>NW_027362763.1:139071965-139600893 GCF_046119375.1 Phyllobates terribilis
CGATGTGAGAATTCTCTGGTGCCGGCAGCAGGCGGTCATGTGACCACATGTATGCGATATACACACTCCCGGCCACATTCCGACTAGACATACACAGCCTCGCTGCGTGCGATGTGAGAATTCTCTGGTGCCGGTGGCGAGACCGGGCGGTCAGGTGACCACATGTATGCAATATACACACTCCCAGCCACATTCCGACTAGACATACATGGCCTCGCTGTGTGCGATGTCAGTATCCTCTGGTGCCGGCAGCAGGCGGTCATGTGACCATATGTATGCGATATACACACTCCCGACCACATTCGGACTAGACGTATGCGGCCTCACTGTGTTCGATGTGAGGATTCTCTGGTGCCGGCAGTAGGCAGTCATGTGCCACATGTATGCGATATACACATTCCCGACCACATTCTGACTAGACATACGCGGCCTCGCTGCGTGCGATGTGAGAATTCTCTAGTGCCGGCAGCAGGCGGTCATGTGACCACATGTATGCGTTATACACACTCCCGGCCACATTCTGATTAGACGTACGCGGCCTCGCTGCGTGCGATGTGAGAATTCTCTGGTGCCGGTGGCGAGACCGGGCAGTCATGTGACCACATGTATGCAATGTACACACTCCCGGCCACATTAAGACTAGACATACGCGGCCTCGCTGCGTGCGATATGAGAATTCTCTGGTGTCGGCAGCAGGCGATCATGTGACCACATGTATGCGATATACACACTCCCGGCCACATTCTGACTAGACATACACAGCCTCGCTGCGTGCGATGTGAGAATTCTTTGGTGCTAGTGGCGAGACCGGGCGGTTATGTGACCACATGTATGCGATATACACACTCCCGGCCACATTCTGACTAGACATACACGGCCTCGCTGCGTGCGATGTGAGAATTCTCTGGTGCCGGTGGCGAGATCGGGCGGTCATGTGACCACATGTATGCGATATACACACTCCCGGCCACATTCCGACTAGACATACGCGGCCTCGCTGCGTGCGATGTGAGAATTCTCTGGTGCCGGCAGCAGGCGGTCATGTGACCACATGTATGCGATATACACACTCCCGGCCACATTCCGACTAGACATACACAGCCTCGCTGCGTACGATGTGAGAATTCTCTGGTGCCGGTGGCGAGACCGGGCGGTCAAGTGACCACATGTATGCAATATACACACTCCCAGCCACATTCCGACTAGACATACATGGCCTCGCTGTGTGCGATGTCAGTATTCTCTGGTGCCGGCAGCAGGTGGTCATGTGACCATATGTATGCGATATACACACTGCCGACCACATTCGGACTAGACGTATGCGGTCTCACTGTGTTCGATGTGAGGATTCTCTGGTGCCGGCAGTAGGCAGTCATGAGCCACATGTATGCGATATACACATTCCCGACCACATTCTGACTAGACATACGCGGCCTCGCTGCGTGCGATGTGACAATTCTCTAGTGCCGGCAGCAGGCGGTCATGTGACCACATGTATGCGTTATACACACTCCCGGCCACATTCTGATTAGACGTACGCGGCCTCGCTGCGTGCGATGTGAGAATTCTCTGGTGCCGGTGGCGAGACCGGGCAGTCATGTGACCACATGCATGCAATGTACACACTCCCGGCCACATTAAGACTAGACATACGCGGCCTCGCTGCGTGCGATATCAGAATTCTCTGGTGTCGGCAGCAGGCGATCATGTGACCACATGTATGTGATATACACACTCCCGGCCACATTCTGACTAGACATACACAGCCTCGCTGCGTGCGATGTGAGAATTCTTTGGTGCCGGTGGCGAGACCGGGCGGTTATGTGACCACATGTATGCGATATACACACTCCCGGCCACATTCTGACTAGACATACACGGCCTCGCTGCGTGCGATGTGAGAATTCTCTGGTGTCGGTGGCGAGACCGGGCGGTCATGTGACCACATGTATGCGATATACACATTCCCGGCCACATTCCGACTAGTCATACGCGGCCTCGCTGCGTGCGATATGAGAATTCTCTGGTGCTGGCAGCAGGCGGTCATGTGATCACATGTATGCGATATACACACTCCCGGCCACATTCCGGCTAGACATACGCGGCCTCGCTGCGTGCGATATGAGAATTCTCTGGTGTCGGCAGCAGGCGATCATGTGACCACATGTATGCGATATACACACTCCCGGTCACATTCTGACTAGACATACACAGCCTCGCTGCGTGCGATGTGAGAATTCTTTGGTGCCGGTGGCGAGACCGGGCGGTTATGTGACCACATGTATGCGATATACACACTCTCGGCCACATTCTGACTAGACATACACGGCCTCGCTGCGTGCGATGTGAGAATTCTCTGGTGCCGGTGGCGAGATCGGGCGGTCATGTGACCACATGTATGCGATATACACACTCCCGGCCACATTCCGACTAGACATACGCGGCCTCGCTGCGTGCGATGTGAGAATTCTCTGGTGCTGGCAGCAGGCAGTTATGTGGCCACATGTATGCGATATACACACTCCCGGCCACATTCCGACTAGACATACGCGGCCTCGGTGCGTGCGATGTGAGAATTCTCTGGTGCCGGCAGCAGGCAGTCATGTGACCACATGTATGCGATATACACACTCCCGGCCACATTCCGACTAGACATACACAGCCTCGCTGCGTGTGATGTGAGAATTCTCTGGTGCCGGTGGCGAGACCGGGCGGTCAGGTGACCACATGTATGCAATATAAACACTCCCAGCCACATTCCGACTAGACATACATGGCCTCGCTGTGTGCGATGTCAGTATTCTCTGGTGCCGGCAGCAGGCGGTCATGTGACCATATGTATGCGATATACACACTCCCGACCACATTCGGACTAGATGTATGCGGCCTCACTGTGTTCGATGTGAGGATTCTCTGGTGCCGGCAGTAGGCAGTCATGTGCCACATGTATGCGATATACACATTCCCGACCACATTCTGACTAGACATACGCGGCCTCGCTGCGTGCGATGTAAGAATTCTCTGGTGCCGGTGGCGAGACCGGGCAGTCATGTGACCACATGTATGCAATGTACACACTCCCGGCCACATTAAGACTAGACATACGCGGCCTCGCTGCGTGCGATATGAGAATTCTCTGGTGTCGGCAGCAGGCGATCATGTGACCACATGTATGCGATATACACACTCCCGGCCACATTCTGACTAGACATACACAGCCTCGCTGGGTGCGATGTGAGAATTCTTTGGTGCCGGTGGCGAGACCGGGCGGTTATGTGACCACATGTATGCGATATACACACTCCCGGCCACATTCTGACTAGACATACACGGCCTCGCTGCGTGCGATGTGAGAATTCTCTGGTGCCGGTGGCGAGATCGGGCGGTCATGTGACCACATGTATGCGATATACACACTCCCGGCCACATTCCGACTAGACATACGCGGCCTCGCTGCGTGCGATGTGAGAATTCTCTGGTGCTGGCAGCAGGCAGTTATGTGGCCACATGTATGCGATATACACACTCCCGGCCACATTCCGACTAGACAAACGCGGCCTCGGTGCGTGCGATGTGAGAATTCTCTGGTGCCGGCAGCAGGCGGTCATGTGACCACATGTATGCGATATACACACTCCCGGCCACATTCCGACTAGACATACACAGCCTCGCTGCGTGCGATGTGAGAATACTCTGGTGCCGGTGGCGAGACCGGGCGGTCAGGTGACCACATGTATGCAATATACACACTCCCAGCCACATTCCGACTAGACATACATGGCCTCGCTGTGTGCGATGTCAGTATTCTCTGGTGCCGGCAGCAGGCGGTCATGTGACCATATGTATGCGATATACACACTCCCGACCACATTCGGACTAGACGTATGCGGCCTCACTGTGTTCGATGTGAGGATTCTCTGGTGCCGGCAGTAGGCAGTCATGTGCCACATGTATGCGATATACACATTCCCGGCCACATTCTGACTAGACATACGCGGCCTCGCAGCGTGCGATGTGAGAATTCTCTAGTGCCGGCAGCAGGCGGTCATGTGACCACATGTATGCGTTATACACACTCCCGGCCACATTCTGATTAGACGTACGCGGCCTCGCTGCGTGCGATGTGAGAATTCTCTGGTGCCGGTGGCGAGACCGGGCAGTCATGTGACCACATGTATGCAATGTACACACTCCCGGCCACATTAAGACTAGACATACGCGGCCTCGATGCGTGCGATGTGAGAATTCTCTGGTGCCTGTGGCGAGACCGGGAGGTCATGTGACCACATGTATGCGATATACACACTCCCGGCCACATTCTAACTAGACAAACGTGGCCTTGCTGTGTGCGATGTGAGAATTCTCTGGTGCCGGTGGCGAGACCGGGCGGTCATGTGACCACATGTATGCAATTTAAACACTCCCGGCCACATTCCGACTAGACATACGCGGCCTCGCTGCGTGCGATATGAGAATTCTCTGGTGCCGGTGGCGAGACCGGGCGGTCATGTAACCACATGTATGCGATATACACATTCCCGGCCACATTCTGACTAGACATACGCGGCCTCGCTGCGTGCGATGTGAGCATTCTCTGGTGCCGCTGACGAGACCGGGCGGTCATGTGACCACATGTATGCGATATACACACTCCCGGCCACATTCCGACTAGACATACGCGGCCTCGCTGCATGCGATGTGAGAATTCTCTGGTGGCGGCAGCAGGCGGTCATGTGATCAGATGTATGCGATATACACATTCCCGGCCACATTCCGACTAGACATACGCGGCCTCTCTGCGTGCGATGTGAGAATTCTCTGGTGCCCGTGGCGAGACCGGGCGGTCATGTGACCACATGTATGCGATATACACATTCCCGGTCACATTCCGACTAGACATACGCGGCCTCGCTGCGTGCGATGTGAAATTTCTCTGGTGCCGGTGGTGAGACCGGCGGTCATCTTACCACATGTATACGATATACACACTCCCGGCCACATTCCGATTAGACATACGCGGCCTCGCTGCGTGCGATGTGAGAATTCTCTGGTGTCGGTAGCAGGCGGTCATGTGACCACATGCATGCGATATACACACTCCCGGCCACATTCTGACTAGACGTACACGGCCTTGCTGTGTGCGATGTGAGAATTCTCTGGTGTCGGTGGCGAGACCGGGCGGTCATGTGACCACATGTATGCGATATACACATTCCCGGCCACATTCCGACTAGTCATACGCGGCCTCGCTGCGTGCGATGTGAGAATTCTCTGGTGCTGGCAACAGGCGGTCATGTGATCACATGTATGCGATATACACATTCCCGGACACATTCCGACTAGACATACGCGGCCTCGCTGCGTGCGATATGAGAATTCTCTGGTGTCGGCAGAAGGCGATCATGTGACCACATGTATGCGATATACACACTCCCGGCCACATTCTGACTAGACATACACAGCCTCGCTGCGTGCGATGTGAGAATTCTTTGGTGCCGGTGGCGAGATCGGGCGGTCATGTGACCACATGTATGCGATATACACACTCCCAGCCACATTCCGACTAGACATACATGGCCTCGCTGTGTGCGATGTCAGTATTCTCTGGTGCCGGCAGCAGGCGGTCATGTGACCATATGTATGCGATATACACACTCCCGACCACATTCGGACTAGACGTATGCGGCCTCACTGTGTTCGATGTGAGGATTCTCTGGTGCCGGCAGTAGGCAGTCATGTGCCACATGTATGCGATATACACATTCCCGACCACATTCTGACTAGACATACGCGGCCTCGCTGCGTGCGATGTGAGAATTCTCTGGTGCCGGTGGCGAGACCGGGCAGTCATGTGACCACATGTATGCAATGTACACACTCCCGGCCACATTAAGACTAGACATACGCGGCCTCGATGCGTGCGATGTGAGAATTCTCTGGTGCCTGTGGCGAGACCGGGAGGTCATGTGACCACATGTATTCGATATACACACTCCCGGCCACATTCTAACTAGACAAACGTGGCCTTGCTGTGTGCGATGTGAGAATTCTCTGGTGCCGGTGGCGAGACCGGGCGGTCATGTGACCACATGAATGCGATATACACACTCCCGGCCACATTCTGACTAGACATACGCGGCCTCGCTGCGTGCGATGTGAGAATTCTCTGGTGCCGGTGGCGAGACCGGGCGGTCATGTGACCACATGTATGCAATTTACACACTCCCGGCCACATTCCGACTAGACATACGCGGCCTCGCTGCGTGCGATATGAGAATTCTCTGGTGCCGGTGGCGAGACCGGGCGGTCATGTAACCACATGTATGCGATATACACATTCCCGGCCACATTCTGACTAGACATACGCGGCCTCGCTGCGTGCGATGTGAGCATTCTCTGGTGCCGCTGACGAGACCGGGCGGTCATGTGACCACATGTATGCGATATACACACTCCCGGCCACATTCCGACTAGACATACGCGGCCTCGCTGCATGCGATGTGAGAATTCTCTGGTGGCGGCAGCAGGCGGTCATGTGATCAGATGTATGCGATATACACATTCCCGGCCACATTCTGACTAGACGTACATGGCCTCGCTGCGTGCGATGTGAGAATTCTCTGGTGCCGGTGGCGAGACCGGGCGGTCATGTGACCACATATATGCGATATACACATTCCCAGCCACATTCCGACTAGACATACGCGGCCTCTCTGCGTGCGATGTGAGAATTCTCTGGTGCCCGTGGCGAGACCGGGCGGTCATGTGACCACATGTATGCGATATACACATTCCCGGCCACATTCCGACTAGACCTACATGGCCTCGCTGCGTGCAATGTGAGAATTCTCAGGTGCCGGCAGCAGGCGGTCATGTGACCACATGTATGCGATATACACACTCCCGGCCACATTCTGACTAGACGTACACGGCCTCGCTGCGTGCGATGTGAGAATTCTCTGGTGCCGGTGGCGAGACCGGGCGGTCATGTGACCACATGTATGCGATATACACATTCCCGGCCACATTCCGACTAGACATACGCGGCCTCGCTGCGTGCGAATGTGAGAATTCTCTGGTGGCGGCAGCAGGCGGTCATGTGACCACATGTATGCGATATACACACTCCCGGCCACATTCCAACCAGACATACGCGGCCTCGCTGCGTGTGATGTGAGAATTCTCTGGTGCCGGCAGCCGGGGGTCATGTGACCACATGTATGCGATATACACACTCCCGGCCACATTCTGACTACACATACACGGCCTCGCTGCGTGCGATGTGAGAATTCTCTGGTGCCGGTGGCGAGACCGGGCGGTCATGTGACCATATGTATGCGATATACACACTCCCGGGTACATTCCGACTAGACATACACGGCATCGCTGTGTGCGATGTGAGTATTCTCTGGTGCCGGCAGCAGGCGGACATGTGACCATATGTATGCGATAT
Organism: Phyllobates terribilis; assembly: GCF_046119375.1. NCBI lineage: Eukaryota > Metazoa > Chordata > Amphibia > Anura > Dendrobatidae > Phyllobates > Phyllobates terribilis. The sequence continues at coordinate 139,079,419 of NW_027362763.1, forward strand.
ACACACTCCCGGCCACATTCAGACTAGACGTATGCGGCCTCACTGTGTTCGATGTGAGGATTCTCTGGTGCCGGCAGTACGCAGTCATGTGCCACATGTATGCGATATACACACTCATGGCCACATTCCGACTAGACATACGCAGCCTCGCTGCGTGCGATGTGAGAATTCTCTGATGCCGGTAGCGAGACCGGGCAGTCATGTCACCACATGCATGCAATATACACAGTCCCGGCCACATTCCGACTAGACATACGCGGTCCTGCTGCGTGCGATGTGAGAATTCTCTGGTGCCGGCAGCAACCGGTCATGTGACCACATGTATGCGATATACACACTCCCGGACACATTCTGACTAGACGTACACAGCCTCGATGCATGCGATGTGAGAATTCCCTGGTGCCGGTGGCGAGACCGGGCGGTCATGTGACCACATGTATGCGATATACACATTCCCGGCCACATTCCGACTAGACATACGCGGCCTCGCTGCGTGCGATGTGAGAATTCTCTGGTTCCGGCAGCAGGCGGTCATGTGACCACATGTATGTGATATACACACTCCCGGCCACATTCTGACTAGACATACACGGCCTCGCTGCGTGCGATGTGAGAATTCTCTGGTGCCGGCAGCAGGCGGTCATGTGACCACATGTATGTGATATACACACTCCCGGCCACATTCTGACTAGACATACACGGCCTGGCTGCGTGCGATGTGAGAATTCTCTGGTGCCGGTGGCGAGACCGGGCGGTCATGTGACCACATGTATGCGATATACACACTCCCGGCCACATTCCCACTAGACATACGCGGCATCGCTGCGTGCGATGTGAGAATTCTCTGGTGCTGGTGGCGAGACCGGACGGTCAGGTGACCACATGTATGCAATATACACACTCCCAGCCACATTCCGACTAGACATACATGGCCTCGCTGTGTGCGATGTCAGTATTCTCTGGTGCCGGCAGCAGGCGGTCATGTGACCATATGTATGCGATATACACACTCCCGACCACATTCGGACTAGAAGTATGCGGCCTCACTGTGTTCGATGTGAGGATTCTCTGGTGCCGGCAGTAGGCAGTCATGTGCCACATGTATGCGATATACACACTCCCGGCCACATTCTGACTAGACATACGCGGCCTCGCTGCGTGCGATGTGAGAATTCTCTAGTGCCGGCAGCAGGCGGTCATGTGACCACATGTATGCGATATACACACTCCCGGCCATATTCTGATTAGACGTACGCGGCCTCGCTGCGTGCGATGTGAGAATTCTCTGGTGCCGGTTGCGAGACCGGGCAGTCATGTGACCACATGTATGCAATGTACACACTCCCGGCCACATTAAGACTAGACATACGCGGCCTCGATGCGTGCGATGTGAGAATTCTCTGGTGCCTGTGGCGAGACCGGGCGGTTATGTGACCACATGTATGCGATATACACACTCCCGGCCACATTCTAACTAGACAAACGTGGCCTTGCTGCGTGCGATGTGAGAATTCTCTGGTGCCGGTGGCGAGACCGGGCGGTCATGTGACCACATGTATGCGATATACACACTCCCGGCCACATTCTGACTAGACATACGCGGCCTCGCTGCGTGCGATATGAGAATTCTCTGGTGCCGGTGGCGAGACCGGGCGGTCATGTGACCACATGTATGCAATTTACACACTCCCGGCCACATTCCGACTAGACATACGCGGCCTCGCAGCGTGCGATATGAGAATTCTCTGCTGCCGGTGGCGAGACCGGGCGGTCATGTGACCACATGTATGCGATATACACACTCCCGGCCACATTCCGACTAGACATACGCGGCCTCGCTGCATGCGATGTGAGAATTCTCTGGTGTCGGCAGCAGGCGGTCATGTGACAACATGCATGCGATATACACACTCCCGGCCACATTCTGACTAGACGTACACGGCCTTGCTGCGTGCGATGTGAGAATTCTCTGGTGTCGGTGGCGAGACCGGGCGGTCATGTGACCACATGTATGCGATATACACATTCCCGGCCACATTCCGACTAGACATACGCGGCCTCGCTGCGTGCGATGTGAGAATTCTCTGGTGCTGGCAGCAGGCGGTCATGAGATCACATGTATGCGATATACACACTCCCGGTCACATTCCGACTAGACATACGCGGCCTCGCTGCGTGCGATGTGAGAATTCTCTGGTGCCGGTGGCGAGACCGGGCGGTCATGTGACAACATGTGTGCGATATACACATTCCCGGCCACATTCCGACTAGACATACGCGGCCTCTCTGCGTGCGATGTGAGAATTCTCTGGTGCCCGTGGCGAGACCGGGCGGTCATGTGACCACATGTATGCGATATACACATTCCCGGCCACATTCCGACTAGACCTACATGGCCTCACTGCGTGCAATGTGAGAATTCTCAGGTGCCGGCAGCAGGCGGTCATGTGACCACATGTATGCGATATACACACTCCCGGCCACATTCTGACTAGACGTACACGGCCTCGCTGCGTGCGATGTGAGAATTCTCTGGTGCCGGTGGTGAGACCGGGCGGTCATGTGACCACATGTATGCGATATACACACTCCCGGCCACATTCCGACTAGACATACGCGGTCTCACTGCGTGCGATGTGAGAATTCTCTGGTGCCGGCAGCAGACGGTCATGTGACCACATGTATGCGATATACACACTCCCGGCCACATTCTGGCTAGACGTACACGGCCTCGCTGCGTGCGATGTGAGAATTCTCTGGTGCCGGTGGCGAGACCGGGCGGTCATGTGACCACATGTATGCGATATACACATTCCCGGCCACATTCCGACTAGACATACGCGGCCTCGCTGCGTGCGATGTGAGAATTCTCTGGTGGCGGCAGCAGGCGGTCATGTGACCACATGTATGCGATATACACACTCCCGGCCACATTCCAACCAGACATACGCGGCCTCGCTGCGTGTGATGTGAGAATTCTCTGGTGCCGGCAGCCGGGGGTCATGTGACCACATGTATGCGATATACACACTCCCGGCCACATTCTGACTACACATACACGGCCTCGCTGCGTGCGATGTGAGAATTCTCTGGTGCCGGTGGCGAGACCGGGCGGTCATGTGACCATATGTATGCGATATACACACTCCCGGGTACATTCCGACTAGACATACACGGCATCGCTGTGTGCGATGTGAGTATTCTCTGGTGCCGGCAGCAGGCGGACATGTGACCATATGTATGCGATATACACACTCCCGGCCACATTCAGACTAGACGTATGCGGCCTCATTGTGTTCGATGTGAGGATTCTCTGGTGCCGGCAGTACGCACTCATGTGCCACATGTATGCGATATACACACTCCTGGCCACATTCCGACTAGACATACGCAGCCTCGCTGCGTGCGATGTGAGAATTCTCTGATGCCGGTAGCGAGATCGGGCAGTCATGTCACCACATGTATGCAATATACACACTCCCGGCCACATTCCGACTAGACATACGCGGCCTCGCTGCGTGCGATGTGAGAATTCTCTGGTGCCGGCAGCAGGCGGTCATGTGATCACATGTAGGCGATATACACACTCCCGGCCACATTCTGACTAGACGTACACGGCCTCGCTGCGTGCGATGTGAGAATTTTCTGGTGCCGGTGGCGAGACCGGGCGGTCATGTGACCACATGTATGGGATATACACACTCCCGGCCACATTCCGACTAGATATACGCGGCCTCGCTGCGTGCAATGTGAGAATTCTCTGGTGTCGGTGGCGAGACCGGGCGGTCATGTGACCACATGTATGCGATATACACAGTCCCGGCCACATTCCGACTAGACATACGCGGTCTTGCTGCGTGCGATGTGAGAATTCTCTGGTGCCGGCAGCAACCGGTCATGTGACCACATGTATGCGATATACACACTCCCGGACACATTCTGACTAGACGTACACAGCCTCGATGCGTGCGATGTGAGAATTCTCTGGTGCCGGTGGCGAGACCGGGCGGTCATGTGACCACATGTATGCGATATACACATTCCCGGCCACATTCCGACTAGACATACGCGGCCTCGCTGCGTGCGATGTGAGAATTCTCTGGTGCCGGCAGCAGGCGGTCATGTGACCACATGTATGCGATATACACACTCCAGGCCACATTCCGACTAGACATACGCGGCCTCGCTGCGTGCGATGTGAGAATTCTCTAGTGCCGGCAGCAGGCGGTCATGTGACCACATGTATGTGATATACACACTCCCGGCCACATTCTGACTAGACATACACGGCCTCGCTGCGTGCGATGTGAGAATTCTCTGGTGCCGGCAGCAGGCGGTCATGTGACCACATGTATGTGATATACACACTCCCGGACACATTCTGACTAGACATACACGGCCTCGCTGCGTGCGATGTGAGAATTCTCTGGTGCCTTTGGCGACACCGGGCGGTCATGTGACCACATGTATGCGATATACACACTCCCGGCCACATTCCGACTAGACATACGCGGCCTCGCTGCGTGCGATGTGAGAATTCTCTGGTGCTGGCAGCAGGCGGTCATGAGATCACATGTATGCGATATACACACTCCCGGTCACATTCCGACTAGACATACGCGGCCTCGCTGCGTGCGATGTGAGAATTCTCTGGTGCCGGTGGCGAGACCGGGCGGTCATGTGACCACATGTATGCGATATACACATTCCCGGCCACATTCCGACTAGACATACGCGGCCTCTCTGCGTGCGATGTGAGAATTCTCTGGTGCCCGTGGCGAGACCGGGCGGTCATGTGACCACATGTATGCGATATACACATTCCCGGCCACATTCCGACTAGACCTACATGGCCTCACTGCGTGCAATGTGAGAATTCTCAGGTGCCGGCAGCAGGCGGTCATGTGACCACATGTATGCGATATACACACTCCCGGCCACATTCTGACTAGACGTACACGGCCTCGCTGCGTGCGATGTGAGAATTCTCTGGTGCCGGTGGTGAGACCGGGCGGTCATGTGACCACATGTATGCGATATACACACTCCCGGCCACATTCCGACTAGACATACGCGGTCTCACTGCGTGCGATGTGAGAATTCTCTGGTGCCGGCAGCAGACGGTCATGTGACCACATGTATGCGATATACACACTCCCGGCCACATTCTGGCTAGACGTACACGGCCTCGCTGCGTGCGATGTGAGAATTCTCTGGTGCCGGTGGCGAGACCGGGCGGTCATGTGACCACATGTATGCGATATACACATTCCCGGCCACATTCCGACTAGACATACGCGGCCTCGCTGCGTGCGATGTGAGAATTCTCTGGTGGCGGCAGCAGGCGGTCATGTGACCACATGTATGCGATATACACACTCCCGGCCACATTCCAACCAGACATACGCGGCCTCGCTGCGTGTGATGTGAGAATTCTCTGGTGCCGGCAGCCGGGGGTCATGTGACCACATGTATGCGATATACACACTCCCGGCCACATTCTGACTACACATACACGGCCTCGCTGCGTGCGATGTGAGAATTCTCTGGTGCCGGTGGCGAGACCGGGCGGTCATGTGACCATATGTATGCGATATACACACTCCCGGGTACATTCCGACTAGACATACACGGCATCGCTGTGTGCGATGTGAGTATTCTCTGGTGCCGGCAGCAGGCGGACATGTGACCATATGTATGCGATATACACACTCCCGGCCACATTCAGACTAGACGTATGCGGCCTCACTGTGTTCGATGTGAGGATTCTCTGGTGCCGGCAGTACGCACTCATGTGCCACATGTATGCGATATACACACTCTGGCCACATTCCGACTAGACATACGCAGCCTCGCTGCGTGCGATGTGAGAATTCTCTGATGCCGGTAGCGAGATCGGGCAGTCATGTCACCACATGTATGCAATATACACACTCCCGGCCACATTCCGACTAGACATACGCGGCCTCGCTGCGTGCGATGTGAGAATTCTCTGGTGCCGGCAGCAGGCGGTCATGTGATCACATGTAGGCGATATACACACTCCCGGCCACATTCTGACTAGACGTACACGGCCTCGCTGCGTGCGATGTGAGAATTTTCTGGTGCCGGTGGCGAGACCGGGCGGTCATGTGACCACATGTATGGGATATACACACTCCCGGCCACATTCCGACTAGACATACGCGGCCTCGCTGCGTGCAATGTGAGAATTCTCTGGTGTCGGTGGCGAGACCGGGCGGTCATGTGACCACATGTATGCGATATACACAGTCCCGGCCACATTCCGACTAGACATACGCGGTCTTGCTGCGTGCGATGTGAGAATTCTCTGGTGCCGGCAGCAACCGGTCATGTGACCACATGTATGCGATATACACACTCCCGGACACATTCTGACTAGACGTACACAGCCTCGATGCGTGCGATGTGAGAATTCTCTGGTGCCGGTGGCGAGACCGGGCGGTCATGTGACCACATGTATGCGATATACACATTCCCGGCCACATTCCGACTAGACATACGCGGCCTCGCTGCGTGCGATGTGAGAATTCTCTGGTGCCGGCAGCAGGCGGTCATGTGACCACATGTATGCGATATACACACTCCAGGCCACATTCCGACTAGACATACGCGGCCTCGCTGCGTGCGATGTGAGAATTCTCTAGTGCCGGCAGCAGGCGGTCATGTGACCACATGTATGTGATATACACACTCCCGGCCACATTCTGACTAGACATACACGGCCTCGCTGCGTGCGATGTGAGAATTCTCTGGTGCCGGCAGCAGGCGGTCATGTGACCACATGTATGTGATATACACACTCCCGGACACATTCTGACTAGACATACACGGCCTCGCTGCGTGCGATGTGAGAATTCTCTGGTGCCGGTGGCGAGACCGGGCGGTCATGTGACCACATGTATGCGATATACACACTCCCGGCCACATTCCCACTAGACATACGCGGCATCGCTGCGTGCGATGTGAGAATTCTCTGGTGCCGGTGGCGAGACCGGACGGTCAGGTGACCACATGTATGCAATATACACACTCCCAGCCACATTCCGACTAGACATACATGGCCTCGCTGTGTGCGATGTCAGTATTCTCTGGTGCCGGCAGCAGGCGGTCATGTGACCATATGTATGCGATATACACACTCCCGACCACATTCGGACTAGACGTATGCGGCCTCACTGTGTTCGATGTGAGGATTCTCTGGTGCCGGCAGTAGGCAGTCATGTGCCACATGTATGCGATATACACACTCCCGGCCACATTCTGACTAGACATACGCGGCCTCGCTGCGTGCGATGTGAGAATTCTCTAGTGCCGGCAGCAGGCGGTCATGTGACCACATGTATGCGATATACACACTCCCGGCCACATTCTGATTAGACGTACGCGGCCTCGCTGCGTGCGATGTGAGAATTCTCTGGTGCCGGTGGCGAGACCGGGCAGTCATGTGACCACATGTATGCAATGTACACACTCCCGGCCACATTAAGACTAGACATACGCGGCCTCGATGCGTGCGATGTGAGAATTCTCTGGTGCCTGTGGCGAGACCGGGCGGTTATGTGACCACATGTATGCGATATACACACTCCCGGCCACATTCTAACTAGACAAACGTGGCCTTGCTGCGTGCGATGTGAGAATTCTCTGGTGCCGGTGGCGAGACCGGGCGGTCATGTGACCACATGTATGCGATATACACACTCCCGGCCACATTCTGACTAGACATACGCGGCCTCGCTGCGTGCGATGTGAGAATTCTCTGGTGCCGGTGGCGAGCCCGGGCGGTCATGTGACCACATGTATGCAATTTACACACTCCCGGCCACATTCTGACTAGACATACGCGGCCTCGCTGCGTGCGATATGAGAATTCTCTGGTGCCGGTGGCGAGACCGGGCGGTCATGTGACCACATGTATGCGATATACACACTCCCGTCCACATTCCGACTAGACATACGCGGCCTCGCTGCATGCGATGTGAGAATTCTCTGGTGTCGGCAGCAGGCGATCATGTGACCACATGCATGCGATATACACACTCCCGGCCACATTCTGACTAGACGTACACGGCCTTGCTGCGTGCGATGTGAGAATTCTCTGGTGTCGGTGGCGAGACCGGGCGGTCATGTGACCACATGTATGCGATATACACATTCCCGGCCACATTCCGACTAGACATACGCGGCCTCGCTGCGTGCGATGTGAGAATTCTCTGGTGCTGGCAGCAGGCGGTCATGAGATCACATGTATGCGATATACACACTCCCGGTCACATTCCGACTAGACATACGCGGCCTCGCTGCGTGCGATGTGAGAATTCTCTGGTGCCGGTGGCGAGACCGGGCGGTCATGTGACCACATGTATGCGATATACACATTCCCGGCCACATTACGACTAGACATACGCGGCCTCTCTGCGTGCAATGTGAGAATTCTCTGGTGCCCGTGGCGAGACCGGGCGGTAATGTGACCACATGTATGCGATATACACATTCCCGGCCACATTCCGACTAGACCTACATGGCCTCGCTGCGTGCGATGTGAGAATTCTCTGGTGCCGGTGGCGAGACCGGGCGGTCATGTGACCACATGTATGCGATATACACACTCCCGGCCACATTCCCACTAGACATACGCGGCCTCACTGCGTGCGATGTGAGAATTCTCTGGTGCCGGCAGCAGACGGTCATGTGACCACATGTATGCGATATACACACTCCCGGCCACATTCTGACTAGACGTACACGGCCTCGTTGCGTGCGATGTGAGAATTCTCTGGTGCCGGTGGCGAGACCGGGCGGTCATGTGACCACATGTATGCGATATACACATTCCCGGCCACATTCCGACTAGACATACGCGGCCTCGCTGCGTGCGATGTGAGAACTCTCTGGTGGCGGCAGCAGGCGGTCATGTGACCACATGTATGCGATATACACACTCCCGGCCGCATTCCAACCAGACATACGCGGCCTCGCTGCGTGTGATGTGAGAATTCTCTGGTGCCGGGAGCCGGGGGTCATGTGACCACACGTATGCGATATACACACTCCCGGCCACATTCTGACTACATATACACGGCCTCGCTGCGTGCGATGTGAGAATTCTCTGGTGCCGGTGGCGAGACCGGGCGGTCATGTGACCATATGTATGCGATATACACACTCCCGGCCACATTCCGACTAGACATACACGGCATCGCTGTGTGCGATGTGAGTATTCTCTGGTGCCGGCAGCAGGCGGACATGTGACCATATGTATGCGATATACACACTCCCGGCCACATTCAGACTAGACGTATGCGGCCTCACTGTGTTCGATGTGAGGATTCTCTGGTGCCGGCAGTACGCAGTCATGTGCCACATGTATGCGATATACACACTCCTGGCCACATTCCGACTAGACATACGCAGCCTCGCTGCGTGCGATGTGAGAATTCTCTGATGCCGGTAGCGAGACCGGGCAATCATGTCACCACATGTATGCGATATACACATTCCCGGCCACATTCCGACTAGACATACGCGGCCTCGCTGCGTGCGATGTGAGAATTCTCTGGAGCTGGCAGCAGGCGGTCATGAGATCACATGTATGCGATATACACACTCCCGGCCACATTCCGACTAGACATACGCGGCCTCGCTGCGTGCGATATGAGAATTCTCTGGTGTCGGCAGCAGGCGATCATGTGACCACATGTATGCGATATACACACTCCCGGCCACATTCTGACTAGACATACACAGCCTCGCTGCGTGCGATGTGAGAATTCTTTGGTGCCGGTGGCGAGACCGGACGGTTATGTGACCACATGTATGCGATATACACACTCCCGGCCACATTCTGACTAGACATACACGGCCTCGCTGCGTGCGATGTGAGAATTCTCTGGTGCCGGTGGCGAGATCGGACGGTCATGTGACCACATGTATGCGATATACACACTCCCGGCCACATTCCGACTAGACATACGCGGCCTCGCTGCGTGCGATGTGAGAATTCTCTGGTGCTGGCAGCAGGCAGTCACGTGGCCACATGTATGCGATATACACACTCCCGGCCACATTAAGACTAGACATACACGGCCTCGGTGCTTGCGATGTGAGAATTCTCTGGTGCCGGCAGCAGGCGGTCATGTGACCACATGTATGCAATATACACACTCCCAGCCACATTCCGACTAGACATACATGGCCTCGCTGTGTGCGATGTCAGTATTCTCTGGTGCCGGCAGCAGGTGGTCATGTGACCATATGTATGCGATATACACACTGCCGACCACATTCGGACTAGACGTATGCGGCCTCACTGTGTTCGATGTGAGGATTCTCTGGTGCCGGCAGTAGGCAGTCATGAGCCACATGTATGCGATATACACATTCCCGACCACATTCTGACTAGACATACGCGGCCTCGCTGCGTGCGATGTGAGAATTCTCTAGTGCCGGCAGCAGGCGGTCATGTGACCACATGTATGCGTTATACACACTCCCGGCCACATTCTGATTAGACGTACGCGGCCTCGCTGCGTGCGATGTGAGAATTCTCTGGTGCCGGTGGCGAGACCGGGCGGTCATGTGACCATATGTATGCGATATACACACTCCCGGGTACATTCCGACTAGACATACACGGCATCGCTGTGTGCGATGTGAGCATTCTCTGGTGCCGGCAGCAGGCGGACATGTGACCATATGTATGCGATATACACACTCCCGGCCACATTCAGACTAGACGTATGCGGCCTCACTGTGTTCGATGTGAGGATTCTCTGGTGCCGGCAGTACGCACTCATGTGCCACATGTATGCGATATACACACTCCTGGCCACATTCCGACTAGACATACGCAGCCTCGCTGCGTGCGATGTGAGAATTCTCTGATGCCGGTAGCGAGATCGGGCAGTCATGTCACCACATGTATGCAATATACACACTCCCGGCCACATTCCGACTAGACATACGCGGCCTCGCTGCGTGCGATGTGAGAATTCTCTGGTGCCGGTGGCGAGACCGGGCAGTCATGTGACCACATGTATGCAATGTACACACTCCCGGCCACATTAAGACTAGACATACGCGGCCTCGATGCGTGCGATGTGAGAATTCTCTGGTGCCTGTGGCGAGACCGGGCGGTTATGTGACCACATGTATGCGATATACACACTCCCGGCCACATTCTAACTAGACAAACGTGGCCTTGCTGCGTGCGATGTGAGAATTCTCTGGTGCCGGTGGCGAGACCGGGCGGTCATGTGACCACATGTATGCGATATACACACTCCCGGCCACATTCTGACTAGACATACGCGGCCTCGCTGCGTGCGATGTGAGAATTCTCTGGTGCCGGTGGCGAGCCCGGGCGGTCATGTGACCACATGTATGCAATTTACACACTCCCGGCCACATTCTGACTAGACATACGCGGCCTCGCTGCGTGCGATATGAGAATTCTCTGGTGCCGGTGGCGAGACCGGGCGGTCATGTGACCACATGTATGCGATATACACACTCCCGTCCACATTCCGACTAGACATACGCGGCCTCGCTGCATGCGATGTGAGAATTCTCTGGTGTCGGCAGCAGGCGATCATGTGACCACATGCATGCGATATACACACTCCCGGCCACATTCTGACTAGACGTACACGGCCTTGCTGCGTGCGATGTGAGAATTCTCTGGTGTCGGTGGCGAGACCGGGCGGTCATGTGACCACATGTATGCGATATACACATTCCCGGCCACATTCCGACTAGACATACGCGGCCTCGCTGCGTGCGATATGAGAATTCTCTGGTGCTGGCAGCAGGCGGTCATGAGATCACATGTATGCGATATACACACTCCCGGTCACATTCCGACTACACATACGCGGCCTCGCTGCGTGCGATGTGAGAATTCTCTGGTGCCGGTGGCGAGACCGGGCGGTCATGTGACCACATGTATGCGATATACACATTCCCGGCCACATTACGACTAGACATACGCGGCCTCTCTGCGTGCGATGTGAGAATTCTCTGGTGCCCGTGGCGAGACCGGGTGGTCATGTGACCACATGTATGCGATATACACATTCCCGGCCACATTCCGACTAGACCTACATGGCCTCGCTGCGTGCGATGTGAGAATTCTCTGGTGCCGGTGGCGATACCGGGCGGTCATGTGACCACATGTATGCGATATACACACTCCCGGCCACATTCCCACTAGACATACGCGGCCTCACTGCGTGCGATGTGAGAATTCTCTGGTGCCAGCAGCAGACGGTCATGTGACCACATGTATGCGATATACACACTCCCGGCCACATTCTGACTAGACGTACACGGCCTCGTTGCGTGCGATGTGAGAATTCTCTGGTGCCGGTGGCGAGACCGGGCGGTCATGTGACCACATGTATGCGATATACACATTCCCGGCCACATTCCGACTAGACATACGCGGCCTCGCTGGGTGTGATGTGAGAATTCTCTGGTGGCGGCAGCAGGCGGTCATGTGACCACATGTATGCGATATACACACTCCCGGCCACATTCCAACCAGACATACGCGGCCTCGCTGCGTGTGATGTGAGAATTCTCTGGTGCCGGGAGCCGGGGGTCATGTGACCACATGTATGCGATATACACACTCCCGGCCACATTCTGACTACATATACACGGCCTCGCTGCGTGCGATGTGAGAATTCTCTGGTGCCGGTGGCGAGACCGGGCGGTCATGTGACCATATGTATGCGATATACACACTCCCGGCCACATTCCGACTAGACATACACGGCATCGCTGTGTGCGATGTGAGTATTCTCTGGTGCCGGCAGCAGGCGGACATGTGACCATATGTATGCGATATACACACTCCCGGCCACATTCAGACTAGACGTATGCGGCCTCACTGTGTTCGATGTGAGGATTCTCTGGTGCCGGCAGTACGCAGTCATGTGCCACATGTATGCGATATACACACTCCTGGCCACATTCCGACTAGACATACGCAGCCTCGCTGCGTGCGATGTGAGAATTCTCTGATGCCGGTAGCGAGACCGGGCAATCATGTCACCACATGTATGCGATATACACATTCCCGGCCACATTCCGACTAGACATACGCGGCCTCGCTGCGTGCGATGTGAGAATTCTCTGGAGCTGGCAGCAGGCGGTCATGAGATCACATGTATGCGATATACACACTCCCGGCCACATTCCGACTAGACATACGCGGCCTCGCTGCGTGCGATATGAGAATTCTCTGGTGTCGGCAGCAGGCGATCATGTGACCACATGTATGCGATATACACACTCCCGGCCACATTCTGACTAGACATACACAGCCTCGCTGCGTGCGATGTGAGAATTCTTTGGTGCCGGTGGCGAGACCGGGCGGTTATGTGACCACATGTATGCGATATACACACTCCCGGCCACATTCTGACTAGACATACACGGCCTCGCTGCGTGCGATGTGAGAATTCTCTGGTGCCGGTGGCGAGATCGGACGGTCATGTGACCACATGTATGCGATATACACACTCCCGGCCACATTCCGACTAGACATACGCGGCCTCGCTGCGTGCGATGTGAGAATTCTCTGGTGCTCGCAGCAGGCAGTCACGTGGCCACATGTATGCGATATACACACTCCCGGCCACATTAAGACTAGACATACACGGCCTCGGTGCTTGCGATGTGAGAATTCTCTGGTGCCGGCAGCAGGCGGTCATGTGACCACATGTATGCAATATACACACTCCCAGCCACATTCCGACTAGACATACATGGCCTCGCTGTGTGCGATGTCAGTATTCTCTGGTGCCGGCAGCAGGCGGTCATGTGACCATATGTATGCGATATACACACTCCCGACCACATTCGGACTAGACGTATGCGGCCTCACTGTGTTCGATGTGAGGATTCTCTGGTGCCGGCAGTAGGCAGTCATGTGCCACATGTATGCGATATACACATTCCCGGCCACATTCTGACTAGACATACGCGGACTCGCTGCGTGCGATGTGAGAATTCTCTAGTGCCGGCAGCAGGCGGTCATGTGACCACATGTATGCGATATACACACTCCCGGCCACATTCTAACTAGACAAACGTGGCCTTGCTGCGTGCGATGTGAGAATTCTCTGGTGCCGGTGGCGAGACCGGGCGGTCATGTGACCACATGTATGCGATATACACACTCCCGGCCACATTCTGACTAGACATACGCGGCCTCGCTGCGTGCGATGTGAGAATTCTCTGGTGCCGGTGGCGAGACCGGGCGGTCATGTGACCACATGTATGCAATTTACACACTCCCGGCCACATTCCGACTAGACATACGCGGCCTCGCTGCGTGCGATATGAGAATTCTCTGGTGCCGGTGGCGAGAACGGGCGGTCATGTAACCACATGTATGCGATATACACATTCCCGGCCACATTCTGACTAGACATACGCGGCCTCGCTGCGTGCGATGTGAGCATTCTCTGGTGCCGCTGACGAGACCGGGCGGTCATGTGACCACATGTATGCGATATACACACTCCCGGCCACATTCCGACTAGACATACGCAGCCTCTCTGCATGCGATGTGAGAATTCTCTGGTGGCGGCAGCAGGCGGTCATGTGATCAGATGTATGCGATATACACACTCCCGGCCACATTCTGACTAGACGTACATGGCCTCGCTGCGTGCGATGTGAGAATTCTCTGGTGCCGATGACGAGACCGGGCGGTCATGTGACCACATATATGCGATATACACATTCCCGGCCACATTCCGACTAGACATACGCGGCCTCTCTGCGTGCGATGTGAGAATTCTCTGGTGCCGGTAGCGAGACCGGGCGGTCATGTGACCACAAGTATGCGATATACACACTCCCGGCCACATTCTGACTAGACATACGCGGCCTCGCTGCGTGCGATGTGAGAATTCTCTGGTGCCGGCAGCAGGTGGTCATGTGACCACATGTATGCGATATACACACACAAGGCCACATTCTGACTAGACGTACACGGCCTCGCTGCGTGCGATGTGAGAATTCTCTGGTGCCGGTGGCGAGACCGGGCGGTCAAGTGACCACATGTATGCGATATACACATTCCCGGCCACATTCCGACTAGACCTACATGGCCTCGCTGCGTGCAATGTGAGAATTCTCAGGTGCCGGCAGCAGGCGGTCATGTGACCACATGTATGCGATATACACACTCCCGGCCACATTCTGACTAGACGTACACGGCCTCGCTGCGTGCGATGTGAGAATTCTCTGGTGCCGGTGGCGAGACCGGGCAGTCATGTGACCACATGTATGCGATATACACATTCCCGGCCACATTCCGACACGACATACGCGGCCTCGCTGCGTGCGATGTGAGAATTCTCTGGTGCCGGCAGCAGGCGGTCATGTGACCACATGTATGCGATATACACACTCCTGGCCACATTCCGACTAGACATACGCGGCCTCGCTGCGTGCGATGTGAGAATTCTCTGGTGCCGGCAGCAGGCGGTAATGTGACCACATGTATGCGATATATACACTCCCGGCCACATTCTGACTAGACATACACGGCCTCGCTGCGTGCGATGTGAGAATTCTCTGGTGCCGGTGGCGAGATCGGGCGGTCATGTGACCACATGTATGCGATATACACACTCCCAGCCACATTCTGACTAGACATAAGCGGCCTCGCTGCGTGCGATGTGAGAATTCTCTGGTGCCGGTGGCGAGACCAGGCGGTCATGTGACCACATGTATGCGATATACACACTCTCGGCCACATTCTGACTAGACATACGCCGCCTCGCTGCGTGCGATGTGAGGATTCTCTGGTGCCGGTGGCGAGACCGGGCGGTCATGTGACCACATGTATGCGATATACACACTCCCGGCCACATTCCGACTAGACATCCGCGGCCTCGCTGCATGCGATGTGAGAATTCTCTGGTGCCGGCAGCAGGCGGTCATGTGATCACATGTATGCCATATACACACTCCCGGTCACATTCTGATTAGACGTACACGGCCTCGATGCGTGCGATGTGAGAATTCTCTGGTGCCAGTGGCGAGACCGGGCGGTCATGTGACCACATGTATGCGATATACACATTCCCGGCCACATTCCGACTAGACATACGCGGCCTCGTTGCGTGCGATGTGAGAATTCTCTGGTGTCGGCAGCAGGCGGTCATGTGACCACATGTATGCGATATACACACTCCCGGCCACATTCTGACTAGACGTACACGGCCTTGCTGCATGCGATGTGAGAATTCTCTGGTGTCGGTGGCGAGACCGGGCGGTCATGTGACCACATGTATGCGATATACACATTCCCGGCCACATTCCGACTAGACATACGCGGCCTCGCTGCGTGCAATGTGAGAATTCTCTGGTGCTGGCAGCAGGCGGTCATGTGATCACATGTATGCGATATACACACTCCCGGCCACATTCTGACTAGACATACGCGGCCTCGCTGCGTGCGATATGAAAATTCTCTGGTGTCGGCAGCAGGCGATCATGTGACCACATGTATGCGATATACACACTCCCGGCCACATTCTGACTAGACATACACAGCCTCGCTGCGTGCGATGTGAGAATTCTTTGGTGCCGGTGGCGAGACCGGGCGGTCATGTGACCACATGTATGCGATATACACACTCCCGGCCACATTCTGACTAGACATACACGGCCTCGCTGTGTGCGATGTGAGAATTCTCTGGTGCCGGTGGCGAGATCGGGCGGTCATGTGACGACATGTATGCGATATACACACTCCCGGCCACATTCCGACTAGACATACACGGCCTCGCTGCATGCGATGTGAGAATTCTCTGGTGCCGGTGGCGAAACCGGGCGGTCATGTGACCACATGTATGCGATATACACATTTCCGGCCACATTCCGTCTAGACATACGCGGCCTCTCTGCGTGCGATGTGAGAATTCTCTGGTGCCGGCAGCAGGCGGTCATGTGACCACATGTATGCGATATACACACTCCCGGCCACATTCTGACTAGACGTACACGGCCTCGCTGCGTGCGATGTGAGAATTCTCTGGTGCCGGTGGCGAGACCGGGCGGTCATGTGACCACATGTATGCGATATACACACTCCCGGCCACATTCTGACTAGACATACGCGGCCTCGCTGCGTGCGATGTGAGAATTCTCTGGTGCCGGGACCGAGCGGTCATGTGACCACATGTATGCGATATACACACTCCCGGCCACATTCCGACTAGACATACGCGGCCTCGCTGCATGCGATGTGAGAATTCTCTGGTGCCGGCAGCAGGCGGTCATGTGACCACATGTATGAGATATACACACTCCCGGCCACATTCTGACTAGACATACACGGCCTCGCTGCGTGCGGTGTGAGAATTCTCTGGTGCCGGTGGCGAGATCGGGCGGTCATGTGACCACATGTATGCAATATACACACTCCCGGCCACATTCCGACTAAACATACGCGGCCTCGCTGCGTGCGATGTGAGAATTCTCTGGTGCCGGCAGCAGGCGGTCATGTGACCACATGTATGAGATATACACACTCCCAGCCACATTCTGACTAGACATACGCGGCCTCGCTGCATGCGATGTGAGAATTCTCTGGTGCCGGCAGCAGGCGGTCATGTGACTACATGTATGAGATATACACACTCCCGGCCACATTCTGACTAGACATACACGGCCTCGCTGCGTGCGGTGTGAGAATTCTCTGGTGCCGGTGGCGAGATCGGGCGGTCATGTGACCACATGTATGCAATATACACACTCCCGGCCACATTCCGACTAAACATACGCGGCCTCGCTGCGTGCGATGTGAGAATTCTCTGGTGCTGGCAGCAAGCGGTCATGTGGCCACATGTATGCGATATACACACTCCCGGCCACATTCCGACTAGACATACGCGGCCTCGGTGCGTGCGATGTGAGAATTCTCTGGTGCCGGCAGCAGGCGGTCATGTGACCACATGTATGCGATATACACACTCCCGGCCACATTGCGACTAGACATACACGGCCTCGCTGCGTGCGATGTGAGAATTCTCTGGTGCCGGTGGCGAGACTGGGCGGTCATGTGACCACATGTATGCGATATACACATTCCCGGCCACATTCCGTCTAGACATACGCGGCCTCGTTGCGTGCGATGTGAGAATTCTCTGGTGCCGGCAGCAGGCGGTCATGTGACCACATGTATGCGATATACACACTCGCGGCCACATTCTGACTAGACGTACACGGCCTCGCTGCGTGCGATGTGAGAATTCTCTGGTGCCGGTGGCGAGACCGGGCGGTCATGTGACCACATGTATGCGATATACACACTCCCGGCCACATTCTGACTAGACATACGTGGCCTCGCTGCGTGCGATGTGAGAATTCTCAGGTGCCGGTGGCGAGACCGGGCGGTCATGTGACCACATGTATGCGATATACACATTCCCGGACACATTCCGACAAGACATACGCGGCCTCGCTGCGTGCGATGTGAGAATTCTCTGGTGCCGGCAGCAGGCGGTCATGTGACTACATGTATGCGATGTACACACTCCCGGCCACATTCCGACTAGACATACGCGGCCTCGCTGCGTGCGATGTGAGAATTCTCTGGTGCCGGCAGCAGGCGGTCATGTGACCACATGTATGCGAAATACACACTCCTGGCCACATTCTGACTAGACATACACGGCCTCGCTGCGTGCGATGTGAGAATTCTCTGGTGCCGGTGGCGAGACCGGGCGGTCATGTGACCACATGTATGCGATATACACATTCCCGGCCACATTCCGACTAGACATACGCGGCCTCGCTGCGTTCGATGTGAGAATTCTCTGGTGCCGGTGGCGAGACCGGGCGGTCATGTGACCACATGTATGCGATATACACACTCCCGGCCACATTCCGTCTAGAAATACGCGGCCTGGCTGCGTGCGATGTGAGAATTCTCTGGTGCCGGCAGCAGGCGGTCATGTGACCACATGTATGCGATATACACACTCCCGGCCACATTCTGACTAGACGTACACGGCCTCGCTGCGTGCGATGTGAGAATTCTCTGGTGTCGGTGGCGAGACCGGGCAGTCATGTGACCACATGTATGCGATATACACATTCCCGGCCACATTCCGACTAGACATACGGGGCCTCGCTGCGTGCAATGTGAGAATTCTCTGGTGCTGGCAGCAGGCGGTCATGTGACAACATGTATGCGATATACACACTCCCGGCCACATTCCGACTAGACATACGCGGCCTCGCTGCGTGCGATGTGAGAATTCTCTGGTGCCGGTGGCGAGACCGGGCGGTCATGTGAACACATGTATGCGATTTACACACTCCCGGCCACATTCTGACTAGACATACACGGCCTCGCTGCGTGCGATGTGAGAATTCTCTGGTGCCGGTGGCGAGACCGGGCGGTCATGTGACCACATGTATGCGATATACACATTCCCGGCCACATTCCGACTAGACATACGCGGCGTCGCTGCGTGCGATGTGAGAATTCTCTGGTGCCGGCAGCAGGCGGTCATGTGACCACATGTATGCGATGTACACACTCCCAGCCACATTCTGACTGGACGTACACGGCCTCGCTGCGTGCGATGTGAGAATTCTCTGGTGCCGGTGGCGAGACCGGGCGGTCATGTGACCACATGTATGCGATATACACATTTCCGGCCACATTCCGACACGACATACGCGGCCTCGCTGCGTGCGATGTGAGAATTCTCTGGTGCCGGCAGCAGGCGGTCATGTGACCACATGTATGCGATATACACACTCCTGGCCACATTCCGACTAGACATACGCGGCCTCGCTGCGTGCGATGTGAGAATTCTCTGGTGCCGGCAGCAGGCGGTCATGTGACCACATGTATGCGATATATACACTCCCGGCCACATTCTGACTAGACATACACGGCCTCGCTGCGTGCGATGTGAGAATTCTCTGGTGCCGGTGGCGAGATCGGGCGGTCATGTGACCACATGTATGCGATATACACACTCCCAGCCACATTCTGACTAGACATAAGCGGCCTCGCTGCGTGCGATGTGAGAATTCTCTGGTGCCGGTGGCGAGACCAGGCGGTCATGTGACCACATGTATGCGATATACACACTCTCGGCCACATTCTGACTAGACATACGCCGCCTCGCTGCGTGCGATGTGAGGATTCTCTGGTGCCGGTGGCGAGACCGGGCGGTCATGTGACCACATGTATGCGATATACACACTCCCGGCCACATTCCGACTAGACATCCGCGGCCTCGCTGCATGCGATGTGAGAATTCTCTGGTGCCGGCAGCAGGCGGTCATGTGATCACATGTATGCCATATACACACTCCCGGTCACATTCTGATTAGACGTACACGGCCTCGATGCGTGCGATGTGAGAATTCTCTGGTGCCAGTGGCGAGACCGGGCGGTCATGTGACCACATGTATGCGATATACACATTCCCGGCCACATTCCGACTAGACATACGCGGCCTCGTTGCGTGCGATGTGAGAATTCTCTGGTGTCGGCAGCAGGCGGTCATGTGACCACATGTATGCGATATACACACTCCCGGCCACATTCTGACTAGACGTACACGGCCTTGCTGCATGCGATGTGAGAATTCTCTGGTGTCGGTGGCGAGACCGGGCGGTCATGTGACCACATGTATGCGATATACACATTCCCGGCCACATTCCGACTAGACATACGCGGCCTCGCTGCGTGCGATGTGAGAATTCTCTGGTGCTGGCAGCAGGCGGTCATGTGATCACATGTATGCGATATACACACTCCCGGCCACATTCTGACTAGACATACGCGGCCTCGCTGCGTGCGATATGAAAATTCTCTGGTGTCGGCAGCAGGCGATCATGTGACCACATGTATGCGATATACACACTCCCGGCCACATTCTGACTAGACATACACAGCCTCGCTGCGTGCGATGTGAGAATTCTTTGGTGCCGGTGGCGAGACCGGGCGGTCATGTGACCACATGTATGCGATATACACACTCCCGGCCACATTCTGACTAGACATACACGGCCTCGCTGTGTGCGATGTGAGAATTCTCTGGTGCCGGTGGCGAGATCGGGCGGTCATGTGACGACATGTATGCGATATACACACTCCCGGCCACATTCCGACTAGACATACACGGCCTCGCTGCATGCGATGTGAGAATTCTCTGGTGCCGGTGGCGAAACCGGGCGGTCATGTGACCACATGTATGCGATATACACATTTCCGGCCACATTCCGTCTAGACATACGCGGCCTCTCTGCGTGCGATGTGAGAATTCTCTGGTGCCGGCAGCAGGCGGTCATGTGACCACATGTATGCGATATACACACTCCCGGCCACATTCTGACTAGACGTACACGGCCTCGCTGCGTGCGATGTGAGAATTCTCTGGTGCCGGTGGCGAGACCGGGCGGTCATGTGACCACATGTATGCGATATACACACTCCCGGCCACATTCTGACTAGACATACGCGGCCTCGCTGCGTGCGATGTGAGAATTCTCTGGTGCCGGGACCGAGCGGTCATGTGACCACATGTATGCGATATACACACTCCCGGCCACATTCCGACTAGACATACGCGGCCTCGCTGCATGCGATGTGAGAATTCTCTGGTGCCGGCAGCAGGCGGTCATGTGACCACATGTATGAGATATACACACTCCCGGCCACATTCTGACTAGACATACACGGCCTCGCTGCGTGCGGTGTGAGAATTCTCTGGTGCCGGTGGCGAGATCGGGCGGTCATGTGACCACATGTATGCAATATACACACTCCCGGCCACATTCCGACTAAACATACGCGGCCTCGCTGCGTGCGATGTGAGAATTCTCTGCTGCCGGCAGCAGGCGGTCATGTGACCACATGTATGAGATATACACACTCCCAGCCACATTCTGACTAGACATACGCGGCCTCGCTGCATGCGATGTGAGAATTCTCTGGTGCCGGCAGCAGGCGGTCATGTGACCACATGTATGAGATATACACACTCCCGGCCACATTCTGACTAGACATACACGGCCTCGCTGCGTGCGGTGTGAGAATTCTCTGGTGCCGGTGGCGAGATCGGGCGGTCATGTGACCACATGTATGCAATATACACACTCCCGGCCACATTCCGACTAAACATACGCGGCCTCGCTGCGTGCGATGTGAGAATTCTCTGGTGCTGGCAGCAAGCGGTCATGTGGCCACATGTATGCGATATACACACTCCCGGCCACATTCCGACTAGACATACGCGGCCTCGGTGCGTGCGATGTGAGAATTCTCTGGTGCCGGCAGCAGGCGGTCATGTGACCACATGTATGCGATATACACACTCCCGGCCACATTGCGACTAGACATACACGGCCTCGCTGCGTGCGATGTGAGAATTCTCTGGTGCCGGTGGCGAGACTGGGCGGTCATGTGACCACATGTATGCGATATACACATTCCCGGCCACATTCCGTCTAGACATACGCGGCCTCGTTGCGTGCGATGTGAGAATTCTCTGGTGCCGGCAGCAGGCGGTCATGTGACCACATGTATGCGATATACACACTCGCGGCCACATTCTGACTAGACGTACACGGCCTCGCTGCGTGCGATGTGAGAATTCTCTGGTGCCGGTGGCGAGACCGGGCGGTCATGTGACCACATGTATGCGATATACACACTCCCGGCCACATTCTGACTAGACATACGCGGCCTCGCTGCGTGCGATGTGAGAATTCTCAGGTGCCGGTGGCGAGACCGGGCGGTCATGTGACCACATGTATGCGATATACACATTCCCGGACACATTCCGACAAGACATACGCGGCCTCGCTGCGTGCGATGTGAGAATTCTCTGGTGCCGGCAGCAGGCGGTCATGTGACCACATGTATGCGATGTACACACTCCCGGCCACATTCCGACTAGACATACGCGGCCTCGCTGCGTGCGATGTGAGAATTCTCTGGTGCCGGCAGCAGGCGGTCATGTGACCACATGTATGCGAAATACACACTCCTGGCCACATTCTGACTAGACATACACGGCCTCGCTGCGTGCGATGTGAGAATTCTCTGGTGCCGGTGGCGAGACCGGGCGGTCATGTGACCACATGTATGCGATATACACATTCCCGGCCACATTCCGACTAGACATACGCGGCCTCGCTGCGTTCGATGTGAGAATTCTCTGGTGCCGGTGGCGAGACCGGGCGGTCATGTGACCACATGTATGCGATATACACACTCCCGGCCACATTCCGTCTAGAAATACGCGGCCTGGCTGCGTGCGATGTGAGAATTCTCTGGTGCCGGCAGCAGGCGGTCATGTGACCACATGTATGCGATATACACACTCCCGGCCACATTCTGACTAGACGTACACGGCCTCGCTGCGTGCGATGTGAGAATTCTCTGGTGTCGGTGGCGAGACCGGGCAGTCATGTGACCACATGTATGCGATATACACATTCCCGGCCACATTCCGACTAGACATACGGGGCCTCGCTGCGTGCAATGTGAGAATTCTCTGGTGCTGGCAGCAGGCGGTCATGTGACAACATGTATGCGATATACACACTCCCGGCCACATTCCGACTAGACATACGCGGCCTCGCTGAGTGCGATGTGAGAATTCTCTGGTGCCGGTGGCGAGACCGGGCGGTCATGTGAACACATGTATGCGATTTACACACTCCCGGCCACATTCTGACTAGACATACACGGCCTCGCTGCGTGCGATGTGAGAATTCTCTGGTGCCGGTGGCGAGACCGGGCGGTCATGTGACCACATGTATGCGATATACACATTCCCGGCCACATTCCGACTAGACATACGCGGCGTCGCTGCGTGCGATGTGAGAATTCACTGGTGCTGGCAGCAGGCGGTCATGTGACCACATGTATGCGATGTACACACTCCCAGCCACATTCTGACTGGACGTACACGGCCTCGCTGCGTGCGATGTGAGAATTCCCTGGTGCCGGTGGCGAGACCGGGCGGTCATGTGACCACATGTATGCGATATACACACTCCCGGCCACATTCTGACTAGACATACGCGGCCTCGCTGCGTGCGATGTGAGAATTCTCTGATGCCGGTGGCGAGACCGGGCGGTCATGTGACCACATGTATGCGATATACACACTCCCGGCCACATTCTGACTAGACATACGCAGCCTCGCTGCGTGCGATGTGAGAATTCTCTGGTGCCGGAGGCGGGACCGGGCGGTCATGTGACCACATGTATGCGATATACACACTCCCGGCCACATTCCGACTAGACATACGCGGCCTCGCTGCGTGCGATGTGAAAATTCTCTGGTGCTGGCAGCAGGCGGTCATGTGGCCACATGTATGTGATATACACACTCCCGGCCACATTCCGACTAGACATACGAGGCCTCGGTGCGTGCGATGTGAGAATTCTCTGGTGCCGGCAGCGGGCGGTCATGTGACCACATGTATGCGATATACACACTCCCGGCCACATTGCGACTAGACATACACGGCCTCGCTGCGTGCGATGTGAGAATTCTCTGGTGCCGGTGGCGAGACTGGGCGGTCATGTGACCACATGTATGCAATATACACATTCCCGGCCACATTCCGTCTAGACATACGCGGCCTCGCTGAGTGCGATGTGAGAATTCTCTGGTGCCGGCAGCAGGCGGTCATGTGACCACATGTATGCGATATACACACTCCCGGCCACATTCTGACTAGACGTACACGGCCTCGCTGCGTGCGATGTGAGAATTCTCAGGTGCCGGTGGCGAGACCGGGCGGTCATGTGACCACATGTATGCGATATACATATTCCCGGCCACATTCCGACAAGACATACGCGGCCTCGCTGCGTGCGATGTGAGAATTCTCTGGTGCAGGCAGCAGGCGGTCATGTGACTACATGTATGCGATGTACACACTCCCGGCCACATTCCGACTAGACATACGCGGCCTCGCTGCATGCGATGTGAGAATTCTCTGGTGCCGGCAGCAGGCGGTCATGTGACCACATGTATGCGAAATACACACTCCTGGCCACATTCTGACTAGACATACACGGCCTCGCTACGTGCGATGTGAGAATTCTCTGGTGCCGGTGGCGAGACCGGGCGGTCATGTGACCACATGTATGCGATATACACACTCCCGGCCACATTCCGACTAGACATACGCGGCCTGGCTGCGTGCGATGTGAGAATTCTCTGGTGCTGGCAGCAGGCGGTCATGTGACCACATGTATGCGATATACACACTCCCGGCCACATTCCGACTAGACATACGCTACCTCGCTGCGTGCGATGTGAGAATTCTCTGGTGCCGGCAGCAGGCGGTCATGTGACCACATGTATGCGATATACACACTCCCGGCCACATTCTGACTAGACATACACGGCCTCGCTGCGTGCGATGTGAGAATTCTCTGGTGCCGGTGGCGAGACCGGGCGGTCATGTGAGCACATGTATGCGATTTACACACTCCCGGCCACATTCTGACTAGACATACACGGCCTCGCTGCGTGTGATCTGAGAATTCTCTGGTGCCGGTGGCGAGACCGGGTGGTCATGTGACCACATGTATGCGATATACACATTCCCGGCCACATTTCGACTAGACATACGCGGCGTCGCTGCGTGTGATGTGAGAATTCTCTGGTGCCGGCAGCAGGCGGTCATGTGACCACATGTATGCGATGTACACACTCCCAGCCACATTCTGACTGGACGTACACGGCCTCTCTGCGTGCGATGTGAGAATTCCCTGGTGCCGGTGGCGAGACCGGGCGGTCATGTGACCACATGTATGCGACATACACACTCCCGGCCACATTCTGACTAGACATACGCGGCCTCGCTGCGTGCGATGTGAGAAATCTCTGGTGCCGGTGGGAAGACCGGGCGATCATGTGACCACATGTATGCGATATACACACTCCCGGCCACATTCTGACTAGACATACGCGGCCTCGCTGCGTGCGATGTGAGAATTCTCTGGTGCCGGTGGCGGGACCGGGCGGTCATGTGACCACATGTATGCGATATACACACTCCCGGCCACATTCCGACTAGACATACGCGGCCTCGCTGCGTGCGATGTGAGAATTCTCTGGTGCCGGTGGAGAGACCGGGCGGTCATGTGACCACATGAATGCGATATACACACTCCCGGCCACATTCCGACTAGACATACGCGGCCTCGCTGCGTCCCATGTGAGAATTCTCTGGCGCCGGCAGCAGGCAGTCATGTGACCACATGTATGCGATATGCACACTCCCGGCCACATTCTGCCTAGACGTACACGGCCTCGCTGCGTGTGATGTGAGAATTCTCTGGTGCCGGTGGCGAGACCGGACGGTCATGTGACCACATGTATGCGATATACACATTCCCGGCCACATTCCGACTAGACATACGCGGCCTCGCTGCGTGCGATGTGAGAATTCTCTGGTTCCGGCAGCAGGCGGTCATGTGACCACATGTATGCGATATACACACTCCCGGCCACATTCCGACTAGACATACGCGGCCTCGCTGCGTGCGATGTGAGAATTCTCTGGTGCCGGTGGCGAGACCGGGCGGTCATGTGACCACATGTATGCGATATACACACTCCCGGCCACATTCCGACTAGACATACATGGCCTCGCTGCGTGCGATGTGAGAATTCTCTGGTGCCGCTGGCGAGACCGGGCGGTCATGTGACCACATGTATGCTATACACACATTCCCGGCCACATTCCGACTAGACATACGCGGCCTCGCTGCGTGCGATGTGAGAATTCTCTGGTGCTGGCAGCAGGCGGTCATGTGACCACATGTATGCGATATACACACTCCCGGCCACAATCCGACTAGACATACGCGGCCTCGCTGCGTGTGATGTGAGAATTCCCTGGTGTCGGCAGCAGGCGGTCATGTGACCACATGTATGCGATATACACACTCCTGGCCACATTGTGACTAGACATACACGGCCTCGCTGCGTGCGATGTGAGAATTCTCTCGTGCCGGTGGCAAGACCGGGCGGTTATCTGACCACATGTATGCGATATACACACTCCCGGCCACATTCCGACTAGATGTACACGGCCTCGCTGCGTGCGATGTGAGAATTCTCTGGTGCCGGCAGCAGGCGGTCATGTGACCACATGTATGCGATATACACACTCCCGGCTACATTCTGACTAGATGTACACGGCCTCGCTGCGTGCGATGTGAGAATTCTCTGGTGCCGGTGGCGAGACCGGGCGGTCATCTGACCACATGTATGCGATATACACATTCCCGGCCACATTCCGACTAGACATACGGGGCCTCGCTGCGTGCAATGTGAGAATTCTCTGGTGCTGGCAGCAGGCGGTCATGTGACCACATGTATGCGATATACACTCTCCCGGACACATTCTGACTAGACATACACAGCCTCGCTGCGTGCGATGTGAGAATTCTCTGGTGCCGGTGGCGAGACCGGGCGGTCATGTGACCACATGTATGCGATTTACACACTCCCGGCCACATTCTGACTAGGCATACACGGCCTCGCTGCGTGCGATGTGAGAATTCTCTGGTGCAGGTGGCGAGACCGGGCGGTCATGTGACCACATGTATGCGATATACACATTCCCGGCCACATTCCGACTAGACATACGCGGCCTCGCTGCGTGCGATGTGAGAATTCTCTGGTGCCGGCAGCAGGCGGTCATGTGACCACATGTATGCGATGTACACACTCCCGGCCACATTCTGACTAGACGTACACGGCCTCGCTGCGTGCGATGTGAGAATTCTCTGGTGCCGGTGGCGAGACCGGGCGGTCATGTGACCACATGTATGCGATATACACACTCGCGGCCACATTCTGACTAGACATACGCGGCCTCGCTGCGTGCGATGTGAGAATTCTCTGGTGCCGGTGGCAGGACCGGGCGGTCATGTGACCACATGTATGCGATATACACATTCCCGGCCACATTCCGACTAGACATACGCGGCCTCGCTGCGTGCGATGTGAGAATTCTCTGGTGCTGGCAGCAGGCGGTCATGTGATCACATGTATGCGATATACACACTCCCGGCCACATTCCGACTAGACATACGCAGCCTCGCTGCGTGCGATGTGAGAATTCTCTGGTGCCGGCAGCAGGCGGTCATGTGACCACATGTATGCGATATACATGACGCACCCCCTGGGACATATTCCTTTTTGAGGGGAATACCCGGCACCGGATCAGATGGGGGGTTGTAGTCTCCGAGCGGCTGTGACCCGGCCCGTGCCCAGGGCGTCAAACTCAGTGTTATGTGGCAGTCCTATAGATGTTATTAAGAGTTCTTTTGTGTCGACTACGCCACCCGTTGTGATGCGGTCACTGTGGCCGCCGCTGCAGCAGGGTCCGCTGAGGCTGATGGTGGGTGCGCAGCTTGGTGGGATAACCCCCAACGGGAGGGGTATAGCCTCAGGGGGGACAGGTGCAGAGGATGGGGGTTGTGGTGGTGCAGTGCAGACGGCAATGAAGATAGAGTCGGGTTGTGCAGTTAAGGGTGTTTACTTACTGCAGATGTTGTACTGGTCACTCCAGCTTCGAGTGACCACCCGAGCCGTGCTGCGTCCACCAGGTCCTGGATCCAGCCAACCCCCAAACAAGTCCGGAGCGTGGCCCTGAGCTCTCCTTCTGTCCCGTTCTCTGGCCGTCCCCACCAGTGATCCACCTAGGTCCAGCTCCCTCGGGCCTTCTGTTGGGACACCCTTGGCCTTGGGTTCCCTGACCCTTCATGTGGTGTGCCTTCGGGATGGATGTGATGGGTGGCCGTGGCAGATGCTGCCCACGGCCTCCGGTCTCTGGCTAGGGTGTGTTTTCTGCCCCCGCCAGTTTGGGATCCGGTACCCTGTGCCGACTCTTCACCCGGGGATTTAAGTTGGGTTCTTGGAGTCCTCTTTTCTGTTTCCCCCTCTGGGTCTCTCTTTCTTCTCCTCTCTCACTCTGGCTCAGGCTTCTCCTCTGCTTGCTGACTTGTTCTCTGCATCTGACTTGTTCTCTGCATCTGACTTGTTCTCTGCATCTGACCCTGTTCTTTGATGGTGCCCACCTTATATACACCCTCTATGTGTGAGCTCAGGTGACCAGCACCCAATGAGCTCCTATCTTTACCCAGGCTGCTCCCCCTATCTGCCCCTACACTACTTGGGATGTACCACCCCCCTCCCACTCCAGCCAGGAACAGACTCGGTCGTACCTGCACATTTCTAAGTGGGAGTACCGTCGGTCTGCTCCTCGGAAATGGGATGTGTGTAGTGCATGCAGCCTACCGAGCTCAGTTCCACACTCCATCCTTACCCGGGAGTGGAATATCACACCTCTGGGTTGAGGTGCAATACCCCTGTAGCAGCCGAATCCTCAGGGTGCTACATTCCCCCCTGGTAAATCACAGCACGTCCTCGGGCTGTAAGACATAAACACCAAACATACATTTTTTTTTTTTTTTTTTTTTTCATAAACATATAAAACAACATATATTAGCAAATAAAACATTCTCGTCGCCTCTGGCTCCTCCTCCGGTCACTGTGCAACGTGTGACCGGGTAAAGTGCGACAGTCTCTCTGGAAAACTGTTTTTCCTATAAAACCAGTAGGGGGCGCTTTAGGACGCGCAACTATTTACAGGGATATGGCCGCTCTCAGTCCTCGGCCAGGTATTAGGGAGGAATGACCGCTCTCAGTCCTCGGTCAGTGGGAATTAAGGGAAATACGGGTAACAGTTCACACATGCTGGTCCCAACGGGGACTATATTAGCAACAGCAACAGTTTCAGTTTCAGTTCACGATTTCAGTTCACTGTGCCCCGACGGGCAACTATATACAGCTTCTGCTTCGCTGTCCTTAGCGACGGCGTCCTCCTGCTCTTGCTTTTTGGTTACCTTTGGCTCTAGTTTCAGACCCGTCCGGGTCCTCTTGTTCTTCCTCCTCACACCGCAGCTCTTCCTCCGTCAGGCGATGCACATGGAGGGCGTAGGGACCTTTGGCACACTTGTGCCGGGTGAAGGTGACCTCGTCCCCGATGTAAAGGTCACGACCTCTGTGTCCCTCCTGTAGGTGGGACTCAACGTCTCTCCTGGTTACGAAGACGTCGCCTAGGGTGTGGTGGTCTCGGATGAAGCCCCACCCATGCTGCAGGTTAAACTTTATCACAGTCCCGGTGGTGCGGGGACTATGCGCTGCACGGGGGTCTCTCCTGGCCCGGCTCTTCTGCCCCGCGCTCCTTATTTGAGCTTGCTGTTCCCGGACCCGCCTCTCTCTCCGCTCCCTCTCGAAGACCTCGAGCTGTTGGCGGCAGCACTCAGCACGCTCCGCTGCAGCTGCCCGAGTCTCCTGAGTGAACCCCATGAGATCTTCTCCGGTGGGGTCCCACTCAAATTGGGCCTCTTCTAGCGGGGGCGAGATCCTCTTCACGGGCTTTGGAGCCGGGATCAGGGGTGCACACATGGCCCCAGCCTTCCTCTGTCGTTCCAGTTCATGATATTTCTGGGGCCAGATGAAAGGCTGCCCATCCGGGCACGTGTGTTGGGTGAACAGGTCCTCTCCCAGATGCGGCACTCTTGGTCTTATGGGCGCGGTGGTGTTAGCGCCCGGGCTGCCCAGGCCTTGCGGCCAGGCCTGGGGCACCTGGAAGGTGAAGGGCACCGTTAGGACGGCGGCGCCCTGGGCTACCTGGCCTTGCGGCCAGGCCGGAGGCTCCGCGGAGGTAGGGGGCGCTGTTGGTGATGCGGCGCCCGGGGGTACTAGGCCTTGCGACCAGGCTGGTGGTATTTCCTGCTTTGTCACGCTCCGGGTCGAGGCGCGTGACGTCACAGGGGTCGCTGCGGCGGCTTCCGGTCGGGGCCTAGTCCATAGCGGTGACATGGCGGCTACGGGCACAGCAGGGGGACTTTCGGGCTCTGCGACGGGGAGCTGGGGCAGGTGGGCGGTTTCCCGGCTTGGGGTATAGGCGTCCCCTTTACCTGCCTCCATGCGTTCGGCTCCCTTCTCGGCGCCGTCTCCGGCCTTTGGTCCTCCCGCGCCATCCTCAGAGGCGGTCTGTCTCCTCGTCTCGGGTGGCGTGCTCCGCTGACAGGTCTCGGTCTGCTGGGCCATCTCACGGCTCCATTCCGCCAATATCTCGCGCTGTACCCGGGCCATCCTCCGTGCGAGGCCCTCCAGGGCAGTCTGTGCACACTCCCGGTCTCGGGGGAGCTGTGCAAGGACCTCCACTAGGCCTAGTGGGGTCGTGGTTTCTAGCAGGCTCCTGACCAACGGGTCGGTGCTGCTCTGCTCTTCTTCCTCGGTCTCTAGCAGACTCCTGGCCAGCGGGCCGGTGCTGTTCTGCTTTCTCTCCATCTCCGGGCAAGCTCCTCCGCCACTCCTCTCCAGGCTTCTTGCCTCCGGGTGCGCTCGCTCCAGACTCCTCGTTAGACTTCTTGTCTCCGGGTGCGCTCGCTCCAGACTCCTCCAGGCGGCACCCATCTTCGTTCTTTTCTTTCGTCTCCTCCCACTTCGAGGGCGGTCCCGGGGCAACTCGGTGACTGTCAGCTCCAGGGGTAGTTCTTTCACGCTGACAGACACCTCCAGCATCACAGTCTCTGTTGGTGGGGGCGGTTTCCACTTTTGGCGCCATTTTCTGTCCTGGCCCACGATGGGAGGCGGCCTCTTGCCCTCCTTTGGCACGCCCATAATGGCGTCCGCTGCTCTTCCAAGGCGGGAAATCTTCGGATTTGGCGGGAAGCGTCGCCCAGTGGCGGGAAACTCTGCAGATGGCGGGAACAAGCTGGAAATGGCGGACAATCGGCGGGAAACGACCTGTGATGGGGTCCGATGGCGTGGACCCTCCGGAACCGGCGGGAGACTTCTTTCTGAGGTAAACTCATTCTTTTCTTCAGGCACGCAGTACCCGGTTGTTGTGGGCACGTAATCCTGCCGACTACGCCAAAGTTGACGCACCCCCTGGGACATATTCCTTTTTGAGGGGAATACCCGGCACCGGATCAGATGGGGGGTTGTAGTCTCCGAGCGGCTGTGACCCGGCCCGTGCCCAGGGCGTCAAACTCAGTGTTATGTGGCAGTCCTACAGATGTTATTAAGAGTTCTTTTGTGTCGACTACGCCACCCGTTGTGATGCGGTCACTGTGGCCGCCGCTG
The DNA here is from genome assembly GCF_046119375.1 of Phyllobates terribilis. NCBI lineage: Eukaryota > Metazoa > Chordata > Amphibia > Anura > Dendrobatidae > Phyllobates > Phyllobates terribilis. The sequence goes on from NW_027362763.1 coordinate 139,111,644, forward strand.
CAGCAGGGTCCGCTGAGGCTGATGGTGGGTGCGCAGCTTGGTGGGATAACCCCCAACGGGAGGGGTATAGCCTCAGGGGGGACAGGTGCAGAGGATGGGGGTTGTGGTGGTGCAGTGCAGACGGCAATGAAGATAGAGTCGGGTTGTGCAGTTAAGGGTGTTTACTTACTGCAGATGTTGTACTGGTCACTCCAGCTTCGAGTGACCACCCGAGCCGTGCTGCGTCCACCAGGTCCTGGATCCAGCCAACCCCCAAACAAGTCCGGAGCGTGGCCCTGAGCTCTCCTTCTGTCCCGTTCTCTGGCCGTCCCCACCAGTGATCCACCTAGGTCCAGCTCCCTCGGGCCTTCTGTTGGGACACCCTTGGCCTTGGGTTCCCTGACCCTTCATGTGGTGTGCCTTCGGGATGGATGTGATGGGTGGCCGTGGAAGATGCTGCCCACGGCCTCCGGTCTCTGGCTAGGGTGTGTTTTCTGCCCCCGCCAGTTTGGGATCCGGTACCCTGTGCCGACTCTTCACCCGGGGATTTAAGTTGGGTTCTTGGAGTCCTCTTTTCTGTTTCCCCCTCTGGGTCTCTCTTTCTTCTCCTCTCTCACTCTGGCTCAGGCTTCTCCTCTGCTTGCTGACTTGTTCTCTGCATCTGACTTGTTCTCTGCATCTGACTTGTTCTCTGCATCTGACCCTGTTCTTTGATGGTGCCCACCTTATATACACCCTCTATGTGTGAGCTCAGGTGACCAGCACCCAATGAGCTCCTATCTTTACCCAGGCTGCTCCCCCTATCTGCCCCTACACTACTTGGGATGTACCACCCCCCTCCCACTCCAGCCAGGAACAGACTCGGTCGTACCTGCACATTTCTAAGTGGGAGTACCGTCGGTCTGCTCCTCGGAAATGGGATGTGTGTAGTGCATGCAGCCTACCGAGCTCAGTTCCACACTCCATCCTTACCCGGGAGTGGAATATCACACCTCTGGGTTGAGGTGCAATACCCCTGTAGCAGCCGAATCCTCAGGGTGCTACATACACACTCCCGGCCACATTCTGACTAGACGTACACGGCCTCGCTGCGTGCGATGTGAGAATTCTCTGGTGCCGGTGGCGAGACCGGACGGTCATGTGACCACATGTATGCGATATACACATTCCCGGCCATATTCCGACTAGACATACGCGGCCTCAATGCGTGCGATGTGAAAATTCACTGGTTCCAGCAGCAGGCGGTCATGTGACCACATGTATGCGATATACACACTCCCGGCCACATTCCGACTAGACATACACGGCCTCGCTGCGTGCGATGTGAGAATTCTCTGGTGCCGGTGGCGAGACCGGGCGGTCATGTGACCACATGTATGCGATATACACATTCCCGGCCACATTCCGACTAGACATACGCGGCCTCACTGCGTGCGATGTGAGAATTCTCTGGTGACGGCAGTAGGCGGTCATGTGACCACATGTATGCGATATACACACTCCCGGCCACAATCCGACTAGACATACGCGGCCTCGCTGCGTGCGATGTGAGAATTCTCTGGTGCCGGCAGCAGGCGGTCATGTGACCACATGTATGCAATATACACACTCCTGGCCACATTCTGACTAGACATACACGGCCTCGCTGCGTGCGATGTGAGAATTCTCTGGTGCCGGTGGCGAGACCGGGCGGTCATGTGACCACATGTTTGCGATATACACATTCCCGGCCACATTCCGACTAGACATGCGCGGCCTCGCTGCGTGCGATGTGAGAATTCTCTGGTGCCAGCAGCAGGCGGTCATGTGACCACATGTATGCGATATACACACTCCTGGCCACATTCTGACTAGACGTACACGGCCTCGCTGTGTGCGATGTGAGAATTCTCTGGTGCCGCTGGCGAGACCGGGCGGTCATGTGACCACATGTATGCGATATACACACTTCCGGCCACATTCCGACTAGACATACACGGCCTCGCTGCGTGCGATGTGAGAATTCTCTGGTGCCGCTGGCGAGACCGGGCGGTCATGTGACCACATGTATGCGATACACACATTCCCGGACACATTCCGACTAGACATACGCGGCCTCGCTGCGTGCGATGTGAGAATTCTCTGGTGCCGGCAGCAGGCGGTCATGTGACCACATGTATGCGATATACACACTCCTGGCCACATTGTGACTAGACATACACGGCCTCGCTGCGTGCGATGTGAGAATATTCTCGTGCCGGTGGCAAGACCGGGCGGTTATGTGACCACATGTATGCGATATACACACTCCCGGCCACATTCCGACTAGACGTACACGGCCTCGCTGCGTGCGATGTGAGAATTCTCTGGTGCCGGCAGCAGGCGGTCATGTGACCACATGTATGCGATATACACACTCCCGACTACATTCTGACTAGACGTACACGGCCTCGCTGCGTGCGATGTGAGAATTCTCTGGTGCCGGTGGCGAGACCTGGCGGTCATGTGACCACATGTATGCGATATACACATTCCCGGCCACATTCCGACTAGACATACGGGGCCTCGCTGCGTGCAATGTGAGAATTCTCTGGTGCTGGCAGCAGGCGGTCATGTGACCACATGTATGCGATATACACTCTCCCGGACACATTCTGACTAGACATACACAGCCTCGCTGCGTGCGATGTGAGAATTCTCTGGTGCCGGTGGCGAGACCGGGCGGTCATGTGACCACATGTATGCGATTTACACACTCCCGGCCACATTCTGACTAGACATACACGGCCTCGCTGCGTGCGATGTGAGAAATCTCTGGTGCAGGTGGCGAGACCGGGCGGTCATGTGACCACATGTATGCGATATACACACTCCCGGCCACATTCTGACTAGACATACGCGGCCTCGCTGCGTGCGATGTGAGATTTCTCTGGTGCCGGTGGCGAGACCGGGCGGTCATGTGACCACATGTATGCGATATACACATTCCCGGCCACATTCCGACTAGACATACGCGGCCTCGCTGTGTGCGATGTGAGAATTCTCTGGTGCTGGCAGCAGGCGGTCATGTGACCACATGTATGCGATATACACACTCCCGGCCACATTCCGACTAGACATACGCAGCCTCGCTGCGTGCGATGTGAGAATTCTCTGGTGCCGGCAGCAGGCGGTCATGTGACCACATGTATGCGATATACACATTCCCGGCCACATTCCGACTAGACATACGCGGCCTCGCTGCGTGCAATGTGAGAATTCTCTGGTGCCGGCAGCAGGCGGTCATGTGACCACATGTATGCGATGTACACACTCCCGGCCACATTCTGACTAGACATACGCGGCCTCGTTGCGTGCGATGTGAGAATTCTCTGGTGCCGGTGGCGAGACCGGGCGGTCATGTGACCACATGTATGCGATATACACATTCCCGGCCACATTCCGACTAGACATACGCGGCCTCGCTGCGTGCGATGTGAGAATTCTCTGGTGCTGGCAGCAGGCGGTCATGTGACCACATGTATGCGATATACACACTCCCGGCCACATTCCGACTAGACATACGCAGCCTCGCTGCGTGCGATGTGAGAATTCTCTGGTGCCGGCAGCAGGCGGTCATGTGACCACATGTATGCGATATACACACTCCCGGCCACATTCTGAATAGACGTACACGGCCTCGCTGCGTGCGATGTGAGAATTCTCTGGTGCCGGTGGCGAGACCGGACGGTCATGTGACCACATGTATGCGATATACACATTCCCGGCCACATTCCGACTAGACATACGCGGCCTCGCTGCGTGCGATGTGAAAATTCTCTGGTTCTGGCAGCAGGCGGTCATGTGACCACATGTATGCGATATACACACTCCCGGCCACATTCCGACTAGACATACACGGCCTCGCTGCGTGCGATGTGAGAATTCTCTGGTGCCGGTGGCGAGACCGGGCGGTCATGTGACCACATGTATGCGATATACACATTACCGGCCACATTCCGACTAGACATACGCGGCCTCACTGCGTGCGATGTGAGAATTCTCTGGTGACGGCAGTAGGCGGTCATGTGACCACATGTATGCGATATACACACTCCCGGCCACAATCCGACTAGACATACGCGGCCTCGCTGCGTACGATGTGAGAATTCTCTGGTGCCGGCAGCAGGCGGTCATGTGACCACATGTATGCAATATACACACTGCTGGCCACATTCTGACTAGACATACACGGCCTCGTTGCGTGCGATGTGAGAATTCTCTGGTGCAGGTGGCGAGACCGGGCGGTCATGTGACCACATGTATGCGATATACACATTCCCGGCCACATTCCGACTAGACATACGCGGCCTCGCTGCGTGCAATGTGAGAATTCTCTGGTGCCGGCAGCAGGCGGTCATGTGACCACATGTATGCGATGTACACACTCCCGGCCACATTCTGATTAGACGTACACGGCCTCGCTGCGTGCGATGTGAGAATTCCCTGGTGCCAGTGGCGAGACCGGGTTGTCATGTGACCACATGTATGCGATATACACACTCCCGGCCACATTCTGACTAGACATACGCTGCCTCGCTGCGTGCGATGTGAGAATTCTCTGGTGCCGGTGGCGAGACCGGGCGGTCATGTGACCACATGTATGCGATATACACATTCCCGGCCACATTCCGACTAGACATACGCGGCCTCGCTGCGTGCGATGTGAGAATTCTCTGGTGCTGGCAGCAGGCGGTCATGTGACCACATGTATGCGATATACACACTCCCGGCCACATTCCGACTAGATATACGCAGCCTCGCTGCGTGCGATGTGAGAATTCTCTGGTGCCGGCAGCAGGCGGTCATGTGACCACATGTATGCGATATACACACTCCCGGCCACATTCTGACTAGACGTACACGGCCTCGCTGCGTGCGATGTGAGAATTCTCTGGTGCCGGTGGCGAGACCGGACGGTCATGTGACCACATGTATGCAATATACACATTCCCGGCCACATTCCGACTAGACATACGCGGCCTCTCTGCGTGCGATGTGAAAATTCTCTGGTTCTGGCAGCAGGCGGTCATGTGACCACATGTATGCGATATACACATTCCCGGCCACATTCCGACTAGACATTCGCGGCCTCGCTACGTGCGATGTGAGAATTCTCTGGTGCTGGCAGCAGGCGGTCATGTGACCACATGTATGCAATATACACACTGCTGGCCACATTCTGACTAGACATACACGGCCTCGCTGCGTGCGATGTGAGAATTCTCTGTTGCCGGTGGCGAGACCGGGCGGTCATGTGACCACATGTTTGCGATATACACATTCCCGGCCACCTTCCGACTAGAGATACGCGGCCTCGCTGCGTGCGATGTGAGAATTCTCTGGTGCCAGCAGCAGGCGGTCATGTGACCACATGTATGCGATATACACACTCCTGGCCACATTCTGACTAGACGTACACGGCCTCGCTGCGTGCGATGTGAGAATTCTCTGGTGCTGGTGCGAGACCGGGCGGTCATGTGACCACATGTATGCGATATACACACTCCCGGCCACATTCCGACTAGACATACGCGGCCTCGCTGCGTGCGATGTGAGAATTCTCTGGTGCCGGCAGCAGGCGGTCATGTGACCACATGTATGTGATATACACACTCCCGGCCACATTCCAACTAGACAATACGCGGCCTCGCTGCGTGCAATGTGAGAATTCTCTGGTGCCGGTGGCGAGACCGGGCGGTCATGTGACCACATGTATGCGATATACACACTCCCGGCCACATTCCGACTAGACATACACGGCCTCGCTGCGTGCGATGTGAGAATTCTCTGGTGCCGGTGGCGAGACCGGGCGGTCATGTGACCAAATGTATGCGATATACACATTCCCGACCACATTCCGACTAGACATACGCGGCTTGCTGCGTGCGATGTGAGAATTCTCTGGTGCCGGTGGTGAGACCGGGTGGTTATGTGACCACATGTATGCGATATACACACTCCCGGCCACATTCCGACTAGACATACGCGGCCTCGCTGCGTGCGATGTGAGAATTCTCTGGTGGCGGCAGCAGGCGGTCATGTGACCACATGTATGCGATATACACACTCCCGGTCACATTCTGACTACACGTACACGGCCTCGCTGAGTGCGATGTGAGAATTCTCTGGTGCCGGCAGCAGGCGGTCATGTGACCACATGTATGCGATATACACACTCCCGGCCACATTCTGACTAGACGTACACGGCCTCGCTGCGTGCGATGTGAGAATTCTCTGGTGCCGGCAGCAGGCGGTCATGTGACCACATGTATGCAATATACACACTCCTGGCCACATTCTGACTAGACATACACGGCCTCGCTGCGTGCATTGTGAGAATTCTCTGGTGCCGGTGGCGAGACCGGGCGGTCATGTGACCACATGTTTGCGATATACACATTCCCGGCCACATTCCGACTAGACATGCGCGGCCTCGCTGCGTGCGATGTGAGAATTCTCTGGTGCCAGCAGCAGGCGGTCATGTGACCACATGTATGCGATATACACACTCCTGGCCACATTCTGACTAGACGTACACGGCCTCGCTGCGTGCGATGTGAGAATTCTCTGGTGCTGGTGCGAGACCGGGCGGTCATGTGACCATATGTATGTGATATACACACTCCCGGCCACATTCCGACTAGACATACGCGGCCTCGCTGCGTGCGATGTGAGAATTCTCTGGTGCCGGCAGCAGGCGGTCATGTGACCACATGTATGTGATATACACACTCCCGGCCACATTCCAACTAGACAATACGCGGCCTCGCTGCGTGCAATGTGAGAATTCTCTGGTGCCGGTGGCGAGACCGGGCGGTCATGTGACCACATGTATGCGATATACACACTCCCGGCCACATTCCGACTAGACATACACGGCCTCGCTGCGTGCGATGTGAGAATTCTCTGGTGCCGGTGGCGAGACCGGGCGGTCATGTGACCACATGTATGCGATATACACATTCCCGGCCACATTCCGACTAGACAAACGCGGCTCGCTGCGTGCGATGTGAGAATTCTCTGGTGCCGGCAGCAGGCGGTCATGTGACCACATGTATGCGATATACACATTCCCGGCCACATTCCGACTAGACATACGCGGCTCGCTGCGTGCGATGTGAGAATTCTCTGGTGCCGGCAGCAGGCGGTCATGTGACCACATGTATGCGATATACACACTACCGGCCACATTCTGACTAGACGTACACGGCCTCGCTGCGTGCGATGTGAGAATTCTCTGGTGCCGGTGGCGAGACCGGACGGTCATGTGACCACATGTATGCGATATACACATTCCCGGCCACATTCCGACTAGACATACGCGGCCTCGCTGCGTGCGATGTGAGAATTCTCTGGTGCCAGCAGCAGGCGGTCATGTGACCACATGTATGCGATATACACACTCCTGGCCACATTCTGACTAGACATACACGGCCTCGCTGCGTGCGATGTGAGAATTCTCTGGTGCCGGTGGCGAGACCGGGCGGTCATGTGACCACATGTATGCGATATACACATTCCCGGCCACATTCCGACTAGACATACGCGGCCTCGCTGCGTGCGATGTGAGAATTTTCTGGTGCCGGCAGCAGGCGGTCATGGGACCACATGTATGCGATATACACACTCCCGGCCACAATCCGACTAGACATACGCGGCCTCGCTGCGTGCGATGTGAGAATTCTCTGGTGCCGGCAGCAGGCGGTCATGTGACCACATGTATGCGATATACACACTCCCGGCCACATTCTGACTAGACATACACGGCCTCGCTGCGTGCGATGTGAGAATTCTCTGGTGCCGGTGGCGAGACCAGGCGGTCATGTGACCACATGTTTGCGATATACACATTCCCGGCCACATTCCGACTAGACATACGCGGACTCGCTGCGTGCGATGTGAGAATTCTCTGGTGCCAGCAGCAGGCGGTCATGTGACCACATGTATGCGAAATACACACTCCTGGCCACATTCTGACTAGACGTACACGGCCTCGCTGTGTGCGATGTGAGAATTCTCTGGTGCCGCTGGCGAGACCGGGCGGTCATGTGACCACATGTATGCGATATACACACTTCCGGCCACATTCCGACTAGACATACACGGCCTCGCTGCGTGCGATGTGAGAATTCTCTGGTGCCGCTGGCGAGACCGGGCGGTCATGTGACCACATGTATGCGATACACACATTCCCGGCCACATTCCGACTAGACATACGCGGCCTCGCTGCGTGCGATGTGAGAATTCTCTGGTGCCGGCAGCAGGCGGTCATGTGACCACATGTATGCGATATACACACTCCTGGCCACATTGTGACTAGACATACACGGCCTCGCTGCGTGCGATGTGAGAATTCTCTCGTGCCGGTGGCAAGACCGGGCGGTTATATGACCACATGTATGCGATATACACACTCCCGGCCACATTCCGACTAGACGTACACGGCCTCGCTGCGTGCGATGTGAGAATTCTCTGGTGCCCTCAGCAGGCGGTCATGTGACCACATGTATGCGATATACACACTCCCGGCTACATTCTGACTAGACGTACACGGCCTCGCTGCGTGCGATGTGAGAATTCTCTGGTGCCGGTGGCGAGACCGGGCGGTCATGTGACCACATGTATGCGATATACACATTCCCGGCCACATTCCGACTAGACATACGGGGCCTCGCTGCGTGCAATGTGAGAATTCTCTGGTGCTGGCAGCAGGCGGTCATGTGACCACATGTATGCGATATACACTCTCCCGGACACATTCTGACTAGACATACACAGCCTCGCTGCGTGCGATGTGAGAATTCTCTGGTGCCGGTGGCGAGACCGGGCGGTCATGTGACCACATGTATGCGATTTACACACTCCCGGCCACATTCTGACTAGACATACACGGCCTCGCTGCGTGCGATGTGAGAATTCTCTGGTGCAGGTGGCGAGACCGGGCGGTCATGTGACCACATGTATGCGATATACACACTCCCGGCCACATTCTGACTAGACATACGCGGCCTCGCTGCGTGCGATGTGAGAATTCTCTGGTGCCGGTGGCGAGACCGGGCGGTCATGTGACCACATGTATGCGATATACACATTCCCGGCCACATTCCGACTAGACATACGCGGCCTCGCTGCGTGCGATGTGAGAATTCTCTGGTGCTGGCAGCAGGCGGTCATGTGACCACATGTATGCGATATACACACTCCCGGCCACATTCCGACTAGACATACGCGGCCTCGCTGCGTGCAATGTGAGAATTCTCTGGTGCCGGCAGCAGGCGGTCATGTGACCACATGTATGCGATGTACACACTCCCGGCCACATTCTGACTAGACGTACACGGCCTCGCTGCGTGCGATGAGAGAATTCCCTGGTGCCGGTGGCGAGACCGGGTGGTCATGTGACCACATGTATGCGATATACACATTCCCGGCCACATTCCGACTAGACATACGCGGCCTCGCTGCGTGCGATGTGAGAATTCTCTGGTGCTGGCAGCAGGCGGTCATGTGACCACATGTATGCGATATACACACTCCCGGCCACATTCCGACTAGACATACGCAGCATCGCTGCGTGCAATGTGAGAATTCTCTGGTGCCGGCAGCAGGCGGTCATGTGACCACATATATGCGATATACACATTCCCGGCCACATTCCGACTAGACATACGTGGCCTCGCTGCGTGCAATGTGAGAATTCTCTGGTGCCGGCAGCAGGCGGTCATGTGACCACATGTATGCGATGTACACACTCCCGGCCACATTCTGACTAGACGTACACGGCCTCGCTGCGTGCGATGTGAGAATTCCCTGGTGCCGGTGGCGAGACCGGGTGGTCATGTGACCACATGTATGCGATATACACACTCCCGGCCACATTCTGACTAGACATACGCGGCCTCGCTGCGTGCGATGTGAGAATTCTCTGGTGCCGGTGGCGAGACCGGGCGGTCATGTGACCACATGTATGCGATATACACATTCCCGGCCACATTCCGACTAGACATACGCGGCCTCGCTGCGTGCGATGTGAGAATTCTCTGGTGCCGGCAGCAGGCGGTCATGTGACCACATGTATGCGATATACACACTCCCGGCTACATTCTGACTAGACGTACACGGCCTCGCTGCGTGCGATGTGAGAATTCTCTGGTGCCGGTGGCGAGACCGGGCGGTCATGTGACCACATGTATGCGATATACACATTCCCGGCCACATTCCGACTAGACATACGGGGCCTCGCTGCGTGCAATGTGAGAATTCTCTGGTGCTGGCAGCAGGCGGTCATGTGACCACATGTATGCGATATACACTCTCCCGGACACATTCTGACTAGACATACACAGCCTCGCTGCGTGCGATGTGAGAATTCTCTGGTGCCGGTGGCGAGACCGGGCGGTCATGTGACCACATGTATGCGATTTACACACTCCCGGCCACATTCTGACTAGACATACACGGCCTCGCTGCGTGCGATGTGAGAATTCTCTGGTGCAGGTGGCGAGACCGGGCGGTCATGTGACCACATGTATGCGATATACACACTCCCGGCCACATTCTGACTAGACATACGCGGCCTCGCTGCGTGCGATGTGAGAATTCTCTGGTGCCGGTGGCGAGACCGGGCGGTCATGTGACCACATGTATGCGATATACACATTCCCGGCCACATTCCGACTAGACATACGCGGCCTCGCTGCGTGCGATGTGAGAATTCTCTGGTGCTGGCAGCAGGCGGTCATGTGACCACATGTATGCTATATACACACTCCCGGCCACATTCCGACTAGACATACGCAGCCTCGCTGCGTGCGATGTGAGAATTCTCTGGTGCCGGCAGCAGGCGGTCATGTGACCACATGTATGCGATATACACATTCCCGGCCACATTCCGACTAGACATACGCGGCCTCGCTGCGTGCAATGTGAGAATTCTCTGGTGCCAGCAGCAGGCGGTCATGTGACCACATGTATGCGATGTACACATTCCCGGCCACATTCTGACTAGACGTACACGGCCTCGCTGCGTGCGATGTGAGAATTCCCTGGTGCCGGTGGCGAGACCGGGTGGTCATGTGACCACATGTATGCGATATACACACTCCCGGCCACATTCTGACTAGACATACGCGGCCTCGCTGCGTGCGATGTGAGAATTCTCTGGTGCCGGTGGCGAGACCGGGCGGTCATGTGACCACATGTATGCGATATACACATTCCCGGCCACATTCCGACTAGACATACGCGGCCTCGCTGCGTGCGATGTCAGAATTCTCTGGTGCTGGCAGCAGGCGGTCATGTGACCACATGTATGCGATATACACACTCCCGGCCACATTCCGACTAGACATACGCAGCCTCGCTGCGTGCGATGTGAGAATTCTCTGGTGCCGGCAGCAGGCGGTCATGTGACCACATGTATGCGATATACACACTCCCGGCCACATTCTGACTAGACGTACACGGCCTCGCTGCGTGCGATGTGAGAATTCTCTGGTGCCGGTGGCGAGACCGGACGGTCATGTGACCACATGTATGCGATATACACATTCCCGGCCACATTCCGACTAGACATACGCGGCCTCGCTGCGTGCGATGTGAAAATTCTCTGGTTCTGGCAGCAGGCGGTCATGTGACCACATGTATGCGATATACACACTCCCGGCCACATTCCGACTAGACATACACGGCCTCGCTGCGTGCGATGTGAGAATTCTCTGGTGCCGGTGGCGAGACCGGGCGGTCATGTGACCACATGTATGCGATATACACATTACCGGCCACATTCCGACTAGACATACGCGGCCTCACTGCGTGCGATGTGAGAATTCTCTGGTGACGGCAGTAGGCGGTCATGTGACCACATGTATGCGATATACACACTCCCGGCCACAATCCGACTAGACATACGCGGCCTCGCTGCGTGCGATGTGAGAATTCTCTGGTGCCGGCAGCAGGCGGTCATGTGACCACATGTATGCAATATACACACTGCTGGCCACATTCTGACTAGACATACACGGCCTCGTTGCGTGCGATGTGAGAATTCTCTGGTGCAGGTGGCGAGACCGGGCGGTCATGTGACCACATGTATGCGATATACACACTCCCGGCCACATTCTGACTAGACATACGCGGCCTCGCTGCGTGCGATGTGAGAATTCTCTGGTGCCGGTGGCGAGACCGGGCGGTCATGTGACCACATGTATGCGATATACACATTCCCGGCCACATTCCGACTAGACATACGCGGCCTCGCTGCGTGCGATGTGAGAATTCTCTGGTGCTGGCAGCAGGCGGTCATGTGACCACATGTATGCGATATACACACTCCCGGCCACATTCCGACTAGACATACGCAGCCTCGCTGCGTGCGATGTGAGAATTCTCTGGTGCCGGCAGCAGGCGGTCATGTGACCACATGTATGCGATATACACACTCCCGGCCACATTCTGACTAGACGTACACGGCCTCGCTGCGTGCGATGTGAGAATTCTCTGGTGCCGGTGGCGAGACCGGACGGTCATGTGACCACATGTATGCGATATACACATTCCCGGCCACATTCCGACTAGACATACGCGGCCTCGCTGCGTGCGATGTGAAAATTCTCTGGTTCTGGCAGCAGGCGGTCATGTGACCACATGTATGCGATATACACACTCCCGGCCACATTCCGACTAGACATACACGGCCTCGCTGCGTGCGATGTGAGAATTCTCTGGTGCCGGTGGCGAGACCGGGCGGTCATGTGACCACATGTATGCGATATACACATTCCCGGCCACATTCCGACTAGACATACGCGGCCTCGCTGCGTGCGATGTGAGAATTCTCTGGTGACGGCAGTAGGCGGTCATGTGACCACATGTATGCGATATACACATTCCCGGCCACATTCCGACTAGACATACGCGGCCTCGCTACGTGCGATGTGAGAATTCTCTGGTGCTGGCAGCAGGCGGTCATGTGACCACATGTATGCAATATACACACTGCTGGCCACATTCTGACTAGACATACACGGCCTCGCTGCGTGCGATGTGAGAATTCTCTGGTGCCGGTGGCGAGACCGGGCGGTCATGTGACCACATGTTTGCGATATACACATTCCCGGCCACATTCCGACTAGAGATACGCGGCCTCGCTGCGTGCGATGTGAGAATTCTCTGGTGCCAGCAGCAGGCTGTCATGTGACCACATGTATGCGATATACACATTCCCGGCCACATTCCGACTAGACATACGCGGCCTCGCTGCGTGCGATGTGAAAATTCTCTGGTTCTGGCAGCAGGCGGTCATGTGACCACATGTATGCGATATACACACTCCCGGCCACATTCCGACTAGACATACACGGCCTCGCTGCGTGCGATGTGAGAATTCTCTGGTGCCGGTGGCGAGACCGGGCGGTCATGTGACCACATGTATGCGATATACACATTCCCGGCCACATTCCGACTAGACATACGCGGCCTCGCTGCGTGCGATGTGAGAATTCTCTGGTGACGGCAGTAGGCGGTCATGTGACCACATGTATGCGATATACACATTCCCGGCCACATTCCGACTAGACATACGCGGCCTCGCTGCGTGCGATGTGAGAATTCTCTGGTGACGGCAGTAGGCGGTCATGTGACCACATGTATGCGATATACACATTCCCGGCGACATTCCGACTAGACATACGCGGCCTCGCTACGTGCGATGTGAGAATTCTCTGGTGCTGGCAGCAGGCGGTCATGTGACCACATGTATGCAATATACACACTGCTGGCCACATTCTGACTAGACATACACGGCCTCGCTGCGTGCGATGTGAGAATTCTCTGGTGTCGGTGGCGAGACCGGGCGGTCATGTGACCACATGTTTGCGATATACACATTCCCGGCCACATTCCGACTAGAGATACGCGGCCTCGCTGCGTGCGATGTGAGAATTCTCTGGTGCCGGCAGCAGGCGGTCATGTGACCACATGTATGCGATATACACACTCCCGGCCACATTCTGACTAGACGTACACGGCCTCGCTGCGTGCGATGTGAGAATTCTCTGGTGCTGGTGCGAGACCGGGCGGTCATGTGACCACATGTATGCGATATACACACTCCCGGCCACATTCCGACTAGACATACGCGGCCTCGCTGCGTGCGATGTGAGAATTCTCTGGTGCCGGCAGCAGGCGGTCATGTGACCAAATGTATGCGATATACACACTCCCGGCCACATTCCGACTAGACGTACACTCGATGTGAGGATTCACACGTCTGCAGTCACACAAAGTCATAAACCTGGACAAACCCTTTAATAGGTGTTGTGAGTCTTAGGTCAAAAATTAATTAGTAGTGGCTTCTACAAATGTAATAAAGTCGGAAAATGTTGTAAATCGTTGTTAGAGTTATAAAAAGTCTAAATTTATCAGAATAAAAATGAGTAAACGTGTTAATTAGTCTGGAACTCACTCAGGGCGCTCAACCTTTGCTAACCACGTGACTAATCATTACGTCATCTGGGAGCGAACAACCACCAGATGGCGCTGTTCTTTTAGGTAAAAGTGTTGCCAACCAGCCGCGTTTGCTCATTACGTCATCCCTAAGCGCTGACAACCACAAGATGGCGTCGCTTTGCAGCTTTTCTGGTACGACTTCCTGCTTCCTGTCCATGTGGTTGTGTGTGTGAGTGTGCGGCTCGGAGCAGGCGGTGCTCGCCGTGTTGTCTGGGGATGTGGCTCCCGTAGTCTCCATCTTTTTCCGTCATGCAGGTGTCTAATGTGAACGACGTGAAGATCTACAGCCTGAGCTGCGGGAAGTCCCTGCCGGAGGTGAGTGGCTACTGCTGCCGCCGTGCAGATCCCCAGCAGGTGCTGCCTGTGCTCCCATGGGTGGTCTTAAAGGGATAGTCCCATTTTGGGCTTTTATGGGGTCCAGTCAACATAGTGGTCTTGCCCCATCCTGGGACACATGACCCCATTCCTGTGATTGCCGGGGGTTTGGGGTCTCAGCAGGTCAGATTTGCAGCGGTGATGTCAGTAGTCCATGGCCAGCAGACGGTAGCCCTGCACACTGCCCCCTACCTGCGGCATCTTCTGACTTTTAGACCCACGACGCCCGCGTTGACATTGCGGGGGACAGTCAGAAGAGATGGACCACTGACATCCCTGCTGGATCGGGGGCTTACATTACTTTTTGCTCAGCTCTTCTTGTGACCGTTCAGGTCCTGGGTGACGTATAACGTCGTCATTTGGTAATGACCTGGATCCATCTTCTCTTCCAGTGGCTTTCTGATCGGAAGAAGAGGGCGCTGCAGAAACAAAATGTTGGTGAGTGTGAGGAGTGGACCGAAACCGCATTAAAGGGGGCTTCCGATATTTGGGACAACCCCTTTAAATGCTTTAGAGTAAAAAATAAAAACAAAAATGTCTACTGTCCTCCTGCACAGGAGCTTTTCCTACGATGTCTGTGCCGAATCTACCGGCTGCCACGTCGGTGCCACGTGAGCCCTGTAGCCTATAATGGCCGCTTCGTTCACCTTTCTCTGTAACATGAAATGTTTTCTTAGATGTTCGGAGGAGGATCGAACTCATCCAGGACTTTGAGATGCCCACGGTCAGCACCAACATCAGGGTCTCCCGCGACGGGCAGTACATTCTGGCCACCGGTGAGTGCGGGAATGATGCTTGTATTGTGCCTCTATGGGGAGTCTTCGGTGAAGGTGTCGGCCATGACGTTTCCGCTTATCTCTTTCAGGAACGTACAAGCCTCGTGTCCGCTGTTACGACACTTACCAGCTGTCTCTGAAGTTTGAGCGGTGCTTGGATTCAGAGGGTAATTATCGCTCCTTATGGGGGGGGGGCCGTCTGCTGGATAAAACCTGTTTTCAGATACTTTGATCAATTTAGCCTGAACTAAGGGTGGCTACTTTAACCCCTTCCAGATATGTGATACATAAGTATGTCACGTGTCATGGTGTGGGTGTAAGGAGCAGGCTCAGGAGCTGAGCCTGCCTTTACACATTGCTGGCGAAGGCTGCGTTTTACAGCCAGCATCTGTAGAACTATCACCAGTGTTCAAAATATGTAAAAAAAAAAACTGCAACCATTTTCTTGTGCAGCAAAAGAGAATTATTATTTCTTATAAGAAATGAATGTTCACCATGACTGTTCTGGATAGCAGACTTGTGAATGCAGCTCTGGAGTAAAGGGGCATTCCCAAAAATGTTTTTTTTTATTTATTTTTAAACCAACATAACATCCCAGAACCTAAGTTTAGATATATCCACTGCGTGTAGTCACTTTTCTTGCCCTGCTTCCTCCATCACAGAATGGAGTAGTGTGGACTCTCCTGCATCGCCCAGTACTTGACCGCTGATTGTGGCTGGGAAACTACATGTCCCAGAATTATTTCAATCGGTGCTTTGCTGGGGTAGTTTTGTGATATAAATGAGGAGCTTCGATCTCCTGCGCTCACTTGTAGCCAAGACACGGAGGAGCCTCCACAGCACAGCGTCCTCACCGCTGCGTTAACTCGTCCTGTTGTGCCAAGGCGGCAAACAATTCGTGCCCAAATACACTGTGCGTGCTCGACCTTCACCAACCAGAATTATTTGGACACGTCTCCAGGAGAACAAGGTATAAACTGACACATCTCACCACGTTCTTTAATGCGCAAATAAGATAGAACGAGACCTTTTCTTTAATTTGGGAATACTCCTTTACCTCTGCGTCAGTATAGGACATTATAGCGGCACAGTCACTCACCGCACTTATTTTTCTCTTTCAGTGGTTAAATTTGACGTCTTATCAGAAGACTACTCTAAGGTACGAGCTGCTATAGGGTCCCGTTACACTATGTACCCCTCAGGCGGGGGTCTCGGTGGGAGGGTAGGGGTGAGGAGGTGACATTCACATGTGGCACATGGTTCATTAAAAATCCAAGCATATCCTGCCCAGTCCATGTGTAGCAGAACCTTTATCTTAAAGGGGTTGTTGTATCCTAGATACTTATGGCATATGATGCGCAGGATGATGGATGCCGGTCCTGACTTTTGTGGAGGTGGATGAGGAGTGATGCACGTGGGCAGCCATCTCTGCGGTCATGACCCAAGTCGGAGCAAGGGCATGAAGGGGTGCGGGGGAATTACCTAATAATCAGCATCTTTTGGATGTGCTGTAAATGTCTGTGATGAGACTCCCTTTTAAGCTATGGAGGGTGGAGGACGGGCTGCACAGGAGAAGTCTGGGACACACTAGGATAAAAGTGCAGAATGGCCGGTCATCAGATGTGAGGGGGTTGGATACAGGCTGCAGTATTTGGCACAGTATCTAATCCCTCGAGCAGTATTTGGATACTTGGCTCCCCAAACATCATACATAGGATGGGTTACTTTGCTCTCATACTGGAATCTCGGTGCATAGAAATGTCACATTTAAGCGCCGATCTGTCAGCGATGGCGGCCTGCCTGATCGGAGGAGGTGGCTCGTCCTCACTTGTCTTTTCTGTTCCAGCTCCTCTTCCTCTACAGCGACCGGTATGTGGAGTTCCACTCGCAGCACGGCTTCTACTACAAGCTGAGGATACCAAAGTTTGGCCGAGATTTCTCCTACCACTACCCATCCTGCGATGTGTATTTTGTTGGAGCAAGGTAAGAAGAGTGACGGGGAGCCGCGTCGTTACTTTAGGTTCTGCTTTGGACAATCCCTTTTTACTCTATGGGACCTCGGCTAATGTGTTGGTCACAGGGTGTCCCTCTGCAGCAGCACCTGATCTATGGGGTTGTGACGATCTTATGCATTGGGAGAGGTATGGCAAATATTTTGATAATAGCCATAAGCCTCCCATGCACCTGACAAAGGCCAAAATTGTCCTTTTTGCTCCCCATTGGTCTAGTAGGTGTCGTTCTGCCTATTTTGTCTATTCACTGTGAGGCAATGCGCTTTTTTTTTCTTATCCTGCAATGTGTGCTGATGTATGGATATGAAGTGGCATACACGGGAAGTATTTGTCTAAAAATACAAATTTCCATTTATAAACTAGACCTCGCCTTATAATAAATAAAATAAACTTTCCTCTCTTTCCAGTTCTGAAGTCTACCGGTTAAATTTAGAGCAAGGACGCTACCTAAATCCCCTACAGACTGAAGCTACGTAAGTTGTAGTAATACATGCTGAAAGCCACCAGATGGCACCAGAGTGTCGCGTAACAATGAATGAGTTCACACTGGAGAGCATCCATCTGTATAGGATTTTATTTAGGACTTTGTCTTGATTTTTTTTTTTTTTTTTTTTCCTTTCCTCCAAATATTAACCTTGCTGACAGTATATCATGTATACAATTGCCTTTTTATTTTCCAGGCAGATTAACGTTTGTGACATCAATCCTGCGCACCATTTATTTGCAGCCGGCACAGTGGAGGTAACGCTTGGTTGCACTTGGCGGCCATATTTTCTTTTCTCACTTGGATCGCTGATCTTTTAGCTTTTGCATGATGATGAAAGATGGTTACGCTTCTAAATACCCCCCCCCCCCTCCATAGGGTAAAGTGGAATGCTGGGACCCCCGGATAAGGAGTCGCGTGGGGATTCTGGACTGTGCCTTGGGCAGTGTAACAGAAGACACAGAGTAAGTACAATGACAAACCGCAGCACATCATTGACTGGTAGATCGTCCGGGGCTCACGCTAATTGATCCCTGTCTGACAGATGTAGATCGACAGCGCTATTGCCAAGGTGTCTATGCAGGACGGGTTACATGGCCGACTTGGGAATGGTAGCTGCTGATCAGGACTTGTAGTGGGGAAACGAGAATGGCAACGACAATGGAGCTTCCCTTTAACTGGATACCTATATATACATCAAAGCTTGGGTGCGGGTATATGGAGCAGGCCTAGGAGCTGAGCCCCCTCCAAACACTCAAGATGCCGACTGTTATACAGCCAGCACCTGCACTTATCGGTAGTAACTGGAGCTGAACTGAAGGACCCTGCTACCGCCATCTTGTTTTCACTTATGAAGATCAACCTGTGGCTGGACTTGTTATGCATAGTCCCCTAAGGGAACTAAGAAATGAGTGTAAAACTTCGTATCCACTCTGTAATTGTACTGACCTGCAGAATCGGATTGCTGGCTGATCCCCCCCCCCCCCCCCCCCTACACTATGAAAAATGTAAAAAAACAAAAGTCAAACTTCTGAATTTCCTGTGCAAATTGTATGACTTCTTAGCAGAACATGCAGCTTTTTATGCTTAAAAGTTACAAAAGGCAAAAATAAGGAGCAATTTTGATTTTGTTCAAAATTTATGAACTGCATAAGTGACTTAAAGAAGAAAAAAAAAATGCAAATAATGAATTGTCCCTTTATCTTTGTTACATGGATTATATCAATATCATCCGTCTGTGTCTCTTCTTTCAGAATTGAGGGTTTACCGTCTGTCTCTGCTTTGAAGTTTAATGGCCCCTTGCACATGGCCGTGGGAATGTCCACCGGACAGGTAAGGAGATGCCATTGGTTGTAAGGGTCGGTGCACATATTGCTTTTTTTTTTTTTTCTTGCCAGTTTTGTCACAAAACCTGAAGGATTTCCTAGTATCAGCAAAGGGAATGAGATTCCTGGAGTCTCATGCACACGTTGCTTATTTTTTCCTTGCAGTTTTAAATCTGCAGGATGTCAGTCCTTTCAGTGTTTTTGCTGCAGATTTCACCCATGAGTTGGGAAAAATCTGCAGCCAAAACTTATTATTCGCTGAGTTTTTCCTGCCAGGAGATGCAGAAACATCTGTAGCGAATAGTCAACATGTACAACCCCTGGCAAAAATTATGGAATCACCGGGCTCGGAGGATGTTCATTCAGTTGTTTAATGTTGAAAAAAGCAGATCACAGACATGGCACAAAACTAAAGTCGTTTCAAATGGCAACTTTAGGGCTTTAAGAAACACTAAAAGAAATCAAGATAAAAATGTGGTACTCAGTAAGGGTAATTTTTTTTCAGACCAAGCAGAGGGAAAAATTCTGGAATCACTCAATTCTGAGGAAAAAATTATGGAATCACCCTGTAAATGATCATTTTCAAAACTAACACCTGCATCAAATTAGATCTGCTCGTTAGTCTGCATCTAAAAAGGAGTGATCACACCTTGGAGAGCTGTTGCACCAAGTGGACTGACATGAATCATGGTTCCAACATGAGAGATGTCAATTGAAACATAGGAGAGGATTATCAAACTCTTAAAAGAAGGTAAATCATCCTGCAATGTTGCAAAAGATGTTGGTTTTTCACAGTCAGCTGTGTCTAAAATCTGGATCCAATACAAACAACATGGGAAGGTTGTTAAAGGCAAACATACTGGTAGACCAAGGAAGACATCAAAGCGTCAAGACAGGAAACTTAAAGCAATATGTCTCCAAAACAGGAAATGCACAACAAAACAAATGAGGAACGGATGGGAGGAAACTGAAGTCAATGTCTGTGACCGAACTGTAAGAAACCGCCTAAAGGAAATGGGATTTACATACAGAAAAGCTAAACATAAGCCATCATTAACACCTAAACAGAAAAAAACAAGGTTACAATGGGCTAAGGAAAAGCAATTGTGGACTGTGGATGACTGGATGAAAGTCATATTCAGTGATGAATCGCAAATCTGCATTGGGCAAGGTGATGATGCTGGAACTTTTGTTTGGTGCCGTTCCAATGAGATTTATAAAGATGACTGCATGAAGAGAACATGCAAATCTCCACAGTCATTGATGATATGGGGCTACACGTCAGGTAAAGGCACTGGGGAGATGGCTGTCATTACATCTTCAATAAATGCCCAAGTTTACATTGATATTTTGGACACTTTTCTTATCCCTTCAATTGAAAGGATGTTTGGGGATGATGACATCATTTTTCAAGATGATAATGCATCCTGCCATAGAGCAAAAACTGTGAAAACATTCCTTGAAAGAAGACACATAAGGTCAATGTCATGGCCTGCAAATAGTCCGGATCTCAATCCAATTGAAAATCTTTGGTGGAAGTTGAAGAAAATGGTCCATGACAAGGCTCCAACCTGCAAAGCTGATCTGGCAACAGCAATCAGAGAGAGTTGGAGCCAGATTGATGAAGAGTACTGTTTGTCACTCATGAAGTCCATGCCTCAGAGACTGCAAGCTGTTATTAAAGCCAGCGGTGGTGCAACAAAATACTAGTGATGTATTGGAGGGTTCTTTTGTGTGTTTGTTTTTCATGATTCCATAATTTTTTCCTCAGAATTGAGTGATTCCATAATTTTTTCCCTCTGCTTGGTCTGAAAAAAAATTACCCTTACTGAGTACCACATTTTTAATCTTGATTTCTTTTAGTGTTTCTTAAAGCCCTAAAGTTGCCATTTGAAATTACTTTAATTTTGTGCCATGTCTGTGATCTGGAGTTCCAAATGTGTGTGGGTAGAATATATATCCCACGGGGGTAAAATTGAAAAAAGTTGAAAAAATTTTTTTTTCAGACTTACTCATTTTTCCAGCGTTTATCAGACTTTCAGATAGGGGAAATGTCAGTGAGCGTCCCGATTTCAGTTCCAGAGTGATTCGCCCGATGAGTCCTTGATGTTTCGTCATTTTCAGCCAATTTTCTGAATTTTTGAAAATTTCACTTTTTTGTAAAAATATCCTCTAAATGAGGGAATAATATGTGTGCAGGATGTCACTCCCCCAATATAATGCCCCATGCAGGATGTCATCCCCCCCAATATAATGCCCAATGCAGGATGTCATCCCCCCCCATATAATGCCCCATGCAGGATGTCACCTCACCCCCCATATAATGCCCCATGCAGGATGTCACATCTCCCCCCATATAATGCCCCATGCAGGATGTCACATCTCCCCCCATATAATGCCCCATGCAGGATGTCACATCTCCCCCCATATAATGCCCCATGCAGGATGTGACCTCTCCCCCCATATAATGCCCCATGCAGGATGTCACCTCACCCCCCATATAATGCCCCATGCAGGATGTCACATCTCCCCCCATATAATGCCCCATGCAGGATGTCACATCTCCCCCCATATAATGCCCCATGCAGGATGTCACATCTCCCCCCATATAATGCCCCATGCAGGATGTCACATCTCCCCCCATATAATGCCCCATGCAGGATGTGACCTCTCCCCCCATATAATGCCCCATGCAGGATGTGACCTCACCCCCCATATAATGCCCCATGCAGGATGTGACCTCTCCCCCCATATAATGCCCCATGCAGGATGTCACCTCACCCCCCATATAATGCCCCATGCAGGGCAACATTAAACAACTGAATGAACATCCTCCGAGTCCGGTGATTCCATAATTTTGGCCAGGGGTTGTAGATATACCCTAAAAAGCTGAGTTCAGCCCAAAGTCTGCATGCGAGCCCACGATAAAGCTGAATCCCTTTAATAATAGTAAAACTAGTCTGATTATCCCTGTCCTGATGAGTATATTTTTCATTTTTACGCTTTTTGATTTTTTTCTTACTTTTCTTCCAAGAGCTATAACTTTTTTTTTTTTTTTTGTAGTTATGAATGTCATCATTGATTTGTCAATATAATGTACTGGAAAGACAGGAAAAAAATACAATTGGGTGGTGAAATGTAAAAAAATAAAAACGAAAGCCCAAAAATTGCATTTTTTTTTTTTTTAATTTTTGGGCTTTCGTTTTTACGGTGTATGGTAAAAATATGAATCAATGAAAAATCATTATTTTGCAACGGTTTCATTAAAACTTTTGCAGTTTGCCTTTTATAGCCTCTGTATTACATAGTATGCATTAGATCACGTTCAGTATTTGGTCAGTGTTTTACATCAGTATTTCTAAACCAAAACCAGGAGTGGGTGATAAATGCAGAAGTGGTGACGTGTTTCTATTATACTTTTACTCTGATTGTTCCACTCCTGGTTTTGGCTTACAAATACAGATGTAAAATACTGACTGAATACTGAACCTGTGAACAAGGAGTTAACTGAGAATCAGTCAGTCAACCCACTTTAATGGGCAGTCTGTAGTTCTTTTATCTTTCTTTTCTGATCTCCTCTCGGTCGATTTATGACCACAGACTGCATCGAAGTTGATACAAAGAGCCTGTAAAAGCCAAACTGTGAAATTTGTCATGCAAAATAATTGTAAAAATTATTTTTTAATCCCAAATAAATGTATTAACCAGCAAGCAACATTTATTCTTCAAGGAAAGTGAAGAGGGACAGAATTCATGGTAGAATCCAGGGTCTAAAGGGTAACATTTATCTTTGTGGAGAGTAGCAAGCCAAGCCTGGCATGTCAGGGTGAGGAGACTTGTAGGCCATGCATGCTCCTCTGGGAAATTTTAAATATGCAAATTGTCCCTTCAGAGAGGATGAGGACTAGAACACTAGCATCACCCGTTTCCAATACATGGTAGAATCCAAAAATTGCTGTAATTAAATAGTCAGAATCCAGCGTACATGGTGATCTGTACTCATGATATAAGAAGCTGAGGGAGGACGCTGTGATCAGATGGCTTTCTGTGACTGATTCCTGGTGAATATGGGATCATGTTAACCATACGGACCTGGAGAATTCTGTTGCCAGATTATATATATTTTATATTATATATTTTATATTTATAATATTTTCTTTTCTTCCACTTGTATTTTTTTATAGACATGTGCAGTAGAATCCCATGGGGGGGGGGGAACGAAAGGCGACCCCACCGATCTGAGTGCCCGCACTGTGCATGTACCATTGCCCTCAGGGTGCCCCTTTATGTGGGTATTGGGCACAGTCACGCTGCTTACTTTTACACTTTTTTTTTTTTTTTGACAATTATTTTAATTTCCCGTCCTCCTTTTGCAGGTTCTGGTGTACGATCTCCGCTCCAACCGGCCGCTGATTGTAAAGGATCACCAGTACGGGCTGCCCATCAAATCCATCCAGTTTCACGATCCGTTAGAGCTGATTATATCTTCTGATTCCAGGATCATCAAAATGTGGAACAAGGATAATGTAAGTGCAGAAATGTGCGGTGCTGGTAGATCGCTGTGAGAATAGTCAGCCAGAGTCCGCTGGACCCGACCGCCGCCATAGGCACGTCAGGAAAACACTTTGCCAGTGTCAGTTCTGACCATACTGCATTGTGCTACATTCTTATAGGGGGTGTCCCATGAAAAACATGTATTACCTATGTACAGGATGGGTATTGTATGATCACTGGAATGAAGTGGTGGTCCCACAATCCACCTGCAGCTTAATTCAATGTGTATGGAGCTGACAGAGACCACGAAGTAAAGCGCTCTGCTGTTTCCATCAGCACCATAGACATGGCAGCATGGCCACTGCTCCATTAGGACTTATTCAGACATCAGAGTTTTTTTTTTCCCATATGCAAAAAAAAAAAAAAAGACTGGTTTTCATCAGCATTTTACCATCTACTTGTTGACCATGACCATCCAGTCAAGTGTTTTTATTGCATGCAAGCAACAAAAAATAGTTTCCAAACTTTCACGGACCCATTGACTTGCACTTCCGATTTTGATCCAACCCTCGGAGATGTGTTTTGCGATTTTTCCTTGGGCCGATCGAAAAATCACAGACATGTGAATGGCCTTATAGACAATAACAGGTATTGGCGCTATCCATGAAGATTCACAGATGGCACACATAGGTGAAAATCCGACGTCTGAATTAGGCCTTAAAAACTTTCAGCAGTTAAATGATACATGGATTGTAAAAGTGCATCAACATTTTTTTCCATGGACAATTTTTCTTCAATGCATGATTTTGATCTGCAGATCAGAAACTGAGAAGTCTCCAAAAAAAAGGGTAGTGTGAACCGCTTCATAGGCTATGCTGGGTATGTGATCCATCTGAGAAGAATTGGTGAAAAAACAGCTTCAGGACTCATTCACATATCTTTTTCACACATTGGACACGTCCCCGGTATAGTTTGTGGGGCTGCTCGCATGATCACTTTTATTTTATATATTTTTTTGCTGACAGTTGGTGCACAGAAAAAAAAAGTGGAGCCCTTTCCGTTTTTCTCTGAACTTAGTCATTCGTGTACATGGGTTAGTGGTTAAAAATGGAGCGCACATTGATGACAGCGGAGTTGCATCCGTGCGCTGTTCGTTCTTCACTCCTTCCTAGGAGAAGCTTGAGGGTCCTGCATCAGGCCCTCCCGTCCTACTGATTGATAAGACCCCCAGAGAACAGATCCTTTACTAGGCAAGGTGATGGGTTTTTGTTGGCTCATCCCTTTGCCTGTGATACAGGACTATATCTCTCATCTACAGAAGGTTGTTCGCAGTCTAAAATCCATCCCGTGCGTCTGAATGGGATTTTAGCTGCTGTGTCTGCTTTGATTACTGCCAGCAATGACAGACATTTTTGGGTGCAAATCTGCCTCCTATGAATATACCATTACACGTGACTATTGCTTCTTAGTAATTAGGGCAGTCTCTCCTCCCATTAGTCGCAGAACTATTCTTCCTCCCCTGTAGATAAAACCTTCCTGTACAGTCATCTGTCTCCCTCCACATCTTTAATCTTTCTCAATACATCCAACGTTGGGTTCGCATCTTTTTTTTTGCAGGCTCAGGAGCTGTGCCCGCATCATTCCTGGGATATAATGGCTGTATTATACAGCTGGCATCTGCCTCTAACAGCAACAAGCAGAGCGCCGCCCACTGTTATCCTCTTAAAGGGGTTGTCCGGCCCTAGGCTACAAGTCTACAGTCACTCTATGCGACTGCAGACTCGTGAATCCTTACTGTGTGCAGTGGCAGGAGCTGCAGACGCATGACCGCAAGTATGTGATTTACATACATGCAGACACATGCCGACTAGACTTGCGCAGTTTCGCTCAATGCCAGTGAATTGAGTGAGGCTGGACATGTCTAGTTGGAAGTGTGCAAATCACATTCTTGCTGTCAGATGACAGAGAAGCACTGCACGCTGTGAGGATTGATAAGTCTGCAGTCACATAGGCCGGACAACCCTTTTAAATGCTGCTGCCAATCTCTTGACAGCAGCATTTACAGTTGGTAAACAAGGTGGCGCGCCGTTTCAGAAACCCATCGGCCGTGACACGATCGCGGGGTGCCTATGGGTTATCATAGCCGCTGGGGAGGGTCTGCTATTACAGTGCTCCGGTGAAGACCAGCCTGGAGACTTCTGATTTTTACTATATGCTGCAATATTGGGGTATTGCGGTATATAATATAGATGGTCAGGGGTTCAAGTCCCCAAAGGGGACTAAAAAAATATACAAAATAAAATATTTTAAAAATACAGAAAAAATATTACATTGCTCCCTTTTCCTCCATTCAAAATAAAGAAATAAAAATTAACATAAGTGATATGTCTGCATCTGTTAGTCTGATAAATCAATTATAAAATGAAGTAACTCTATTGCTAAGCTCCGTAATAAGAAAAAAATTGAAATGGCAGATATGCATTTATTTATTTTTTTGCCAAAACATCGAAAAAAATGCAATAAGAAGCAGTCAAAATGATATCAATAAAAACATCAGCTCAACGCAGAAAAGCCGGCTGTCACAGCTCCAAATACTGCACAATGAGAACCGTAGAAACAACTGGTCGCGCAAAAAAGAAACCCTCATACTGCTGTCCAGAGAAGAATAAGAAGGTGCTGGCTCTTTGAAAAAGGGGAGGAATAAATGAAAGCGCAAAATAAATCTATCGCCTGGTCGAGACGGGGTTAAAACTTTGTGCAGTGTGAACATTGCGCTCTGTAATTGTGTCCAGACCTGGTTTATTTGCCCGCTCCAGGTCTATGGGCGGCCTTTCCCGTCTTACCCACTGGTTGCAGCAGTGAACCAGTCCGAGCGCACATCTCCAGGGTGTGTGCTCCGGTTTTATAGCAGATCTTGCTGGGATTACGGGAATGAATGGGATTTTGTTTTCTGCAATTATTTCAGAACCGGATTGTACAGCCTGAAAATGCTTCCAGATGCCACATAATGTGCAGATGGCGGCGTCTCCTTCAGCCTTACTCATCATCTACCTGGATCTCACGACCAGGGAGTTATTTTTACTGTTAAGATCCTATCCCAATATGTAGTGTGTGTAATAATATTAGCCAATTAGAAATGTATAGTTCTTCTGATTAGCTATGTCTCTTACCGCATGTGCAGGGCATTGCAGTAGCTTAGGTAGCCATGTTTGCAACCACTCATATAGTGACAGTTAGTTGTTAGTGGCCGTAACCATAGATACCTAAGTTTCTGCAATGCCCTGAACATGGGGTAAGAGACATAGTGAATCAGAAGAACTATACTACATTTCTAATTGGAGGTATTTGCTATTATTATTATTATTCCTACTACATATTGGGATCGGATCTTGGCGATAGGAATACCACTTTAATTCACTAGGATATTATTTTCTTTTTTCCCCACAGGGAAAAGTTTTTACCTCCATTGAACCCGAGGTTGATGTCAATGATGTTTGCCTTTATCCTAATTCAGGTGAGAATATAGAAAATGTGACCCCCTAATACGGTCTTCAGCCCCCCACTGTCACCACAATCAGCCCATAGAGCCAGTGCTCCCTTGCTTCTGCTCTCCAGTACCTGTTACTGCAAGGCAATGGGGTCAGTCAGTTTTACATCGTAGCTCCCCTCCCCCCTCCAATACCCTATTTTTAGGGAAACCAAGATCTA
Source organism: Phyllobates terribilis (assembly GCF_046119375.1). NCBI lineage: Eukaryota > Metazoa > Chordata > Amphibia > Anura > Dendrobatidae > Phyllobates > Phyllobates terribilis. The sequence continues at coordinate 139,139,326 of NW_027362763.1, forward strand.
GGTAATTTGGGCAGTGCTGGGGTTACACAGGTGCAAGCATCATTTTACTCTCTCCTTCAGCTATTCTATAACACACAGCCACAAGGAGAAATGTTCCCCTTTAGACCAGGGCCACATGAGCGTATATTCTCTAGTGCCAGAGAATCGGGCGTATTATGTAAATGACAGGTGGATCAGACTCTCGGAGACTGCGCTGAGTGTCCTCTTACTGTGACCGATCCTCTCGCATGAGAGAATTGTATCACAGGTGCCGAGGAGACGGAAAAAGTAACTTCTCCATCTCCTCCATTGCCGGCATCCGCAGTAATCGGACTGCACTCGGATGACATCACAACTGCAGTCTGATGTTTCACCCGCAGCCATAGATTTGTATGGGGGCGTGCGATCCGATTCTCAAATGCACTCGCAGCATGCTGAGATTTTCTCACGCTGAATCGGCACGAGAAAATAATCACTGTGTGCTGCCCATAGAATAACATTGGGCTAAGTGCTATCCAGTTTATACCCTTAGGCCACGGCTCCACTATCAGTATTTGGTCAGTATTCGGTCAGTATTTTTTCTCAAGAGTGGGAGCCAAAACCAGGAGTGGGTGATAAATGGAGAATTGGTGACTTGCTTCTATTATACCTTTTCTCTGATTGTTCCTCTCCTGGTTTTGGCTCCCACTCCTGACAAAAAATACTGACCGAATGATGATAGTGGGGCCGTGGCCTTAGACCCACAGTCAGAGGCCTCTTGCCTAGCCAGAAGAGATCTCCTGCTTTGCACTGATGAGGGGAATACACCCTTAAACATGTGTCTGCAAATGGAGGATCTGGTTTGGCTTCTTATCCTAAGTCATGTGGCATGGCTCTTTACAGGGTTGACATTGACTTTTAGGATTGCTACTTCTAATAGGTGGCGCTAGAGATCAAGTTTTCCTCTCTACAGTGTATGTGTGTGAATATATATATATATATATGTATATGTGTATGTGTATGTGTGTATGTAATGTCAAATATTTTTAGAGATGTTTTGAGAAAAACTATAAAAAAAACAAACTGATTTATAAGACGGTCATTCTGTCGTGACCATTCCCCTTTTGGTTTCTTTACCCGCCTATCTTTGCACTGTCCAGTAGAGGGTGCTGCTATATTTCCGTGTCTGAGGCCTGACTGTCAGTACATGAGGTTTTATCACCGAGTATATATTTTGGGTCCTATCTCCCCCTCTTGATTTGCTCCCTGCTGTCAGCACTGATGATAATGGTGAGATGCAGAACGTTCCCATAATCCCGCTATCGTTCTGCCCGTAGACTCCGCACAGCTGCCAGGTGTCTGATAACATTTTTTCCTTCTGCATCCCCAGGAATGCTGTTCACGGCCAACGAAGCTCCTAAAATGAACGTCTATTATATTCCGGTAAGTTCACCCGTTCTGTGTCGTGGGTGCTGTGTGCCATGGACATTTTATTTAACAGGCGTAGATACATACAGTTGTTTGGCCTGTACCTATTAATGGCGGCTCAGTACGAGCAGTGTTCCTTGAATCATGACCACTCAATAAACACTATTGCCAAAATCCCTTTTCTTCTGGGGTTATCCGTCGGCTTTCTCACTCATGGGTGGCAAATCTGTCCAATTATGCGAGAAACCTTCCCACTCATCCTGGTTTAATTGGGCAGATGGTGTACTCGGGACCCCAGAAGATATGAGCATGCTTCCACCTGGCTCCGGAAGAGCCGTGCATACACGACAACCTCCATTGCCTACTGTTCTAGAAACACAATATGCTTTGAATGTCTCATTTGGGAATATACCCCTTTAAAGACTAGGTCAGAAATGGCCAGTTTTCTTTATCGCTTCATTGGGGGACACAGGACCATGGGTGTATGCTGCTGTGACTAGGAGGCTGACACTAGGCAAAAAAAGAAATAAAGCTCCTCCTCCGCAGTATACACCCGCCTACAGGCACCAAGCTCACCAGTTTAAGCTTAGGATCCAGGTCTACCTCCTACAGACACTATCAAATCCAACCCTGTTGTGTTTTATTAATCCTTGTTCTTAATTTTTCAGATACAGCTCATCAGGGTTAACAGGTAACACTGCGTCCCCTGTAAACCCACAAGCGACCGAGAGAGCAGTGTGGCAACCCCCACATCGCCCACTCTCTGACCCGCTGGGCAGGACCTACCCCCTCTCACCTCCAGGTTTTTCAGGGTGATTCCCGGTGGCCAGTCCTTGCCCATTTCCCACCCCAGCCCCCTCTTCGGAGCGGCCTGGGAGGGAGGCGGTGGTCCCCGCGGTGACTTTCCCCCAGATTCTGGGGTTGACACCGTCTCCTGCACTGTCCAGGACCGGTCAGTGCGGGAAGGAGGAAGAGCCAGGATTTCCCCTATCTACGGAGGACCTCCTGTGACCATCCTCAGAAGGGGAGAGGAAGAAGAGGTATCCGACCTCTAACAAAGGTAATCCCTCCCACTCCTGCTGCCTTACAACCACAGCCCCCCAGGTCCCTCAGAACACTGGATATGGCACAGAGCTGCCTGCCAGCGGGTCCTGTAAATCCCGTGGATTGTTAATGGGGGCATCACATCTCCACCGACGCTCACTTACAGTTGCGCTTCCCTGGCCATGCACCCTCTCCTCGCATCTTCATGGCATCTCCCGCAGCATGGCGTCCCCCTCAGCATGGCACCCCCCTCCCCTTCTTTTTCCTTTTTGCGCGGCAAATCTGCCCGCGTTTTCTCCATCGGGAGCGTCTCGGGTGGGGCGTTCCTCTTACCGGCGGGTATACGCCCCCTCCGGCAATCGGCCAATCAGGACCGAGGAGCAATGTGACGCTTCTGTTACGCCCACAGTTCTCCCGGGGACCTATCAGCGGCTGGGTTCTTAAGCCCGCCCCCATTCCTTCTGCCTATCAGAGCCTCGGCTCCCCTAGGTTACTCAGGGCAGCACGCTCTGCTCCTGCCCCGCCCCTCTACGCTGCTCCCTGTTCTGGCTCCGGCAGCATCATTCTGTGACTGCCTCATCACCGCAGCCCTGCTCCTGTCTCCGCGGCTCCGGAGTTTCCGACGTGGGATACGGGACCGTGCCCATTACAGACCGGGTAGGCCCTACTCTGCCACTTCCACACACACAGGCTCCCTCCTCTGCCGTATTCCTGGTTAGGCACATATACCCAAACCCAGGGAGCTTTCTGTCCGTCCCGCTCACACAGTCACGTACTGCGCCTGTGCTCTTTGCAGTACTAAGTGGCCCGTGGGTCTGACAACGGCTTTCTGCTCGACCTGCAAGCCTCCCACCATGCTGGCACCCCAAGACCCCCCTGCCGCCCAGGATGAGGTAACTCCCCCCTCCTCCGGAGTGGGCTGTTGCTATGTCCCAGTCTGTCTCTGACCTCACCAAGGTATCTCAATCTCTGGTGCAGGTCCTAGAACTTTTGCCCATGCTATCCACAGCCACCAGCGCTCCGAATGTTCCCACGGACGATTCGCAGGCACCCCTGCCCCCTCCTCCTAGGGGCAGACCGAGGTCACGTTCTCAGAAACGGACTCACACAAGCTCATCCTCCAGCTCTCCAGACTCCAAATTGCTCCCTGCATCTCACACCTCTTCCCCAGAGGTCGCTCCGGGATCAGACACGGCATCAGATTCTGACTCTGGATCCGACACGGACCAATATTCTAGAATCCAGGACATGGTTGACAGCCTTATATCGGCCGTCAATAAGACACTGCATGTTAAAGAGGACGAGAGCCCTTCTCAGGACTACTCTGTTTCCTTCAAGAGAATCAAGCGCTCGGCACGCACCTTTTCTAACCATTCAGAATTTGATGGTTTCTTTCAGAAACAGTGGGAGCATCCAGAAAAGCGCTTCACTGGAAAGAAACCGTTAGACATGCTATACCCATTTAACCACAACCTCGTCAGCAAATGGACGGAGTCCACTTCTGTGGATCCTCCTGTCTCTCGTCTAAGACTGTGCTGTCTCTTCCAGACTGTTCCTCCCTCAAGGACACTACGGATAGACAGGTTGAGGCCTTGGCGAAGTCAGCCTCCAAGGCTGCTGGCACCTCCCTGTGTCCTTCCTTCGCCTCAACTTTGGTATCAAAATCAGTCTCCGCATGGGCCAAACAGCTTAGGCAGGGAATCCTAATGGAGGCTTCCCCAGACGATCTGGCTGACCTAGCGGATCAGATCGCCCACGCAGGGAAATATCTTCTCACGGCGTCCCTTGACGCTGCTACCTGTTCAGCCCGCGTCTCTAGCAATATCATCGCTATACGTAGAATTCTTTGGCTGAAGGCTTGGAACGCCGACCCGGCCTCCAAAAAATCGCTTAACAAATCTCCCGTTTCAGGGCTCCAGGCTGTTTGGGTCTAAGTTAGACCAGATCATCTCTGATGCCACTGGGGGCAAGAGCACCTCCCTTCCCCAGCCGAGACCTAATCGCCCCTTTCCTAGGAGACGTTCCCTTCAGTTCCGGTCCTTTCGTCGGTTCGCTCAACCGGGACCCTCCTCTCAACAGGACCGTACCCCAGCACAGCAAGAGGCACGTAAGCCTACCTTTAGGCCCACTCCCAACTGGCGCGCAAAGGGTCGCTCTTCCAAGCCCTCTGGATCCCGATCACGATCCAACAGATTTTCCTCAGCATGACGGGTCACTCCCACCTGGGATTTCTCCCAGGGTGGGCGGCCGTCTACTTCTGTTCCGAGACCCTTGGGTCTTGGCAATAGAGGATGCCTGGGGCAAGGAGATTGTGACCTCCGGCTACACGATTGAGCTCAACACCATACCAGGAACACGATTTCTCAGGTCCCACCCCCATCATCCATCTGCTTCCCGGTTTCCTTCAGGCCATTGCCTCCCTTCTGCGCTCAGGAGTCATAGTTCCAGTCCCCCTTCAGGAAAGGTTTTCCAGTTTTTACTCCAATCTTTTCGTTGATCCAAAAAAGGACGGCTCACTACGTCCGATCCTAGACTTCAAACAGCTAAACCGACAGATACGTGTACGGCACTTCAGAATGGAGTCCCTCAGGTCAGTAATCGCCTCGATGGAGGCCGGGGAATATCTATGTTCAGTGGACATTCAGGACGCGTATCTTCATATCCCAATCTGCGCACCACATCAGAAGTTCCTTCGATTTGCCTTCCAGAACGCACATTACCAGTTCACTTCCCTCCCATTCGGCCTTGCCTCCGCCCCGAGGGTTTTCACAAAGGTAATGGCGACTGTCATGGCCATTCTACGAACCAGGGGGATTGTAATTATCCCCTACCTCGACGACCTATTGATCAAGGGTCCCACGTTCAGGGACGGTCTACACAGTGTCCAGATCACCCTGACCACGCTCTCTCGGTTTAGCTGGCTGATCAACACAGACAAATCCTCCCTGGTCCCATCTCAACGTGTAACCTTTCTAGGGATGCAGTTCGACACGACCCATACCCGGGTCCTTCTCCCGAGGGAAAAGATAAACACTCTCCGTCGGGGGATTCACCTTCTCTCCGACCCAAGTCCACGCCGTCTTCTTCTGTGCCTGAGTATCTTGGGAAAAATGGTGGCAGCTATGGAAGCAGTGCCGTTTGCCCAGTTCCATACCCGGCCTCTTCAACTGGCCCTTCTGTTGGCATGGGACAAGAAACTGTCGTCTCTAGATCGACGCATCAGGTTGCCTCTTCATGTGAGAAGGTCATTAATATGGTGGACCTTCTTCCTTCAGACCCGGGAGGTCATTCCTACCGCTCCACTGGCAGGTGGTCACGACCGATGCCAGCCTCATCGGTTGGGGGGCAGTCTTCATTCACCACACGGTGCAGGGCTGTTGGAGTCCCCACGAAGTCTCCCTACCGATCAATATATTGGAGATAAGGGCGATCTACCTGGCATTGCGTCACTGGCAGGATATTCTTGCAGGGTTCCCAGTCCTCGTACAATCTGACAACGCCACTGCTGTGGCATACATAAACCGTCAGGGAGGAACGCGCAGCAAGTCAGTCTTGAAAGAGGTGGCAAGAGTGCTAGTTTGGGCCGAGAACACAGTTCCGGCAATCTCAGCAGTCCACATTCCGGGGGTCGACAATTGGGCGGCCGACTTCCTCAGTCGGCAGGCCCTTGCCTCAGGAGAATGGTCTCTCCATCCCGAGGTGTTCCATCAGATTTTCTTAACGATGGGGCACGCCGGACGTCGACCTCATGGTGTCTCAGTTTAACCACAAGGTTCCATCCTTTGTAGCCCGGTCCCGCGATCCCCTTGCGATCACTCAAGACGCGCTAGTCATTTCATGGTCTCAGTTCCAGCTGCCCTATCTTTTTCCCCCTCTACCATTGATCCCTCGGGTCATCAAAAAGATCAAGACAGAAGGAGTATCGGTAATTCTAATAGCCCCGGATTGGCCCAGACGCGTCTGGTATGTAGATCTATTAAACCTGCTCGTCGACTCCCCCTGGAGACTGCCGGACCGCCCGGACCTTCTCTCTCATGGGCCTATTCATCAGAGTTCTCGTTCTCTGAATTTAATGTCATGGCCGTTGAGGCCGCAGTGTTGAAGGCGGGTTTTGCGGACAGCGTTATCCAGACCCTAATTAGTGCCAGGAAACCCGCAACCTCACGCATATACCACAGAACCTGGAGAGCCTTTTTTCGTCACTGCGAGAAGGATCAGCTAGCTCCCATGTCCTTTTCGCTACCTGTCATTTTGGCCTTTCTTCAGTCTGGCCTGGAAGCGGGACTCTCTCTAAGCACTCTCAAAGGCCAAGTTTCGGCCTTGTCCATTCTATTCCAACGTAACTTGGCTTTCCGTCCTCAGGTCAAGACGTTTCTACAAGTGGTGGCTCACCTGGCGCCGCCTTATCGCTCCCTGGTGGATCCATGGGACCTTAATATGGTCCTGAGCGTCCTTCAACTGCCCCCGTTTGAACCCATTCAGGACATCTCAGCCTCTCTTCTCTCCTGGAAGGTGGCTTTTCTGGTGGCTGTTACCTCTATTAGGAGGGTTGCAGAGCTCGCAGCCCTCTCTTGTCGGTCGTCTTTTCTGGTCTTCCATCAAGACAACGTAGTGCTCAGGCCAGTGCCTTCTTTTTTGCCAAAAGTAGTCTCCTCTTTCCACATCAATGAGGACATTGTTTTGCCTTCCTTCTGCCCTGCCCCAGTGCACCCTCGGGAGAAATCCCTGCATAATCTGGATCTGGTCAGAGCTCTACGTGTGTACCTTTCTAGAACGGCTTCCCTTCGGCGTTCGGATGCCCTGTTTGTCATCCCTGAAGGGCGTCGCAAGGGTCTTCCTGCTTCCAAGTCAACCATCGCCCGTTGGATACTTTTGACCATTTTGGAGGCATATCGCGTCTCGGACAAACCTCCCCCTCCGGGGGTAAGAGCTCACTCCACCAGGGCGGTGGGGGCCTCATGGGCTGTTCGCCATCTGGCTTCAGCTTCTGAGATCTGTAAGGCCGCAACATGGTCTTCACTCCACACCTTTTCAAGGTTTTACGAGGTCCACACTTACTCCTCGGCTGATTACAGTCTTGGACGGAAGGTTTTGCAGGCAGTGGTTGCCTGCAGTCAGACCTAGTCTGTGGCTATCTTTTTCTGTTCACCCACCCTAGGGGGACTGCTTTTGGACGTCCCATGGTCGTGTGTCCCCCAATGAAGCGATAAAGAAAGAGGGATTTTTGGTACTCACCGTAAAATCTTTCTTGGACCCTTCATTGGGGGACACAGCACCCTCCCTGATTTTGGGCATAGGTACAGTTGGCCTTGTTGGGCATCTAATTTAGTTTTCACAGTTGTGCCCCGTTGGGCGTTGCATAGTTAACTGTTCTATGTTCCTCCTACTGCTTTAGCCACTAACTGGTGAGCTTGGTGCCTGTAGGCGGGTGTATACTGCAAAGGAGGAGCTATTTCTTTTTTTTGCCTAGTGTCAACCTCCTAGTGACAGCAGCATACACCCATGGTCCTGTGTCCTCCAATGAAGGCTCCAAGAAAGAGATTTTACGGTGAGTACCAAAAATCCCTCTTGCTCTTATTTTATTCCCGCTGCTCCCCTGATTATTTCATTTTTTGTTTTAAAAAAATCCGCCACATGGTTTCAGAGATATGGGCCTTTTTATTTCTTTCTAATTTTTATCTTTTCAAGGGGATGTGGCTCAAAGGGTAATTCTCTCTGGAGACACGCCCCCTGGAGAATCCAATTAGCCACACCCCTCTGTACAAAAAAACCCATAACATTTTGGCAACAAACGCAAAAACTATACATGTTTGGTATCTGCGTACTCGTAATGACCTGGATAATCGTCATGGCAGGTCAGTTTTACCATATAGTGAACGTGGTAAATAAAAAACCCTAAAAACTATTGTGGAAATGCACTTATTTTTGCAATTTCTTGTCATTTGGATTTTTTTTTTTCCAGCATACTATATGGTAAAATCAGTGGTGCCATTCACAAGTCCCGCAGTGGCAGAACTATAGCCGTGTGAGATGGAGGCAACCAATATTTTACTGCATCATCGGGCGGATCACCCACTGCGGATTCTGAGAACTGGGTGCGGAGATGTAATCACTGACTTAACCATTAGGCGGCTCCTAACTAAATGAGCTGAATGTTCAGCTTGCTGTGACTTCTGTGCTCCGGCATATAAACACACAACCGCAGCTTGTGTCAGCAGTGAATATATGAGTAGTGAGCTGCATTACTGCTATATGGACTGTAGTTGTACAATTAGTGGACTTGGCACAAAGTTTGATCAAAGTGTATGTGCCCATCTGCCATTGACAAGGCGGCCTCTGCAGGGGGCACCTACATTAGCAGACTTGCTTCTCCTGGGCTTAGGCTTTTCTTTAATTAGCCCTGGATTTTATCTGATTCTTAAAAATGCTGCCAATTTCAGCTTTCGTGCTTTAGTTTTCTCATCTTTTTTCCAAGAGCCATAACTTTTTTTTTTTTTTTCAAATTTTCCATCAACATAGCCGTATGAAGACTTAGAAGTTTTACAAGTTGCAGTTTTGTTTTTACAGCATTAATTGTGGTAAAAAAAAATGACCTGGCAACATGATTCTTCAGCCCAGGACGATTACCGTGATAACAAATGTCATACAGTTTTTTGGTGTTTTTTTTTCTTTAAAAATGTGTTTTGTTTCTAATAGTCATATGGGATCATAAGATTTTTTTCATAGATGGATGGGGGGCCTTCAGCAGACCCTATATTTGCACCCCATGGTCATATCACCTGGGGGGCATATGGGAATGATGAATGACCCATCAGGATTGCACCACTTGAAGGCTGATTGCTGCTGTTAGAGGAAGGTGCCGGCTGTAAAACACAGCCACCCTCTTCCCTGTGTGGAGCCGTCTCTGCTTCTTGGCCTGCTCCATACCCACCCCACACCCATCCAAAGAGGTCACCTTGTTCCTGGCAGATGGGCTCGCACAGATTTGATCAAAGTGCATCAATATTTTAAGTATGGTCTATATAATGCCTTTCAAAAACCATATATTCGATGCTAGCCTGTAGATTCACACACACAGTGCAGTTGTGTTTGTCTGTGTGACATTCCCACTACTGGGAATACTAGAACCACATTAAGGCCTTCTCCATATGTGCCTATTTGCTTGTTATTTTGCATCAGTAGTTCTGGAACCTACAGACAGAAAAATGTTGATAGAAAGTTCTGTGTTTTTGCCTCTGAGATTGTAAGCTCTCTTATATCCATAGGACACCTAGTGATCCTGAGAATGGGGCTCCACAGTGCCCTGTCTTGAGTGGGAGTGGAGGTGCGTGTGCTCGACCTCAACTCCATTCATAGCCTATAAGACTGCCCGAAATAGCCAAGCACACTTTTACAAATAGACGTATTGGTATGACTGCATGTGGTTTTTTTTTTGTACATATTGATGAGAAATCTAGTGTTGAGGCCATATGCAAATCAGGCTGGAAGTGCACAGGGGGTGTGTCAATGCACTTGGACTGCTTTTCGACCGGGCGCAACTAATCAGCAAAGCAGTGTTTAAATGGGTTGCGCACTACTTTAAATTAACCCCCTAATGAATTTTGGAGGACCGGGAAGCGAGGCCGCCGGTCTGGGTACTTCTGCTGGGAGCAGCCGGGAGATGACCGGCTAGCACAGGGGGAGCGGGTGAGAATGTGAGGGTGAGCTTCAGAGCGTGAGCATGTGAGCGTCAGAGTCCCCGCGGGCGTGAGGTTGAGCTGCTAACGGCCGACATCTTGTTCTCAAATCCCGCATCGCTGATTGGCCACGGCCTGACCAATCAGCGACGTGGGATTTCCTGGACAGACAGACAGACGGGATAAGACGATTATATATATTAGATAGAGATAGAGATATATATATATGTATGTATGTATGTATGTATGTATGTATGTGTATGTATGTGTGTATATATATATATATATATATATATAATATATATATTAATTTTTATACATGATAGCGGTCATTCAGTGCGGCTGATCCATATTTTAAAATGTTGATCACATTACTTTAGTTGTGCTTCTCTTATATACGATGTGTAGGAATTACCCTCCTCTCGTGCACTTTGAAGCATATATAGTTTTGTCTTGTGGTTGGAAAAAAAACGCCCTGCCGTGCCCACATCCTACCGCCAGGGCGTGCAATCTCTTGTGTGCTCCTCGTCACTGTGCCGCTGAAATTAGCTCCTTAATAACAACAAAGCCATGCAAAAAATAGACCCTCAGTGTAGAGGGCAGGCGGTCTGCAGAATAAAGGTGCCAGTGTCCGTGCCTGCCGAGACCAACGTCTGGGCCAAATCCAATAGATGCAGATCTTCTTCAGCTCTAGGATTACAGTGCACTATCCAATTATCCAGTCTGGGGTCTGATGTAGACTGACATATGTTCTGTCTGCAAACGACTTCCTCCGCATTTTGCAAGGAAGGTGACATTTTTCAGCGTTGGCACAAATTTCTTTTCTTGTCACATTTGTTGGGCTGTTTTGTTGAAAAAAAGTTATCCAAAATCTAAGGTGTCAGGTGGGACAGACTTTGCATTTCTAGCCTGCTATGGTCTCTGCAAAAAGATGATGTCCATTGGACCATAAATCTCCAAAAACATAATTGTTAAAAAAAAAAAACCCTCTAGTATTTAAGCTCATTTTAGCTTCTGTTTTATGTTGTGTACTGTGTAGATCCCCCTATGTAGGGCACTGGTGGAGGGATCTCCGGCTCTGATTCTGCTCTGAAAAGTAGGGCGACACCTCTTTGTAGCTTTTATTTATTTGGGGATTTCTTTTAACTTTTTTTTTTTTTTTCATAATTTTGTCCAGCATGGAGATTTTGCAAATCACTCTATTAGGGGATTTTTCTTCTAAACCCCTGCTTTTCCCTGGTGTATTTGCCTATCTTCAGCTGCACTGATATCAGAATGTACTCATTAGGAGTACAGATGATGGCAGTGATGGATCAGCTCAGCAATTGTCCACTAACTCTGAGGATAAGCTGATGTAGGAGATTGTTCTGTTGAGCACAACAGTCAGAGGAGGACACCGGAGCTGGCCATTTCACTGATGAGTTGTGCTTTTCAGAACAATCTCCTGCAGCTGCTTATCCCCAGAGGTAGTGACACAGGTGCTTAGCTGACACTTTCACTGCCATCATCTGTACTCCAAATGAGAACATTCTGCGATCAAGGCAGACAAATAGACTGGAGAAAAGCAAGGGTTGGAAGCCATGGTGTTTGGCCACTGGTGCCTGTGTGTGTGCAGTAGTTACATTCCAGAAGAGGGTTTAACTCCTAACATACAGGCCACCTCTTTGCAGCCCATTGATTTTTTATTTTTTTACAGCAGGTAGCTACTCTCCTCACTCCCACTCCCTATCAGTTCCTGACAAGCTGCTATAAAGTTAGAAAAATCACCAGCCCACAGCATTGGCTGCTCCCAGAGCAGGTCTCCTAATCATGGCTCACACTGTCCCAGCTGTGTGCTTGTTCAAATGCCTGTTATCTCTGTGATATAGTGATGGCAATGCACACACTCCAGAAGAAACCACAAATAACTGAAAGTGTTACAGCAGAACTTGTGCTGAGCTTTATAGTTCCACTAATATTACAGTTGTGCTGCTCACCAAAACTGTCACTCAAGGAGGAAAGCCCGTCCCACTAAAATGTCCCGTCCCACTAAAATGTGACGAGACTGTAGTTGCGAGATGTTCAAAAGACAAATTGAGAATAACCATTTGTAAGTTTGAGACCTGGTACATGTCAAGGCTAGATATTTCTGCTTGCTAACAGGTTGTATTGCTGTCTGAGCGAATGCATTTTTCAATATTGGTACAGTCTACTATAGGTTGCAATTTCTATCTTCAGAAATCCTGCAATGTAGTTTGAAACTTACCCCTAGTTTCAAAACTTTTCTTCTTGATTTGTCCTTCCCACTAAGATTCAACCCTCCCACTGTACTGTGGATGCTTTCCTCCCTGTCTGCAGCTGGTGTGATTTGCCCTCCCTGAAAACTTGGATGCTTTCTCACCTCTCAAACCTTCTTTACTAAGCTGTAAAGAAAGATCGTATTTTAGCAGAAAATGTTGTTTTGACGAACTGATGACTGTTCAATATAATCCAAAACGAGTGTGACTGAGTCAGCGAAACGCTTAGTCAACAGGCCAACATCAAGTTAATGTTTGATCAACTGGGAGGCCATATCTTCACATTGTGAATCAGTTGATCTCATAGTAAAGAGGTTGTCTGTGACAAGATGGCCATTTAATTCATTTTTGTACTTCTGTTTGGCAGCTGGAAATCACCTGCGGCTCTTGCACTTTACAGATGAGACAGATCCAGTTATTTCTGGTCACGGTCGGAAGCCTGTGAATATTTGGGGAAATAAAAGCAATTGAACCATTAGATAAGGGATGTGGTGCTGGAGGGGTGGAGGACGTTCACAACAGGATATACCTTTAATCTTCTCTCGACTTTTGTATTGAAATAATTATGGATGTGACATGAAGGGGCTTGCACGGCTGATGCTGCGTGTCCTGTGTTTAAGCTGCCTAACGTCAGCAAACTGTGTGAGCGGCATCAGGGGAATGCTGGAAATCCTCACTCCCTGGAATTGAGCCATTTTCCTTGAAATCGTTAAATCTCCTCGTCTTGTGTTACTGGGCGTTACATTTCAGAAACCGGTTATCTGACACATGGTCCGCACGAAGGAGCGTCGGGAACCTTCACATCTGAACTGAATCTTTGCGTGCCTGTGTACTTTACACAATTTTTGACTTCTGTCGGAAATATTTTTTAAGGGACACCACTAACAAAAAATAAGATCTGTAGTTTGTCGTTCAGACGTCTTCCATTTTCTAACTTGTGGTGCTGTTTAGTCACCCGGTCACCATTCTCTGTGAGATATATGTAACCTCTGGGACCCGAACTTACAGTATGGCAAGAACAGGGGTCTGAGAATCTCCTGGCAACGTGACCTCAACTGGAAAAAAAAGGTGTAAAATAGAGATGAAGACAATTTATGAGCTCCCTCCTCTCCGTCCACTTTTATGGGAGTTACGAAAGAAGCTGAGCACAAAGGATGGGTGAGCTGAAGAACAGAAGCCAAGGCGACCTTCTTTATGAGGATCATCGATGGCCCCAGACTTTGGACCACCCAATAATCACTCAAAGGAACGGCATGAACGTTGGCTGCATCGTCTGTGTTTCCCTTCACTTTGAAGCTGACTTCAACCTACTGTGACCGATGCTAAATATTTGCCCCAATTAACTTGAACGAGGACATAGATTCCTTGAACTTGTGCTGTGGCCATTGCCGTCACTAATTAGATGTTTCAGAGATTGAAAAAAAAAAAATGGCTGTTTTCTTCCGAAAAAAAAGGCACCACACTTGTCCGTGAGTTGGTTCTGATTTTGCAGCTTGGCCTCCTTTTTGGAGTGGAATTGTAGTAGTGAAATACATTCATTTTATTTTTTTTTTTTTATGTTCTGCAATAATGGACATACAGTGGGGAAAATAAGTATTTGATACTCTGCCGATTTTGCAGGTTTTCTCACCTACAAAGAATGGAGAGGTCTGTAATTGTTATTGTAGGTACACTTCACCTGCGAGACAGTCTAAAAATAAAAAACATTTTTAAATCATTAAATTGCATTTTATTGCATGAAATAAGTACCGTAATTTGCGGATTATAAGATGCACCGAATTATAAGACTCACCCCAAACTGGGGTGGAAAATAGGAAATGATCCGTTTTACCTGGGGGAGGGGGGCGGTGGTGGTGGAGGAGCGGGGGTCACAGGAGTCAGGGTCACTGCTTCAAGAGGTTGACGGTGACTGCAGCAAGAGTGGGGGGGATGCTGCGGGCCCTGTCCTCTCAGAAGGGTCGCTGATTCAGGAGGACTGGGGCGGTCGCGGGAGTGGGACGATGCTGCGGGCCCCGTCCTCAGAAGAAGTCGGCGGTGAGCGGACATTCCCGCTCCCATACATAGCCCTGCGGTGGGCTTGGGGAAAATGGCCGCTGGAGCATGCGCAGATCGAGATCTCGAGAGACAAGATCTCGTCTCCCGAGCTCTCAATCTGTGCATGCTCCAGCGACCATTTTGTTGAAGCTCACCTCAGGGCTATGTACAGGAGAGGGAACCTCTGCTAACCGCCAAATTCTTTTGAGAGGATGGGGTCCGCAGCATCGTCCCACTTCTGCCGCAGCCAGGTCTGTGGAGTCGGTAAGCCATACTTCCGACAACTCAATTTCCATGACACCGACTACACGACTTCGACTCCCTCATACATGGCTCATGTTTTACTGTAGCACAGATTCATCTCAGCTAAAAGTCTAGACCCTTAGATCAGGAATAGGACAGACATTTATAGGACATTTCATAACTTTCCCAAATTCTTATGAAAAAATATTCCCCACAATCTGCATTGAACTACTGTACCCAATTTATTATATATTTTAGGAATTGGAGTCTGTCAATTTTATATAGACTCCACAACCCTGGCCCCAACCACCGTCAACCTCCTGTATCTGTGACCCCACTCCACCGACGCAGCCCCCCAGGTAAAATACCATACCTTCACATTACAAGACGCATCCCCTTTTTCCTCTCAAATTTGAGGGAAAAAAGTGCATCTTGTAATCCGAAAAATACGGTATTTGATCTACCAACCAGCAAGCATTCCGGCTCTCACAAACCTGTTAGTTTTTCTTTAAGCCTCCCTCCTACTCTGCACTCATTACCTGTATTAATTGCACCTGTTTGAACTCGTTACCTGTATAAAAGACACCTGTCCACACAATCAATCACATTCCAACCTCTCCACCATGGCCAAGACCAAAGAGCTGTCTAAGGACACCAGGGACAAAATTGTAGACTGTGCAAGGCTGGGATGGGCTGCAGGACAATAGGCTAGAAGCTTGTAAAGAAGGCAACAACTGTTGGCGCAATTATTAAAAAATGAAAGCAACACAAGATGACTGTCCATCTTCCTCTGACTGGGGCTCCATGCAAGATCTCGCCTCGTGGGGTAAAGGTGATTGTGAGAGAGGTCATGAATCAGCCCAGAACTAGACAGGAGGACCTGGTCAATGACTTGAAGAGAGCTGGGACCACAGTCTCAAACATTACTGTTAGTAACACACTACACCGTCATGGATTAAAATCCTGCAAGGCACGCAAGGTCCCCCTGCTCACGCCAGCACATGTCCAGGTCCGTTTGAAGTTCGCCAATGACCACCTGGATGATCCAGAGGAGGCATGGGAGAAGGTCACGTTGTCAGATGAGACCAAAATCGAACTTTTTGGTATCCACTCCACTCGCCGTGTTTGGAGGAAGAAGGATGAGGGCAACCCCAAGAACACTGTCCCAACCGTGAATCATGGTGGGGGAAACATCATACTTTGGGGGTGCTTTTTTGCAAATGGGACAGGATGACTGCGTCGTATTGAAGGGAGGATTGATGGGGTCATTTATCGCAAGATTTTGCCCAACAGCCTACTTCTCTCAGTAAGAGTATTGAAGATGGGTCGTGGCTGGGTCTTCCAGCATGACAATGACCCGAAACACACAGCCAAGGCAACTAAGGAGTGGCTCCATAAGAAGCATTTCAAGGTCCTGGAGTGGCCTAGCCAGTCTCCAGACCTGAACCCAATAGAAAATCTTTGGAGGGAGCTGAAACTCAATATTGCTGAGCGACAGCCCCGAAACCTGAAAGATCTGGAGAAGATCTGTATGGAGGAAGGGGCCAAAATCCCTGCTGCAGTGAGTGCAAACCTGGTCAAGAACTACAGGAAACATCTGACCTCTGTAATTGCAAACAAAGGTTTCTGTACCAAATATTCAGTCCTGTTTTTCTTTTGTATCAAATTAATTTGCATTTTATTGCATGAAATATTTAAAGCTCATACAATGTGATTTTCTGGATTTTTTTCTTTTTAGATTCTGTCTCACAGGTGAAGTGTGCCTACGATAAAAATTACAGAGCTCTCCATTCTTTGTAGGTGGGAAAACCTGCAAAATCGACTGTGTATCAAATACTTATTTTCCCCACTGTATTTCTTATGTCCTTATTTTGCAAAAAGTACACAACCATTTTATTTTTTTCCCATTAGATAAATTGGGTGAGCCAGTGGACCTCCATAGATCCGGGTGGTAGATAAGTAAATGAGTGTTTCTCGGGGAAGGATGTCGCCCCTCGTGCACTTTGCTCCATGCTTGTCATCTGGCTGAGCCGTGCACAGATGGGCTGGAGCCGGAAGAAGTAGGTCAATGTGTTACAGATTTCACCCGGCTTGTATCTAGTGCAGGGTGGAAAACATGTGCATCCTCCGCCAGCCCAAACATGTACAAGAGCGAGAGAAATGAGAAAATCAGACCCAACGACAGGAAATCCTAGTGATTTCCTCCAGTGAGGACCGACGTGTGCGATGTGTTTGCTTTATTGCCTTATCTTCAAGAATGAGACACTTCATTGTTACTGGAACTTCTGCAAGTGCAAAACTTTTGGCTCAGAAAAGGAAGAGAATCCGCATGGAACTTCTTATCTTTGATCCTGTGCCCCCTTGCAATTCTTAGCACAGGATTGCAGAGCATTTGCCTTAGGGTTACATTACAGCATAGCTAGTTAATGGGAATTTGAGCCCTCATTCACACTTCCTAGACCTGTAGAAAAAAAAAATGAACAAAAGCAGAATTTTATATTGTTTTAGGGATCAATAGAGGGAATATGTAACTTAAAGGGCTTGTCCAGTTTCAGAAAACAAAATAACTGCGCTATATTCGTCCTCGCTGGGTCTCTGGCTTCTCTAGGTGTCTAGTATTGGCTGCAGTGCTGACGTCGTGTAGATCAGCGGCTCTGCCCATGTCGCCGGTACGGCCACCCACTGAGCTCACTGAGTGTCTGTTCAGGTGTCAATGTGCCAGTACTGGACACACCGGGTGCAGCGCCAGTACTGGACACACCGGGTGCAGCGCCAGTACTGGACACACCGGGTGCAGCGCCAGACGCTCGGCGCTGGACCTGGGGATGGGTTAAAGAGCCCTTTATTTTATAGCAGGGATCATAAATTTTTCTTTAAAATTTAGCTTTCAATTGGTTGTTAAAATGGACCTTTCGGTTTGTCATATGTAATATATATAAAAAAAAAAACTTTACCTGGTGTAAATGAAAGCTGCTGTTCTTAATTTGCCTTTTTTTTTTTCTCTGCTCCTCTTTTTTGTGTATATATCTAGTTGGTTTATTTTAGCAAAGAGGGAGCAGACTACAACTTCTTTGTCTATGGGAATTTTATTAGGGACCACGCCTAGTTGGCTAAATGGACTAGAATGGAAAAGAAGGCCATATCTCGGGAACGGAGAGGAGCAGGAAGAAAAGAAAAGCAACACTGGGTTCAGGAAAACCGCAGCTTTTACACCAGGGTAAAAAAAAAATAACCTGTTTCTAGCAAGTGATGGGTCCTATTTAAGGGTTAGAAAACAATGTCTACTCTACTGCTTTCCCCCAATAAATGTTACACCTGTCCATGGGCTCCATCACTGCTCATCCCCATTCTAGAGAATACCGGGCACTGACCGGGACAGATATGATGCACCTCAAGCAAACGGATGGGAAAAGGCTGCAACCAGCCAAGCATTTCCCCTGCAGCGAAGTATTATACAACTGAGTGTCTCACCTTGAACTACACGGGCTGCTGAAGGTCGCCAGGATGGGAGTCGCTCTTACCGAATGGTTCTGGCTCAAAAAGGAGCCCTTCTATGGCATTTGTCCTAATGGGGCATGTTTCACAAAGTCGGGGCATGATTGTGTTTCCATCTGAGCTTAGATGGAGACAGTCCCTGGAACTCTGTACTGCGGATCCGTAGCCAATTTTGGTGGTGCCTCAGTACCCGACCATATTTCAGATTTATGGTGTCCTAGAAGAAGGAATGTTCTGTAATGCAGCATCCAGGGAAACTTTAATAAAGGCTGTAGCTCCACTTGATGATATATCTCTTCCCACAGTGCGATATTCAGCCGTATCCACTCATGCAGTTACATAGGTGATCCCATCCTGCCGCTATGGGACATCTGGGGGGCCGCCAGCTCTGATTGCTCCATGTTCTCCGCTGTGACGTCCTGGTTTCTCTTCACTGCCATCTGCTCCATAATGAGCCCGTTCGGTATTTACTGCTCACACCTGCCTTCTGATAAAAGCCCTGACGGCCATTAACATCTTCATGATGTTTCCTCTACAGGAGTTTCCGACCGACCCAATATATTTGCCTTTTTCATCGTTTAAGTCCCAATCTACAATTAAAGTTGTTGTTTTTTTTAACACTGTTCTCACACTTTTAAAAAAAAATATATATATCTATATCTATATATATTATTTTTTGAGGTGTACAACGTGTATATATCTATGCATCTGCCCATCTACCTAGACAAATAATGAGATTGATTACTCATAAGTTAACATTTTGGAGCATTGGGCACCCACTAAAAGCAATGGAATTACCTGCAGCAAAATCCTCAGAAAAACCCATCTTTTCCAAAGTTTAAAAAAAGTTTGTTCCCTCCCGAGGGAGAAAATGTATTCAGAAAAGGATAGGTTATACAAGGAAGGAATCAAGGCAGTGCTAGAAGCATCGGGAGTGATTTTTTTTTTTTTTTTTTTTATTTGCATCCAACAGCAAATACCTGCAAAATCTGCACGCAGTGTGTCAAGAGTGGGAGAAGAGGGTTGCATTGACAATCCAACACAATGGGCAGCACTTTGAACACATTTGCCCCTTATAAGTGGTCATAAACTTGTAAATAACTCATGAAAGAATAAAGTTACGTTAAAACCAAGCACACCATTGTTTTTCTTATGAAATTCTCAGTATGTTTGATGTGTCACATGACCCTCTTCCCATTGAAAAAAATAAAGTTGGATCCAAAATGGCCAACTTCAAAATGGCCGCCACCCATCTGGAAAAGTTTTCCCCCTCCCATATACTAATATGCCACAAACAGGAAGTTGATATCACCAACCATTCCCATTTAATTTAGGTGTATCCATATAAATGGCCCACCCTGTATATAAACTCTGGCTTTCCCATGCACACAAACACTGTATGACCCCTGAGGAGTGTGTGCTTATACTGATTGTTGGCTGTATGCAGAAACCATCACCTGGTTGGTGTTCATGTCACTCCAGGACTCAGTATTTTCCTCTAGTGTATGTAGATATACAGCGCACCACCCTGGTAAGTGCAGGCAGGGACATTGTGGATGACAGGCACTATAAATACTGATGACCCAGTCAAGGAATTGCCAGGACCTGGGGGGTCATAGACCTTTTGGTTGAGTTCATGTGACTTGGAAAACGTGGTCTACACTGCATTATGAAGACCCTGTACCAATGACAATCGTCATCAATACTGCCGGCTAATGAGAAATGACGCTCTGCAGAATACCATTATCTCACTTCTAATAGTTGTATTGAACAGGATACTTGGTCAGTATAAGAAGTTTTACTCGAGATCTTACTTGGGCAGGACCCGGTCTACGCAGACATGTCCAACACTGATTCTAGTGTCAACGCAAGTCTGAGTCGGATGGATGATAGAAGCTGGAGCAACTTTTACACTGTCCTTTTCCCGTGGCATGGGGAAGTAGGCATCTTGTAGGCCTCTCCAAATCTAGATCCCTGGACTTAAGCCGGCCACACGCATCGGGCGGCTGCCGGCTGAACTATGCATCGGGCGATTATTCAGCCAGCAGCCATCTTGGCCAACACTCTCGGCTGAGCGCTCCTGTGTTCTCTATGAGAAATTTGCCAACAGACACAGGCTGGCGCCTTATCTCAGGGAGAACAATGCGATTGGCAGTTCAAAATTGGACCTGCACGATTGACATCTCCCCAACCATCAGTCAGCTGGCAATCCCCCATCCCATACACATTAGGCCATCAGCTGACATTAGTCTGTGTATGGGGTCTTCAGTAGGAGGTTATGGGGCTGTGTCTATCTAGTGTTATACATAATAAAGCGCAGTGATCATCCTGGAGTGAATACACAGATGTGAACCAGGTTCTGTGTACAGCTAACATCCGGGTAAGCACACACCTCAGGAGTCATGCGGTGTTGGTGTGCAGGGGAAAGTCAATGTTCAGATCTCTGATGGCACATCACAAGGCCTAGTGCCCGCGGGTCAGATTAGACACTAGCTGCTCTACTTCTGAATTACATTTGAGAAATGGTAATCTATAAACCCTTTTTTTGTCTGAAGCCCGGTGTGGTTTTCACTGTTGGGTGACGTATGTGGCCTGTCAGCCATACTGGCCATGAGACCAAAAATCCTTGACCAGGGTAGGTTCACGGAGAACAGTTTTCATGCAGATTTTGATTTGCATTTTGTGCCAACCTCAACATGACGGCTGCCCACAAACTAAAATCCACAGTTTTGCAAACCGTATTTTTTTTTTTATTATTGCTGAGAAACCATTATTTTCACACTGGAAATAACAATTGTAGTCGGTAATGATGGTTATTAAGTCTTTGGCTCATCTTTCATACGTTTTTATACCTCACATTTGCATTGTCACATCTCCCCCATCCACAGATGAGAGGCATTTCTTCTTTATATCGTTTATAAAATATTGATGGCTGAAATGGTTGATGGTTTTGGCCACCCTTAGAGGGGTTGTCTTGTGAAAACAAATTATCACCTATCTATTGGATAGGTGCTAACTTGTTCATCAGTGGGGGGGTCTGACTTCTGGGACACGCACCGATCGGCACACTCGAATGCTTTGATTCCCATTGGAATGGAGCAGCAGTGCACATGCTCAACCACATGGAGCTCGGCATTTTTTTCCAGCAGCCCTACAGACAATTGGTGGAGCAGAGGCCGGTCTTCTGACCTGCTTCTCCATTTAGTAACGGTTATAAAAAATTCTCCATTCTACCGATTTAGTGCAGGTCCCAGCGGTTGGACCCCCACCAATCAAGTAGTACGGGTCCCAGCGGTTGGACCCCCACCAATCAAGTAGTACGGGTCCCAGTGGTTGGACTCCCACCAATCAAGCAGTGCAGATTCCAGCGGTTGGACCCCCACCAATCAAGTAGTATAGGTCCCAGCGGTTGGACCCCACCAATCAAGGAGTATGGGTCCCAGCGGTTGGACCCCCACCAATCAAGGAGTATGGGTCCGAGCTTTTGGACCCCCACCAATCAAGCAGTATGGGTCCCAGCAGTTGGACCCCCACCAATCAACTAGTACGGGTCCCAGCAGTTGGACCACCACCGATCAAGTTGTCATCTATTTTGTGGATAGGTGATTCGTTTTTAATAGCTTTCTGATTTTGGAAGTTGATATCTTTTAGGTCCTGTGTATGTGTGATAGATATTTATTTTATTTATTTTACTCGCTTTAATGTAGCGCCATTAATTCCACAGCGCTTTACAGACATTCTCATCACTGTCCCCATTGGGGGACTTCTGTGTCAGTGGGAAGCAATGCTGACGACGGGACCTTGATGTAAGTCTGTCCACTCTGTGTCTGGATACTTAAGCATGTTTGTACTGAGCCCATATCTGTGATTCCAGGCTCTGGGCCCGGCTCCCAGGTGGTGCTCGTTCTTGGACAATCTGACAGAGGAGTTGGAAGAGAACCCAGAAAGCACAGTCTATGACGACTACAAGTTTGTCACCAAAAAAGATCTGGATGACCTCGGTGAGTAATGTTATATATACAACCGGCTCGCTCATACTATTGTTTCCAAGAATAACGTGACACCTTTCCCCCCCATCTGCTTTTCTCATATCCGTATAATTTCTTTCCCTTTCAAGACCATGACACAGAGATCATAAATATTTTATCTCTAAAACAGATCCCCGTAAAATATATACTGCTTTCTACTTCATCCTCCTAGACAGCCATGGGGGAAGAGCTTGATCGATCACGGTCAGCTGCTGAGATCCCCAATAATGATCTTTAAAGCGACGGTTATAGGGCAGATGTAGTAGTACATGATGGCGATTCCATACAATACATGGATGACCCAAATATTCAGCGAGACCTGCTGATTGTATGCGGCTCTTATCTATGGATTAGAGAGGCGCAGTACTGACCCAATGCGACAAATGAATGGGTTACATTTCTGGAAAATCAGGTCAATCTTACTACTACCTTTAAAGGTTTTTACTCCGCTTGGGTCTTGTATGATAAATCTGCCTATTTTATGCATAGATGCATCCTTCTTTCTGTATCTCTGGCTGACAACCCTTTACAGATCCGCAAAATACTTTTGTTGATTTTCCACATTCTACCAAATTGCGAAGTGAAGTTTACACACAACCTGGAAGGAAAACTTTTCATGCTGCCCCCAACTTTAAATGAGCGCTCCACCCCACATTTCACATCTAGAATATTAGGATTGGAGCCCTTATATTCTCGCGGCAATAAACTGTGAATGTAGAGACTTATTGCCTACACCCTGGCCAGTGAAGGGGTTAATGAGTTCACATAATGCAATTTTTTTTCCCTTTCCCGCTTTCAGGACTGTCACATCTCATCGGATCGCCCATGCTCCGCGCTTACATGCACGGCTATTTCATCGATATCCGGCTGTACCATAAGGTAATTGAACAGTTTGTTGTTTTTCGTTACATGTGATGCGCCCATGGCTTTTGGAAAAGTTCTAAATCATTTCTGGATTCTAACCCGTTGTCTCCTGACCTCAGGTGAAAGCGATGGTCAATCCTTTTGCTTACGAAGAATACAAGAAGGAGAAGATCAGGCAGAAGATCGAGGAGACTCGGGCTCAGCGGGTCCAGCTTAAGGTGAGATGCGCGGACTATTGCAGCCAAGCGGACAGGAGAGGTTTTGCCACAAAATGCTTTCCAATTTTATGTTCGTTTCGAGAGAGCGTAGAAAGCAATTCCCTAAAACTTGTTCATCATCTGCTTTAATACCTCAAAAAATGTTGATGTTTGTAATTGCTCTTCGATTATTTCTCAATAAACAAAACATTGGAAACCAAGCAATTCCCTAATTCGATTTTCAGAAAAAAGGGCACTGTCCGGAATTGTATTTATTTATTTTTTTTAGTAGAACTTGCATTCGCCAGACCCTGCGCTGCTTTCCCACTACGTCGTCACTACTGCAACCAATCACTTGGTTCTGCGGCTCGTGCCGTCTACATCACCCAATCAATGAGAGTTGGTGCGAGTGGAATCATTGGCCATGATTTTTGGATTGTGACCACTGGACAGGACTCCTAAGAACTGCCTCTTACCTGATGACATCCGTGGCTTTGATTAGCCGGCTTGGCACAACGTCACATGTGGATCACGCCGCAACAATAATGGCTAGCCAATGAAAAGTAGAGCTGTGGATGCCGTCAGGTAAGAGGCGGTTTTCCTGTTCCCGTCCAACGGCCAAATATTACTGACCTGGATGATGGACGGGGTCATGCTAATTGATTCGCACCAACTCTACAATCAATGCATTCCCTATGGGACTGGAGGAGATTGGTGAATACAGCGCTCTCGTATCACCGGTAGTCCATAGCCATAATGGAGTAGTGGCGCACATTTGTGGTACCGCTTCCTTTTACCAAAGCCTTTCGGAGCCTATTTCTCCGGATTGGTGAGGATCCCAGCGAGGGTGTGATAAGTAGTTAACACTTTAATGGACATTTGTTGAGTTTGGGAGGTGATGATGATGGTTGACGGTGAATATCATTTGTTAAAATCAGCAATTAGAAATAATGGTCTTTACGATTCAACATAGTAGTGCGGTGCGGAGTATTATGGGTGCACGTTCCTGGGATTTCTGCTGCTTCTCATCCGTGCTGGTCTATATATTCTACCAAGCGCTATTTCTTATCTGTGGTGTTATAGTCGCTGACTGTATGCAGATGGATGATGTAGATTATTTAATCTCCATTGTAGAAACTACCCAAGGTGAATAAGGAGCTCGCACTCAAACTGCTAGAAGAGGAGGATGGGGAGATTATCCTGCAGAAGAAAAAGCAAAAGGTAAGATGCGCGTCAGTCATGGCCGGAGCATGAAGCTCTGCAGTACAATCACACTTCTATAATGTGAGTTTAGTGAGTGACGTATGTTCTGAGCTCAAGTTTTACCCGTTTCTTCATCCAAAGGAGTTGGTGAAGCAGTGGTCAGGCGTGTGTCCAGCTGCCCCATTCAGTGTCCATGGCCCTGCCTCTGCTCCACTGTCTCCTTCTGCATTATCCTTTGAATGAAATGGTAGCTTGTGTACGTTCCCTATCATGTGGAGGAATAGGCGGGCGTTATGACCTGATCATAGTATTTTATTATTTCGACACCTGATGGTGATCTACCGCTATCTCCCAGGAGCACAGGAGAAATGTTGGGTCAGAGGTGCTCTTAGCTTATGGGATGAAGCCTTTAAAGGGGTATTCCCATCTCCAAGATCCTATCCCAATATGTAGTAGGTGTAGTAGTAATAATGTTAGCATATACCTCCAATTAGAAATGTAGTACAATTTTTCTAATTCGCCATGTCTCTTTTCTCATGTGCAGGGCATTGCAGGACCTTAGGTATCCATGGTTACGACCACTAGCTAACTGTCAGTATATCAGTGGTCGTAGCCAGGGATACCTAAGGTCCTGCAATGCCCTGCATAAAAGAAAAGAGACATAGCGAATCAGAAAAACTACACTACATTTCTAATTGGAGGTATTTTCTAATATCATTATACCTACTACATTTTTGGATAGGATCTTGGTGATGGGAATACAGTTTTAAATAATGACTTGCCACGATCATGTCCCAATCATCAACCTGTGTCCAGCCTGGATGCTACAAATGTTTCTTATTTAAATGTTTTTCTTTTTAAAACATTCTTAACTTTTTTTTCTTGTACAGAAAATGCCCAATATTCTCTCCGATGACCGATTTAAAGTCATGTTTGAGAATCCCGACTACCAGGTGGACGAACGAAGCGAGGAGTTCAGGCTGCTGAACCCGCTGGTGTCGAAAATCAGTGAGAAGAGAAGGAAGAAGTTAAAGGAGATGGAAACATTGCAGGAGAAGGTACAGTAATGGCGACATATATACATGTATTATAATCCCAAGATGTGTGGTCATCTGAGTTTTAATTTTCTTTAAAGGACGTGTCATAATGTAAGAAAAGCAAATTAATTGAGAGAAGATCCGATGATCTTGACCAAATCTAAATTACGTCATAATTATTAGTGCTGCAGTGGAAACATGGATTCTTCGTTTCCTTTTTTGTCCGAAATTATATTTTTAGTCTCAATTGAAAGAATGGAAATTTCCTTCATGTTGACGAGTGGTGCGTGAAAAGATCTTGATTACTCCTTGGATGTCTCTTGGTAAAAACACAGGTGTCGCCTCCTTTTGTCTCTCGGGAAATGTTTCATTTGCATCTGTCCTGCAGGACACAGCTGAGGGTTATATATAACCATTAACGCCGGAAAGCCACTTGTCTGATTGTCACTTCTAATTTTGGCCCCCAAGGAGGAAGAGGAAGAGGCAGAAGGAAAACCAAGTGATGCAGAGAGCTCGGAGTCTTCCGATGATGAAAAGGGATGGGTCGAAGAGGTCAGGAAACAGCGCAAACTCTTACGCCAAGAGGAAAGATCCAAGAGGCAGGAAAGGGAGATCGAGGACCGCCAGGCAGCCCCCAAGCCACAGTTCTATGAGATAAAAGCCGGGGAGGAGTTCAGAAGCTTCCAGGATGCTGCCAAAAAGCAGACGATGATTAGGTAGGTGGGCGAGACACGTGGCGGACTGGTACGACCTCGGGGTCTAGCCTCCTCTATAAGCAATGTGTGGAGGAGCACTTATGTTCCTCTGGAAAAGATTGGTCAGAGATGCAGTAAAGTTGTCCTCCTAGCGTCGGCCATATGAAAGGTTCCTTTAAGTAGATTTATGGCTTCACAGTAGATATTAGCTGTCTTTATTAAAGGGGTTGTCCCACGATAAGTTGTCTCCTATCGACAGGATTGAAGAACTTTTTGATTGCTGGGAACCCTCCCGATCCCAAAAGATGGACCTCTGAAGAGGAGTGGAGGATAACCATGTGCCCCTCCACTCCAAGCACACTCTATGGGACGGGCACCCCTGACCCCTAGTGATCAATAAGTTTTCCCCTATCCTATTGATAGGGGATAATGTATCACTTGGTGCACCCCTTTTACATGTGATTAGAAGTAATTACTATTTAACTAAAAATTAGAGGTTCTCTATCTTATCCCATAAAATAACTATTGCCGAAATATCTTTACTTAGATCTGTTTAGTCCCTTTTATTCCTCCAGGAAATGTATACAGATGGTGATGACCGGGCGTCACCATTTTCCTTAAATAGGGCGTGCTCCTACATACCCTGAGATGTCTCAAGGGGATTAGTAATGGCCAGGAGAAATGGCACAATGCAGAGTCCCAAGAAAAGATGAATTATTTAATATGGGAATTCAAGTATTAAATCAGGAGACGGAAAACCAAGCCAACAAATTGTACGAAACTACAGACCAGTGTGACGTTCTGTTCTGACACGGGGTTCTCGTACAATCTGTTGAGAGAACGAACCTGTACTTTACACTTAGTCAGGTTTCATAGACGTACAAGTTACTCTGTGCCTGCACGTTTGTGACTCCTCACATCACCTACTGAGCACTGCGAGGATTTTCCGGGGCTGGCGCAGGGAGCGGTGGTTTCTGAATTGCGGTCACGTGCCAACTAGACATGCGCGGCCACGCTCAATACAAAGTGAATTGAGCAAGGCCGGACACGTCTAGTCAGAATGTGGCCGGAAGTATGCAAATCGCATACCTGCTGTCTCGTGAACACCGGCTCCTGGCTTTAAGACCGGAGAATCCTGAAAGCATGCAGTGCATGCAATGTGAGGATTCACAAGTCTGCAGTCACATAGGCTACAAATCTGCAGTCACTCAAAGGCCGGACAACACTTTTTTTCTTATTTCCCACCCCCACAGACTCATTCATGTCTAAAATAGCAAACTAAGCTTTATGTGCCCTTCCCGGGTCCAGAGCTGTTTCTCTGCCACTGCCCCAGGATCTGCGGCAGTGGTAATGTCACATCAACGGTGCTGCAGCCAATCATAGAGCCTAAGTACCTTCTACTCGTCACCACTGCGGTTGATCAACAGACTGGAGCAGCAGCAGAGAGAGCTCTTGACCTAGATGGTTTAACCCTGTGGGCAAAAAATAGGTGATATGGTGTGACCCAATTAACAGTCTTTGTCTTGCTGCAGATAGGACAGTGAGGGGAGGCTCCTGCTGCCGCCAGTTGTATCACAGCCAGATACAGGATAGTGGGGGGGAGTGAGGGGAGGTTCCTGCTGCTTCTAGTTGTATCACAGCCAGATACAGGATAGTGAGGGGGGAGGAGAGAGTGTGTGTGTGTGGGGGGGGGGGAGGATCCTGCTGCTTCCAGTTGTATCACAGCCAGATACAGGATAGTGGGGGAGGCTCCTACTGCCTCCAGTTGTATCACAGCCAGATACAGGATAGTGGGGAAAGCTCCTGTTGCCTTCAGTTGTATTACAACCAGATACAGGATAGTGGGGGAGGTTTTTGCTGCCTCCAGTTGTATTACAGCCAGATACAGGATAGTGAGGGGAGGCTCCTGCTGCCTCCAGTTGTATCACAGCCAGATACAGGATAGTGGGGGAGGCTTCTGCTGCCTCCAGTTGTATTACAGCCAGATACATGATAGTGGGGGGGAGGCTCCTGCTGCCTCCAGTTGTATTACAGCCAGATACAGGATAGTGGGGGAGGCTCCTGTTGCCTCCAGTTGTGTCGCAGCCAGATACAGGATAGTGGGGGATGTTTCTGCTGCCTCCAGTTGTATTACAGCCAGATACAGGATAGTAGGGGGGGGGGGAGTAGAGTGGGGGGAGGCTCCTGCTGCCTCTAGTTGTATCACAGCCAGATACAGGATAGTGGGGGGGGGTGTTTATTCTGAAAACTCTGTGACCTTTGGATTCTGGAGACCTGCACCACACAGCGAAGATGACTCCTATAGAAGGAGGAACGGAGACATTCTCCTGGGGAGACATAGATGAGAGATCTTATGTATTTTTCAGCTTTTATTGCAATATGTTCACACTTGTGTATTCAGCATATCATTAGGGGTTATTTTAAGAAAACAGATACATCTCTGTTCTCCTGAGCTGAACGGAGTTGAACGTTTCCTGTTGCCGATACCTTATCAGTTGGGATTGCATCGTTATTACACTTTCGCACAATCTCATGACTCACGTTTTATGAGTCGCTGGGTAATAATGTATTACACACCTTACGATCCCGTGCTTGGTGTCATAGACGTCAGCTCTAGATGATGTCTCGTAATTGACCCTGTGATGAGGGTGTGGAGAGGTGGAAGGTGATAAGTTCCAGAGACTACGACCTTTTCCATGTGACCGTACCGCAGCTTCGTTCTCTCGTCTTTATTACACCCGGCCGATGGCCGTTCTCGGGATCCAAACTAACAATGTCGTGGGCACATATGGTGTCGAAAGTTTGGAGAATTGCAGCCGTAACGGATGAGAAATTACGTCTGCTATACAGTGGAAACTTCTTAAATTCCCCCTGGGACCTTCATCACAGAACTCGCGATGATCCCACTGTATTCTGTCCATTACCAGATCACTCGCTTATTCTTTTTGTGCCAAATTTATCAAGGGAAGATGTTCGATAGATTTGGTTCATCTTTAGACATAACACTTTTTGTCTAGTGATATTTTTTTTTTTTCCCTCTTTACGCAATTTTTTACCTTACTGGATCGAAAGTTTTGACTTTTTTGTAACTTTTGCTAGCCATAAATCTGGCTTGCATAAATCAGGTTTATTTGCACCTTTTCAGAAAGTAGCTGAAGCATAAAATATCTAAAATTCTAAAATGTGGGTTTTTTTGACATGCGACAAAAAATATTCAACTTTTTGACACCCAAAAAAGTATCGATGAATTCACACGCCTTAACGCTCCCCCACTCCCTTTGTTTTGTCACTTTTTGGGGGTCAGTAGTGATTAGTATTGCTGATTAGTTTCAAGAGAATGGGGCTGAGTAGCAAAACCAGATACTATGTATATATGTATATAACTATGATGCTGACTTGATGGCATGTTCAGGTGTTTTTTCTCTATAGGCTTTTGTATACACTGCTAAAAACAAACCAACAAAAAGACGCCATTGAAAGAATGGCATAACTAGTTTACGCTGCAGGTTTTACATTTGTCTGAACTCTCCCTGGAGGATCAGTCCCCGGTGGAGCCGTGCGTTACACATCCGAGCGGTGCCAGTACAGCGTTCCAGAGCCTGAGGCCTGTGGATTCATTATCTGTGGGTAACGGCTGCATTTTCCACGTCGTCCTCTTTCCTTTTATGTTGCTGGTGTCAGAACGTCCTGACCCATATTTCATTTTGATGCTATTTTTCTGCCTTTAACGTTTTACCACAATTAAAATTTGGAGCAAAAAAGAGAAGTTGTCTCAAAAAATCAGCACTCGAGAGCTCAAAAGTAAAATGTACTTATTACAGGTCGGTGAGAAGTCCTAAAAAAGCTTAAAAAGAGTATTCCAAGATCCTATCCCAATATGTAGAAGGTGTAATAATAATTTTAGCAAATACTTTCAATTAGAAATGTAGTATAGTTCTTCTGATTAGCTATGTCGCTTACCCTATGTGCAGGGCATTGCAGTAGCTTAGGTATCCATGGTTACGACCCCTAGCAACGAACTGTAACTAAATGAGTGACCGCAACCATGGATACCTAAGCTACTGCAATGCCCTGCTCAAGGGGTAAGCGACATAGCTAATCAGAAGAACTATACTACTTTTCTAATTGAAGGTATTTGCTAATATTACACCTACTACATATCGGGATAGAATCTTAGAGATTAGAATACTCCTTTAATAACTGTAATGATGTCACCGTAAATCCAATTTTCAATCGGAGGCATACTCTTCTCCTATCACACCAGTGGATCCAGCACCGGCTGCTCCGGAAGTCTGCAGCGGTTCTGGATGCGATGTCTGCAGCACCTGATTATCAACAGCACCGCTAAAACCTGTGATCGGCTGCAGTGGTCAGGTGAGTCATAAGAGAAAGATCTGAATATGCATTCTTCTAATTATAATTACCTGACCGCTGCAGACAATCACAGGTTTCAGCAGCCTTGTTTGATGAATGGATGGCACAGACCTGGATTGGACCTACACAGTGTACTTGGCTCTCTAGAAAGAAGCAGCGAAACCATTAGAAGCCAGAAAGTACAAGTGCTGTTGCAGCGCCATCTTTCTAACGAATGGGTGCCTTTTTACCTAAAAATAATTTCTATAATCTTTTCATTTACAATTTTAAACTGATTGATTGATTTTCTACAGCCTCTACATATCTCTTTATGCAGCAGACTCCAGAATGAGTTACTAGTGAATCAGTCAGTGAGCTCCTCGGGACTGCAGGGACTGTAATCCTTATCTTTTTCTGAATGATCAGAGTTGAAATTTGAGTTTTAATGGTTCAGGAGAAGAGCGCTAATGATTACACACCCTTCCATCAGAGGAGCTCACTGACTGATTCATTAGTGACTCATTCTGCAGCCCAGTATGTGCAGTAATACATAGAGGCCAATTGATCTAAAAAAAATTTCTGAAACTCATTAAAAAAATTTACAGTTAAAATCAACGGTTTTATGTAAAAATCGCCCTCAAGGTGTCCGTGGCCGCTACAGGTGATCTTCTGCTGCAGTTGTTCCAATAGCATAAAATAATGGGTGGACACAAAATAACGGTGTGACTCCTGGTCACCGCCTCTCGGTATTTGGCTGCTGTAGTGGACACATTGTGCTCTTTGTCTCCCCCGGTTATGAATAATGTCTGAGCGATGTGGAAGCGAGCGGGAGGAGAGCGGATGTCTGAACGGGAATTCATTATGACAGAAAGCATTTCATAAATGATTGAGAGGGGAAAACAATGAGATGGCATAAAGCAGACACGGACAATAGGGGGGCACAGCACGAGGCCTACAGGCCAGACAGGAGGACCCGTTGGGAAATCGGAAGGATTAACTCCATCCTCCCATCTGCTCTTGTAAGTGGCACATCCTCGCTGAACATTGAGCGTTTACAGAATGATTTAATATTCATGATGAAAACTGCAATTTCAGATGCAAATATGTCGTCTGCTCAGATCTGACCTTTTTAACTGTCTCGGTATTGTATAAACCCTCTCTTTTATACTACTGTGGATAGAGGGGTGGCCGTGCACCCACAGCAGTCTCCTTTCACTTTTTATGTAAGTTCTGAAAATAGCCAAACAATTGGCTGGGTGATTTTCCAGAACTCCCATACAAGTGAATTATTTAATATATTTATTTATTTTTACTCACTTTTTATATAGTACCATTAATTCCACAGCGCTTTACAGACCTCATCACTGTCCCCTTCGGTTCTCACAAACTAAATTCCCATACGTTTTAGGATTGTGGGAGGAAATCTGAGAACCCAGGGAGAACATACAAACTTACAGATGTCCTTGGTGGGATTTAAACCCAGGACCACTTGGTACTACACTGAGCCACCATGCTGCCCATGAAAGTTAATGGAGAAAGCCGATCATGTGCAGCCTCCATTTATATTCTTGGTGGTATCCTCTTATCAGACAGTCATTGCAAAATCAGGAATCGTCAATATATAGTATACTGTGCTTTAAGGGGATTTCACACTCCAAACTAGATATAGGTGCATATAGCTCTATCAAAGACAAGTCCAGCAATACCTTTACATGGACAGTCCGTTCCTCCATTACTGAGAAATCAGTGTTTGAATGGATCTATAAATGAGGCTGAAGAGCTATAGTAGATCTGAAGCCTCTGTCACTCCACCTCTATTCTCCACCCAGCACCACCTCCTCTTGCTTGAAAGATTTCTCCTTTGTCATGCATCATAGAGGCTGTCAGTCAAGCAGGAGGCTGCAGTGCTGGGTGGGGAATAGAGCTGGAGGGACAGAGGTTTCAGATCTACCATAGCTCTTCAGCCTCATTTGCATATGAAATCAAACACTGATTTCTCAGTGACGAAGGATCGGACTGGCCATGTAAAGGTATTGCTGGGTTTGTCTTTAAATTGCTGCATGCGCATATAAATAGTTTGTCAGCAGGATTTCAACCCCCTAGATTCCCTTTCATATAAACTCCTCGTGATCTGAGGCTTCTGTGTGCACTCTGAAAAAAGGTCGTCGAGAATATGGCCAAAGAAGGAGGACCCCAGTCTGAGAGCCTGTGCCAGCAACTGATCTCCTGCCATAGTCAGCTTGCAGGCGCACACAGGAGATGTTTGTACAGGGATTTACCAGGAAAATCCGAGCTCAGGGCATAATGGCAGAACCCCTAATCAGACCGATTGTCTTGGAACAGGAGAGGATGTCAAATATTCTCAGAATTGGCTTAGTAGCAAAATGCTCTTGGAAAGTGCAGATTCAGAATTGTCCTTCATGTTCCGGTTATTTAAGCACCAGAAAGACAAATCCTAAGTTCATACGTAATTTAAAAGTAGCTTAACACGGGACACCATCAGGAAAGCGACCACTCCGAACCGGAGAACGCTGATTTCTCCATTTCTACCAATGACTGCACTCTTTTATGTCTACTGGAATTTCGGGAGACTGGAGGACGGCCCAGAGCACTCGTCTACCTGAGCTGCATTTCCAGACACATCCCGTGTACAGGAGTGGTGCCGAGATGGTGCAAAAAGGGGAGGCCGCGTGTGGCACGATATAGCTGCTTATGTCTGTAAACTTTACCTATTGTCTGTAAGATTGCATCATATAGAGGGGGCTCTTTTATTTATAAGCTCCCCTCAAATACAGTCATGGCCAAAAGTTTTGAGAATGACACCAAAATTATATTTTCACATGATCTGCTGGCCTCTGGTTTTTATTAGTGTTTGTCTGATGTTTATATCACATACAGAAATATAATTGCAATCATATTATGAGTACCAATAGGTTATATTGACAGTTAGAATGAGTAAATGCGGCAAGTCAATATTTGCAGTGTTGCCCCTTCTTCTTCAAGACCTCTGTAATTCTCCCTGGCATGCTCTCAATCAACTTTTGGACCAAATCCTGACTGATAGCAGTCCATTCTTGCATAATCAATGCTTGCATTTTGCCAGAATTTGTTGGTTTTTGTTTGTCCACCCGTCTCTTGATGATTGACCACAAGTTCTCAATGGGATTAAGATCTGGGGAGTTTCCAGGCCATGGACCCAAAATCTCTATGTTTTGTTCCATGAGCCATTTAGTTATCACCTTTGCTTTATGGCAAGGTGCTCCATCATGCTGGAAAAGGCATTGTTGGGCGCCAAACTGCTCTTGGACGGTTGGGAGAAGTTGCTCTTGGAGGACATTCTGGTACCATTCTTTATTCATGGCTGTGTTTTTAGGCAAGACTGTGAGTTAGCCGATTCCCTTGGCTGAGAAGCAACCCCACACATGAATGGTTTCAGGATGCTTTACAGTTGGCATGAGACAAGACTGGTGGTAGCGCTAACCTCTTCTTCTCCGAATAAGCTGTTTTCCAGATGTCCCAAACAATCGAAAAGGGGATTCATCAGAGAAAATGACTTTGCCCCAGTCCTCAGCAGTCCACTCCCTGTACCTTTTGCAGAATATCAGTCGGTCCCTGATGTTTTTTCTGGAGAGAAGTGGCTTCTTTGCTGCCCTCCTTGAAACCAGCCCTTGCTCAAAGAGTCTCCGCCTCACAGTGCGTGCAGAAGCACTCACACCAGCCTGCTGCCATTCCTGAGCAAGCTCGGCACTGCTGGTAGTCCGATCCCGCAGCTGAAACAGTTTTAAGATACGGTCCTGGCGCTTGCTGGTCTTTCTTGGCGCCCTGGAGCCTTTTTGACAACAATGGAAGCTCTCTCCTTGAAGTTCTTGATGCGATAGATTGTTGACTGAGGTGCAATCTTTGTAGCTGCGATACTCTTCCCTGTTAGGCCATTTTTGTGCAGTGCAATGATGGCTGCACGTGTTTCTTTAGAGATAACCATGGTTAACTGAAGAGAAACAATGATACCAAGAACCAGCCTCCTTTTAAAGTGTCCAGTGATGTCATTCTTACTTAATCATGACTGATTGATCGCCAGCCCTGTCCTCATCAACACCCACACCTGTGTTAATGGATCAATCACTAAAACGATGTTAGCTGCTCCTTTTAAGGCAGGACTGCAATGATGTTGAAATGTGTTTTGGGGGTTAAAGTTCATTTTCTGGGCAAATATTGACTTTGCAAGTACAGTAATTGCTGTTAAGCAGATCACTCTTTGACATTCAGGAGTATATGCAAATTGCCATTACAAAAAATGAAGCAGTAAACTTTGGAAAAATTACTATTTGTCTCATTCTCAATACTTTTGGCCATGACTGTACACCAGAGGGGTAAAATACACCAGAGGGGTAAAATACACCAGAGGGGTAAAATGTCTTATTGGCTTAGAGTTCCAAACTGGATTGCCAGCCACTGGACAGAACCATTTGATCACAAATTGGAACGAAAAGTTTTCTAGACTGTTACTCCTGTAGTGCCCAGTCCTGTTGAATACTTCTTGCAGTCTTTTGTTCATGCGTGTAGCTGGGCAGGGTGGTAATGTGAACAGATGCCAGTACACGGCTTGTCAGCTTGTTTCAAGCAACCTCAATGAAATGACTAATCGTTTCCTGACCCCAACACAATTGAAGACTTTCAGAAACAACGAGCTAACAAGCCTCCCCCACCGCCACCTCCTCTAGTCATTTCTCGTTAAAAAGAATTTGGTCCTTCGGGAGAGGAAAAAAAATCATGTAAGAGGTGCTAACATTCTGATGTCTACAGCAACATCCTGCAGTGTCCTGAGACCACATGGAGCTGGTAAAAATAGGTTGTCTTCTAAACTTTAACCATTCCTTTTAAGAAGTTTTCCAAGCTGATAAAAATCGCTTGTCTCCATCTCCTGTGATTTCTTGTCCCCATCCTCAACACACCACAAAATGGTCTGACATGCTCCCTCTGGCTGAGGCAGATCATGGAGGCAGCCAGTGCTTGTCTGTGAAGGCATTTCTGGTGTATCGAGGTCAGGCCAGAAAGCACAGACCAGTAGTGATCCGATTAGTGGTAGGTTTGGGAGGACAGGTATCATTTTTGGGAACCCCATCAGTCATGAGAATGGGGATCACCTGTATAAATGAAGCGGTAGAGCACAAGCTTGGCCACTGCTCTATACAATGTCTGTGGCACTGCCGGTGCTGTAGTCAGCTACCATTGACCATACTCAAGACATTGATAGAGCAGTGGTCCCACATGAAAACCACCACCAATACTCATGGTCAGTGGCAACTAGAGATGATCAAGAAGATTCGAAGGACCCTGGTGCAGTGGGTACATCGGTAGTCTGTGGCCGCTGATCAGCTCACTGCGAACCACCTCCTACCTGCCAAGATCCCCTGATTTGTAGGCCCGGTACTACGTCATTGTTGCTTCATGACACTCATGATATTGCATTGGACCAACTAGTCAGATAAGTTGTAGGGGATGTCGGCAGGTAGGAGGAGATCCGCAGAGCTTTGGTTACTAATGTGGCTGCTGGACTGGGTCCAGTAAATCTTTTTATTCAACTGTATAAAACTCAGACACTTATTACCCATCCAATGCATAAGAGTGTGCAAAGCAGTCATCAAAGCAAAAGGTGGCTACTTTGAAGAACCTAGAATATAAGACATATTTTGAGTTGTTTCACACTTTTTTGTTAAGTATATAATTCCACATGTGTTAATTCATAGTTTTGATGCCTTCAGTGTGAATGTACAATTTTCATAGTCATAAAAATACAGAAATTTCTTTAAATGAGAAGGTGTGTCCAAACTTTTGGTCTGTACTGTGTGTGTGTGTGTGTGTGAATATATATATATATATATATATATATATATATATATATATATATATATATATATATATATATATATATATATATATATATATATATATATATATATATATATATATATATATATATATATATATATATAATGTGTGTATATAATATATATTATACACACACATATATACATACATATACACACTTTGGGAGAATCTCAAATTGCACATCAGGATTTTTTTGGGAAGGCAGGGTTTTTTGTTTATCAATTTTATTTTTTTAAAGCCCTTATTTAGCCCCCATCATTGTACTAGAACAGTGATGATATAGGTTACATCATTGAATGACCTTGGCACATCAGGGCTATGGATTGTTTTGACATGTTGTCATTGTATCATTTCCCGACATGTCTGATTTATTTTTTTATTAATTGCAGCGTGACCTACATCTCTATTGTAACATTGTGCAATGACGTCCCCTCATTAGGGAAATAGCTGAAACGTTGCATAAGGCTTCCCTCTCCTCCTGTCTGATCTGCAGACGGCATGGTCTTATAAAATGCCCATCCCATGCAGTAATGCGGTGCCAGTGCGTTGTAGGTGTAGAGCGGCTCATTCTCGCTCCTAGTTACTGCCTTGTAAGTCCGGTTGCACAAGTTAAAGGGAATGTCACCCTTTTTGAGTTAATAATATGGGCATAGAGGTTGTATACAGGTGAAATCAGTCCTAGCTGTGTGCCTCCTGGATGATGCCTTGTTCAGTAAACATCATCTTTTATACCTTCAGTCTTCAAGGCGATGGGGTGTAGGCGGCCCGGAAGAGAAGACTGCTTCCGGTCTTCATTATACAAGATTTATCCTCCCCTTTTCTTCAGCTCCCGGAAATCCCACGCCTGCGCATTCTGTCCGCCATCGCTCCTCTGCTCGGTTCGCCCTTCTGTGGGCGCTGTCTTCAATTTTGAGGTGCGCAGGTGCCGGAGAGTCACTAACTCCCGGTCCCAGTGATCTCCGGCGCACAGTAAAGATTAATTCCCCGCTGTGCTGAGGAGCGACGGCAGGCAGAATGCACAGGCGCAGGATATCTGGCCGCTGAAGAGAAGGGGAGGAGAAATCTTGTATAATGAAGACCGGAGGCAGTCTTACTTTCCGCGCAGTCTACGCCCCATCGCCTGGAAGATCAAAGGTATAAAAGATTATTTTTACTGAACGAGGAATCACCCAGGAGGCACACAGCTAGGACTAATTTCAGCTGTATACAACCTGTATGCCCATATTAACTCAAATGGCTGACAGATTCTCTTTAAGGCCACGGCTCCACTATCCATATTTGGTCAGTATTCAGGCAGTATTTTTTCTCAGGAGTGGGAGACAAAACAAGGTGAACAATTAGAGAAAACACTTGGCAGATGAGGTTTAATGTAGATAAATGTGGAGTAATGCACCTCGGACGGAGAAATCCTATTGCTGCATACACATTAAATGGGAGTATTCTCGGAACTACAGAACAGGAGGACTTGGGTATTCTAGTTACAAGTAAACTGAGCAGCAGTACTCAATGTCAGGCAGCAGCCGCAAAAGCAAACAAGATTTTAGGATGTATTAAAAGAGAAATAAAATCTCGCAATCCCAACGTATTGTTACCCCTTTATAAATCACTGGTGAGGCCACATCTAGAATATGGGATCCAGTTTTGGGCTCCACATTTTAAAAAGGGTATTCAGAAGTTAGAGTCAGTTCAAAGAAGGGCAACTAGATTATTACAAGGGATGGAAGGACTCATATGATGAGAGGATGGAAAAGTTGAGCTTGTTTGGCTTAGAAAGACGACGCCTCAGAGGAGATCTCATTTATATGTATAAATATATGTGTGGTCAGTACAAAGGACTGGCGCATGACTTATTCCTTCCAAAGACCATACTAAGGACCAGGGGGCACTCTTTAGGTGCTGGAATCACCTTTCTTCCACCCATAAACAGGAAAGGGTTCTTTACAGTCAGAGCAGTCAGACTGTGGATGGCGACCACAAGAGGTAATGATGGCCGACACTATAACAGCTTTCAAAAAAGGGCTGGATGACTTCCTTCATACACATAACATTGTGGGTTACAGTTAAATTAGACAAAATGTTACACCAATAGTAGTACTTTTGATCCAGGGTTCTTGTAGTAATTGCCTTTTCTCGGGGTCAAGAAGGAATTTTGCAAAATTGCTTGTTTTTTGCGGGCAATTTTGCCCATTTAAGAAGTTTGATGTTGAGCATAACCCCTTTACGGTTCATGCACGCCGCTATTTTATTTTTTTGGAGATTCACCTCCAATGCCATCCTATCGATACTATAGGACACGGATAGTAATTATGCCTGTGTATATGGAAAGTATAGCGTCTACATCAAATACTGTACAGTAATCTCTTCTGCATGATGGAGCCAAGTTGTGCTCTGGCTGTCTAAAAACATGTTGATTGTTTCAAGTTACAAAAGCAAAATTGTGCCTCCGGGTTATAAAATGTGCTATAACTGTGAATGCAGCATTCATCTAGTGCTGACCCAGAGATGTTCAGTATATTCTGATTGTAAACTGCTAGATAATCTCTGGGTCTTTTCGTGCCTCTAAAAGAGGCACTAATGTAAGTTAAAGGAGTTGTCCAGTACTTTATATTACCCCCCACCCAATGTATCCCCCCCCGGAGCCCCTAAGACTTTTTGTAAATACCTTACGTTGCACATACTGCCTGTGAGCGGCGCCATCGCTGGCCGCTCACAGGCATCACGTGACCCCCGGCTGCGGCCGGCTCTGACATCCGCTGATGTCACGACAAGTGCTGGCAGCAGCCGGGGGTCTGTCTTCTGCGTTCCATGGTGGATGCTAGGCTGTGGGCGGGATTACCCCCCGCGTCACACCCGGCATCCACCGTGCGCTCTGCCTCTCTCGATTCATTGGGAAAGCGTGTGGTGGATGCTGGGTGTGACGCACGGGGTAACCCCACCCACAACCCAGCAGCCACCCCGGGGACCCCAGCGCTGAGTCACTCCTCACTTGTCATGACGTCAGCGCGGGGTCACATGATGCCTGTGAGCGGCCACTGATGGCGCCCCTCACAGGCAGAAACAGCAACGTAAGGTATTTACAAAAATCCTTAGGGACCCCGGGGGGATACGTTAGGGGGGTAATGTAAAGTACTGAACAACTTCTTTAACTTTTTTTCGGCCATTTGACAGCAGTCATGTTAATATGGCATGCAATAGTAGACCTGGCAACTACTCCAATTCTGCCATAAACCATCCTGTGAACAGTAACACAAAAGAGGCAGGTTTTATACAAACCCCACCCAAAAGTGAGCTGCTCCTCTCATTTATGGTTTCTTGAGGAGGAGCTTTGGGCCATGTTAGAAAGTTTGCAGCACACGACACAGGCCATGGTTAATGACACGGTTCCTAGGAGGAATAAAGGAGCCATATTTTTCTCCTGGACAAACCTAGTTGCACAAGTACATGTAACTCTTCCTTTATGTCATTTAAGGAAAACACTCGAAGACCGGCTGAAGGTGGAAGAGCAGCTCGGAACGCTCAATGTGTCTGATACCGCCGTGGGCAGCAAACGGTTAACGTTCCAGCTGAAGAGGGTAAGAAATGGGTGTTTGGGGGGGACATGAAAAATTTGAGAAGTCTTGTTTCCAAGTACAGTCTAAATAGATCATTGCTAGAGATTGTGCAAATAATTTCACAGGATCCGGTCCAGTAGCCAGGTTGGTCATCTGTGGCCGCCAGACAGGAGTCCTGAGAGCCACCTACTACCTGCCAACATCTGCAGCTTTTCTTTTGATTGGTCAGCCTAGTGAGACGTCACAAGATGTTGCGCCAGGCCGGTTAATCAATGGAAGAACTGGGGATGCCTGCGGGTAAGAGGTGGTTCACAAGTCTGTCAACTGGCAGCCAAAGATTACCTAGCCGCAGGACCAGATCTGGCAAATCTGTATGCACCACTCATAGCATTTTAAGAAAATGATTTTAGCATCACTGATTCAGTGAAGTTTTCTGATTCAAAAAGAAAAGGCAATCTAATAGCAAAGTGCACTTTTATGAATATGTTCTCAGGAGCCCCATTCTGGGATCAGAGAGGTCCTAGTGGTCAGTAGATGATCACTGATCTTGGATAGGATATAAGCTGTTATTGTCGGCCAACCTCTTAAAACCTATTGAGTCCCGGACTATAGGAAGTTAATGTTTGGGACCAGGCCATACTGTCAGGATTAGTAAACAGTAGAATTCACTGATAAAGGTTTCCTCTATTGGAGATGCCTAGTAAAATATTCTGCAATTCCCACCAAGGCGATGAAGCTCCTATGTAAGGAGGATGACGGAGGAGGACTCGGATGATCAGAGCATGGATTCATTCATCATCTCCGGTGACACGTCTCTCTAACTAAGCTCTGTATGACTTATATTTAGCTCGCAGGGAATCTGATCAGGCAACAGCTTAGAGCTTTTTATAGGTAGCTGGACAAGAGACCACCACGGTGCATCAGTCAGCGTGCCGTCCAAGTCAATGCTAGTTTTGTGTTTCAGGTTCGATTTTGTCCTCTGTTGTGTATCTGAGGGGATAAGTGGTAAAAAATAGCTCTGGGGGGTAATGCTGCCGCTGACGGGGAGACATTTTTCATAAGATTAGAGTATTGGGACGGGAACGGTAGTGTAAACCTTAGTGACCAATAACGAATAAGTCAGCCGCTGTCATTACAAATGTGAGCGACCTTATAAAGCTGCCCTAGGAAGCAGATTACTGTACAGTAGTGATGTCTCATTAACCCTTTCGGCGAGCACGCTCGGCATTTCTTTTGCTGTCGCTGCTGACACTTGCAGCCACGGCGACAGTAAAAGAAATGCCGAGCACACCAGAATACTCGGTCAGCACCCGAGCGTGCACGCCGAAAGGGTTAATGAGATATACTCGCTCATCACTA
Source organism: Phyllobates terribilis (assembly GCF_046119375.1). Lineage (NCBI taxonomy): Eukaryota > Metazoa > Chordata > Amphibia > Anura > Dendrobatidae > Phyllobates > Phyllobates terribilis. Next base: position 139,180,656 of record NW_027362763.1, read on the forward strand.
CTGTACAGACTTAAAAGGGTCTAATGGACACTCAATCAGTGGCTTGATCACTCCCCATTGTCTGCATTATAAGGAAATGGTGATAATTGAGGCTGAATTGCTACTTGGTCAAGAGAAAGGCAGTGGGGGGGCAATAATCTCCCAATGGTGACACAGGGGGCAAAAGACATGGCCAATGTTGAAACCGGAGAGGGGTGGGGACTGCTGCACCCGATGGGGAGGGGGGACACATGCAACAATGTAGATGGGGTGGGAAGGGGGGGATTGACACACCCATTGTAGATGGGGGGACGACAACAGACTTACCCATTGGAGAGTGGAGAGACTGACTCACCCAATGGAAGGGGGGGACTGGCGCACCCAGTGGAGATGGAGTGGGTGGAAGGGGGGAACTAGCACACTTGGGAGGGGTAGGGGGGGACTGGCTCACTCGGTGGGGGGGGGACTGGCGCACCCAGTGGAGATGGAGTGGGTGGAAGAGGGGGACTGGCACACTCGGTAGGGGGGATGGGTGGACTGGCGCACCCAGTGGAGATGGAGTGGGTGGAAGGGGGGGACTGGCACACTCTGTGGGGGGATGGGTGGACTGGCGCACCCATTGGGGATGGAGTGGATGGAAGGGGGGGGGGGGGGCACTGGCGCACTCGGTGGGGGAGGGACTGGCGCACCCAGTGGAAATGGAGTGGGTGGAAGGGGAGGACTGGTGCACCACTCAATGGGGGGGGTGGACTGGTGCACCCAGTGGAGATGGAGTGGGTGGAAGGGGGGACTGGCACACTCGGTGGGGGGGATGGGTGGACTGGCGCACCCAGTGGAGATGGAGTGGGTGGAAGGGGGGGACTGGCACGCTTGGTGGGGGGGATGGGTGGACTGGCGCACCCAGTGGAGATGGAGTGGGTGGAAGGGGGGGACTGGCACACTCGGTGGGGGGATGGAGTGGGTGGAAGGGGAGGACTGGTGCACTCGGTGGGGGGATGAACTGGCGCACCCAGTGGAGATGGAGTGGGTGGAAGGGGGGGGGGACTGGCACACTTGGGAGGGGTAGGGGGGGGACTGGCACACCCAGTGGAGATGGAGTGGGTGGAAGGGGGGGACTGGCACACTCTGTGGGGGGGATGGGTGGACTTGCGCACCCAGTAGGGATGAAGTGGGTGGAAGGGCGGGACTGGCACACTTGGGAGGGGTAGGGGGGGACTGGCGCACCCAGTGGGGATGGAGTGGGTGGAAGGGGGAGACTGGCACACTTGGGAGGGGTAGGGGGGGGACTGGCGCACTTTGTGGGGGGGGGGGACTGGCGCGCCCAGTGGAGATGGAGTGGGTGGAAGGGGAGCACTGGTGCACTCGGTGAGGGGGGGTGGACTAGCGCACGAGGTGGAGGGGGGGGACTGGTGCACTTGGGAGGGGTGGGGGGGGACTGGTGCACCCGGTGGAGATGGTGTGAGTGGAAGGGGGAGGACTGGTGCACTCGGTGGGGGGGGGGGGTGGACTGGCGCACCCAGTGGGGATGGAGTGGGTGGAAGGGGGGGGACTGGCACACTCGGTGGGGGGGATGGGTGGACTTGCGCACCCAGTAGGGATGAAGTGGGTGGAAGGGCGGGACTGGCACACTTGGGAGGGGTAGGGGGGGACTGGCGCACCCAGTGGGGATGGAGTGGGTGGAAGGGGGAGACTGGCACGCTTGGGAGGGGTAGGGGGGGGACTGGCGCACTTGGTTGGGGGGGGGATTGGCGCACCCAGTGGAGATGGAGTGGGTGGAAGGGGAGCACTGGCGCACGAGGTGGGGGGGGGGTGGACTGGCGCACGAGGTGGAGGGGGGGGGGCTGGTGCACTTGGGAGGGGTGGGGGGGGACTGGCGCACTTGGGAGGGGTGGGGGGGGGACTGGCGCACCCGGTGGAGATGGTGTGGGTGGAAGGGGAGGACTGGTGCACTCGGTGGGGGGTGGGTGGACTGGCGCACCCAGTGGGGATGGAGTGGGGGGTTGGTGGACTGGCGCACCCATTGGAGATGGGGGAGGGCTGTGGAAGGGGTTGATGCACCCAGTGTAGGAGGGGTGGGCTGATGGACCAAGATGAATTAGACAGTAAACAATTCTGTGCACACTAGTATCTACTCCAATGAAGGGACAGGGGAGGCGAATGAGACGCCCAGTGGAGGGGAGGGATATGCAGAGATTGAACAATGCTGTGCACACTAATATCTACACTTAAACCATTTTTAATACCTTGGTGAGCACTTATTTCCATGATAATTTTTGGATTTTAGAACTCAAAATAAATGACTCTAAGAGCAAAAATGTATGCAGGATCTTTGTTTGCTGTGTGATTGTGACAGCTGCTCCGTGTCCGCCACCGACATAAGATCACCACCAAACATGGCGTGGAATATATAAGGAAACGGTCTTCCAGCTGTCGGCACCTTGTGAGATCTGATATGAGTGGATGTATAGGAGAGCCCATGTATAGGATCAGAAGACTGGACAGATGTGTCCTTGTGTCTCCCCAATACAAAAGCATTAATGATTACATATTAGTGAGCCCCCCATCATAGTGCTGTTTATAAGGGTCTTGCTCACGATAATGGATCTACCTGTATTGTTTATACCGTAGTCTGTTTGTTAGGTCATCAAACTCTATTGCCCATAGCATCCAATCAGAGTGCAGCTTACATTTTGTACTCTACTCTTGAAAAATGAAAGCTGCGCTGTGATTGGTTGCTATGGGCAACAAAGAAGCTAGAAGAAATTTATTGGAAGTAGTAGAAAAAAAAATGGAGTGGTTGCCCATAGCAACCAGATTGTAGCTCTTGTAGGTGATTCGTTATTGGGCAACCACTGCGCTTTTCACTTGCACTACTTTTAATAAATCCCCATAGCAACCAATTACATGGTACATTCATCTTCTAAGGGCCTTTGAGGAAATGAGCTAGAATCTGGTTGCTATGGGCAATGGCTCCATTTTTTTTTTTGTTTTCTGTAGTCTGATTTTTTTTTTTTTTTTTCCCCCGGCACAGTCCGAACAACAAAAGAAGAGACAAGAAGCTGAGAAACAACACCGAGAGGAGCGGAAGAAGCTGCGACGCTCTGCAGGACACTTGAAGGGCAAACCCGCCAAGGGGAGGCCGTTTTAATGAGAAACTTTGAGATCTTCTGGTCTCTGACCATAAGAGAGTCGCCCGCCCGAACTTTATAATGAAGAGCTATGATGTGGGTGGGAATCTGAGACACGGCACCGGCCGGGGGGACTACACTCCATCGATGAAGCCGTGTTTCACAAACGCTTATAAATAAAGCTTCGTTTTATTTTGTATTTAATTCTACTTTGGTAATAGGTGCACTTATTAATAGCGTTCGCTGATAGCAGCACATTAGCATATTTATGGCCTGTTATGTAACATTGAACCTAAATATGAATATTTAAATTAACGATATTTTCTGCAGAATAATCCTGAAACGTTCTTGTAGAGACTACAGGAGTGCATCTGCTGATCAGTTCCATCTCCGGCACATGGTCGATTGAAGCTCCACCCCCTTGGCTGAAAGGCGATGCTCCACATTCTTTAGTCCTACTACAAACAGCAGAGGGGAGAGGCTCCTGCTGCAGCCATTGGTTTTACAGCTTCACACAGGACCGTGAGGAGGAAGAGGGGGGACATGGCCGAGCGCCATGGAGAGATATGTAAAGAAATCATCTGCTTTAATTGGTAGAAGAGTTATTTGGAATTTTTGGAAACTTGAAGCTGTTAAAACGCTTAAAAGATTGAACTGTATGCACACCAAGTCGTGTTTTCTGAAGGCTTTTTTTTTAGAAAGTGGAGAGGACCCAAAAAAGACAAGGTGTGAACATGCCCTACGAGCAGGGAGTGGGTTAATTTATTAAAAAATAAAAACTTTTATCCACTGCCACCCTGGTGGCCTTAGCTGACCTCCTGCAGCGATCAGAGGGTGTAAATCATTCATGTGACTGCTGAGGTTCATCTCGGACTAGCTGTCACGGGCGACATTGATTAAACGAATATATGCCGCATATTCGTAGCACGAAGAAAGCAGCGACCACTAAATTGGGGCAGTGAAGGGTTTTTTCCCCCCTTTGCTATGTTGTATATTCTCTGCACACTGCCATGGGTTTTTTTATCCACTAGAAGTGAACAATGGATTGACTGTAACCACATACAAGAAAAACCGATGCCTCGCTGATTAAAAATGGATGAAAATTAATCCAGCACAATGATGAAAAATTTTGTGTTTTTTTTTTTTTTGGTAGAGGTCTAAGGAAGTTTACTATCAAAACCCACACAAAGTGATTAAAGAAGCGCTCTCATCAAAATTTTTTCCTCTTAATATATTGCAATCATCATATTCTATAGCACAGTGCACTTACAATTGCTCATTTTGCCTTTCTACCCAGATAATTCTTCTCTTTTCTATTTGATCTATGACATCAAGTGATTAATAATAGACACTGAATCCTTCTAAACTCTATGTAGAAACAGGAGGTCAATTTTTCCTGTATGAGTCATCAGTCACTACAAAAGTCAATGGCAGGGAGGAGGGAGCAGCTGGTTCAGTTGAAGAGGGGGGTGATTTCTGCAGGGACAAGAGACTTCCTCTTTCTACATAGAGCAGAGAAAAGAGAAGAATTAGCTGGGTAGAAAGGCAAAATGAGCAATTGTAAGTACACAGTGCTATATAGTATGATGACTGCAATATACACTACTCAAAAAAATAAAGGGAACACTCAAATAACACATCCTAGATCTGAATGAATGAAATATTCTCATTGAATACTTTGTTCTGTACAAAGTTGAATGTGCCGACAACAAAATCACACAAAAATCATCAATGGAAATCAAATTTATTAACCAATGGAGGCCTGGATTTGGAGTCACCCTCAAAATTAAAGTGGAAAAACACTACAGGCTGATCCAACTTTGATGTAATGTCCTTAAAACAAGTCAAAATGAGGCTCAGTATTGTGTGTGGCCTCCACGTGCCTGTATGACCTCCCTACAACGCCTGGGCATGCTCCTGATGAGGTTGCGGATGGTCTCCTGTGGGATCTCCTCCCAGACCTGGACTAAAGCATCCGCCAACTCCTGGACAGTCTGTGGTGCAACGTGACGTTGGTGGATGGAGCGAGACATGATGTCCCAGATGTGCTCAATCGGATTCAGGTCTGGGGAACGGGCGGGCCAGTCCATAGCTTCAATGCCTTCATCTTGCAGGAACTGCTGACACACTCCAGCCACATGAGGTCTGGCATTTTCCTGCATTAGGAGGAACCCAGGGCCATCCGCACCAGCATATGGTCTCACAAGGGGTCTGAGGATCTCATCTCGGTACCTAATGTCAGTCAGGCTACCTCTGGCGAGCACATGGAGGACTGTGCGTCCCTCCAAAGAAATGCCACCCCACACCATTACTGACCCACTGCCAAACCGGTCATGCTGAAGGATGTTGCAGGCAGCAGATCGCTCTCCACGGCGTCTCCAGACTCTGTCACGTCTGTCACATTGCTCAGTGTGAACCTGCTTTCATCTGTGAAGAGCACAGGGCGCCAGTGGCGACTTTGCCAATCCTGGTGTTCTGTGGCAAATGCCAAGCGTCCTGAACGGTGTTGGGCTGTGAGCCCAACCCCCATCTGTGGACGTCGGGCCCTCATACCACCCTCATGGAGTCGGTTTCTAACCGTTTGTGCAGACACATGCACATTTGTGGCCTGCTGGAGGTCATTTTGCAGGGCTCTGGCAGTGCTCCTCCTGTTCCTCCTTGCACAAAGGCGGAGGTAGCAGTCCTGCTGCTTGGTTGTTGCCCTCCTGCAGCCCCCTCCACGTCTCCTGGTGTACTGGCCTGTCTCCTGGTAGCGCCTCCAGCCTCTGGACACTACGCTGACAGACACAGCAAACCTTCTTGCCACAGCTCGCATTGATGTGCCATCCTGGATGAGCTGCACTACCTGAGCAACTTCTGTGGGTTGTAGAGTCCGTCTCATGCTACCACGAGTGTGAAAGCACAACCAACATTCAAAAGTAACCAAAACATCAGCCAGAAAGCATTGGTACTGAGATGTGGTCTGTGGTCCCCACCTGCAGAACCACTCCTTTATTGAGGGTGTCTTGATAATTGCCAATAATTTCCATCTATTCTCTATTCCATTTGCACAACAGCATGTGAAATTGATTGTCAATCAGTGTTGCTTCCTAAGTGGACAGTTTGATTTCACAGAAGTTTGATTTTCTTGGAGTTATATTCTGTTGTTGAAGTGTTCCCTTTATTTTTTTGAGCAGTGTATTAAGAGGATAAAAACTTTGATGGTAGGAGGAGTGCTTTAACAATGTGATGAGTGTATTCCATATGACAGAACATAGGCCATTATCTATTAACCCTATCATTGAATGTTCAGAAGGTTATTGGATGCATCTAGTTGTCAAAACCGTAGCTTTATACTCCTCCTAAATCCCTTGTCCATTAAGCCGGACATGACAATAGGTTTGTACTGTATAAATAAAACAGAAGACCAAAGAAATGAGCCGGAGCATAAGCTGGTATACGTGCAATGTGTAAGAGCACGTTCACACTGTGGCAATTTCATAGACAAAGCCCAAGAAAAAAAATCATCTACCCTGTAGTAAGTAAATATGTAAACAGTAATAGTACAAGTAAATAACATGGGGGACTTGGTTAACGCTATTTTGCTCAAAAACTCATAAAAGCCATCCCACCGCGACAAGGTGTACCCAGTTGGGACGGTCGTAGCTTGTCCTGGAATTAAAACCTTACCTTGTGTCTGCTGACCTCAATGTGAATAAGGGCAGAGCAGGACACTGTTCAGCCACCTGCCCACGGGAAGCTTTGTAGATAAATGCCGATGTTCTTTACATATACTATTACTGTTTTCTTATTTACTTACTATAAGGTATTTGCGCAATTTTGTTTTTTTCTTGGGTTTTGTAAATACAGACGTCGTAGTCCTGGCACAGGAGAAGACTGGTCCCTGTGCTTATCGGGAATTATCTAGGCCACTCGTGCCAAGCCTTGAATTATATGTGCCTCTGGGGGATTTCAGACTAGCAGCATTAGGCGTCTCATCTGCCTCACTTAATGATAGAACCGTAAAATGCTCTATCTAATCCCCGGTCACCTGAGGAATCAGGTTCATACAAATTCTCCTTAAGTCTATGTGCACACTGAGGGGTTTTTTTACAGAATTTTTGGAGCAAAAAACTGAGCAGAAACTCTAAAGTTTTTGAAGGGCTTTAATATTTGGAGGAGGAAATGGAGAGTTTCTGTTCCAAAAACTCCTCGAAGAACTACATGTGCACATAGCCTAAACCTTCTCCAAAAACAGATAACACCATTATGTCACTACAACAATTGTCTTGTTACCCAGCTTCTCCAGACAGCTTTGAGGAGTCTGAGTCAGTATAAAATGGACAGAGTCTGACTCCTAAAATATATAATAAATTGGGTACAATGCAGGATGTGCTGTAAATGTTTTAATAAGAATTTGGGAAAGTTATGAAATGTCCTATAAATGTCTGTTCTGTTCCTGATCTGAGGATCTCGGCTTTTAGTTGAGATGAATCTGTGCTGCACTTTATGTACATGCTGAGTGGTGAGGCAGTGCTGTGGAGTCTGAGTCGGAGGTTTGGCTAACCGACTCCACAGCCCTTAATTGTGCACAGGTTTTTTTTGAGGCGTTACAAAAAAACAACTTGTTTTGAACTGGGAACAGCTTCAGGGAACTCTCCTACTTTTTGGGGCGTCTTTGGAAGATTTTTTCATTTCCTGAAACTGTTTTGAAAAGTTTTTCTAGCGTATTGGCATAGGGTTTTTTCCCTAAAGCACTTTTTTTTTTTGCAGTTTTTAGACTGGACAGTGCCTAGTTTGGGGCGTTTTCTGTCAGAAGCCACTTCAAAGAGGTGATATGCACTTTCTTTGCTCCCAACAGGTGTTTATTCGAAACCTGAAATGAAAGAAAAATGCTCAAAAGACTGAACATATACAGTAGTGTTCAAAATAAGAGCAGTCCAATATGACTAACCAGATTAATCACTGTTTTTGGTATAAATTCTACTACCACATTTCAAACCATTTACCAGTTGGTGCAGTAGATTCTAAGGAAACCACCAGACTCCACATTCATGATCTGCAGGTTTTTGAGTCTTTGTATTTGATTAATTAATTGAAAGGGGGTTTGTTCAAAATAATAGCAGTGTGGAGTTCAATTAGTGAGGTCAATCCTTCTGTGGAGAAAGAGGTGTGAATCAGGTGGCCCTTATTTAAGGGTGAAGCCAGCACATGTTGTGCATGCATTTCTCCTTGAAAGCCTGAGAAATATGGGTCGTTCGAGACATTTGTTTAGAAGAACAGTGTACTTTGATTAAAAAGTTGATTGGAGAGGGTAAAACTTATACAGAAGTGCAGACAATGATAGGCTGTTCAGCTAAAATGATCTCCAATGCTTTAAAATGGAAAGCAAAACCAGATAGATGTGAAAAAAAAAAACGGAAGACAACCATTCAAATGGATGGAAGAATAGCCAGAATGGCAAAGGCTCAGTCAATGATCAGCTCCAAGATGATCAAAGACAGTCTCAAGTTACCAGTGAGTACTGTGACAGTTAGAAGACGCCTGTGTGAAGCTAATCTCTTAGCAAGAAATCCCCGTAAAGTCCCACTGTTAAAAAAAATAAAAATAGAAAGACATGTACTGAAGCGGATACAATTTGCCAAAGAACACATCAACTGGTCTAAAGAGAAATGGAGAAACATTTTGTGGACTGATGAAAGTAAAATTGTTCTTTTTGGGTCCAAGGGCTGCAGACAGTTTGTCAGACGACCCCCAAACTGCATTCAAGCCGCAGTACACTCTGAAGACAGTGAAACATGATGGTGAAAGCATCATGATGGGTATGTTTCTCTTACTATGGTGCCGGACCTATTTACTGCATACCAGGGATCGTGGACCAGTTTGCATATATTAAAATACTTGAAGAGGTCATGTTGCCTTACTCTGAAGAGGATATGCTCTTGAAATGGGTGTTTCAACAAGACAATAGCCCTAAACACACCAGTAAACGAGCAAAATCTTGGTTCTAGTCCAACAAAATTGAGGTTATGGAGTGGCCAGCCCAATCCCCGGACCTTAATCAGATAGAAGACTTGTGGGGTGACATCAAAAATGCCATTTCTGAGGCAAAGCCAACAAACGCCAAATAATTGTAGGATGTAGTCAAAGCATCCTGGGCTGGAATAACAATTGACAGATGCCAGAAGTTGGTTGACTCTATGCAACATAGATGTGAAGCAGTTCTAAAAAACTGTGGGTATACAACTAAATATTAGGTTAGTGATTCACGGGAATGCTAAATCCTCAAAAAAGAGCACATATTGTGAGTTTGTAAAGACAAATGCAGACACTGCTATTTTTTTAGAACAGCCCAATGTTCATTTTTTGTTATTTTCCGTAAAGTGGTTAAAAATTATATACATTCCTCTTCATCTTTTGAATTAGAAAACAGTCTGCAATGTTCCCAGTGCATAGAAATAAAAACTAGTATAAAGATTTTGTGCTTTTCTGCTTAACTCGTGTTTTTGAACACACTGCTATTATTTTGAACACTACTGTAAAAAGCAAAATAGTTTTACAATAAAAATACAAATGTTTTTTAAGCTCCAAAAGACTCCTCAAAAAATTGCTTTTTCCTTAACGCGTCATACCGTAATGTAGGGGAAGGGATGTAACAAGGTGACCGCTTTTGTGGGAGCTGTGATGGTAGCAATGTTGGCTTTCACTCCACTTTTCTAGAGTTTTCCATTGTAATTTTTCCTAGGTGAGTGACTGACTGTTCGGGTGCAGATTTTGGGCATAGGGTCATCTTCTGGCTGGCAATATGATTTGATCTGACCTAATGTGAAAATGTCCAACACCCGGGTACTTATCTGTGCCTGTCCAGTAGTTCTAAACCTACAACTCCCTCTGTGCCAGTAGTTGGGGTGGGGTCAGTGGATTTTCATCTGTTTCTTCAAGGAAACAACTCTAACTAACAAAGGAAGAGTCACTGCCTCCCGGAACATCTGTCCTCCCCAAATACCTGCAACAAGTCACACAACAGCTTATTCGACTCCCACTGTGATATACGTATAGCGATAGGAAAAAAAAAACCTGCCTCGTAGATGTCACAAAACATCCTTTTCAAGGCCTCTGCCAAATTGTAGGTGTCCTCAATGACCATATCCTGCAGATGTCTCCTATCTTGTGCGTCCTTTGACGTACACCCAAACAGGACTTTTTTTCTTTTTTTTTCCCAGGATGCCTGCAAAGCATATGATTTCAGTTGCTGGGATAGTGACATGCATGTTCACACTGTAATGTCAGACTGACAGTATGAAGGTACACAGCTGATTTAAGTTTTTTTCATAAAGTTACACTAAACTGTCACTAATGTGCACTGGGACCAGTTCATAATAGAATTTGTTAGACCCATATTTTGCGCCCGTCAGATGCACAATCTCACCCTATTATAGGCTATGTTCCCACAATGATTTTTGGTGAGGTTTTTTTTTTTTATGTTGCGTATTTCCGAAAAAAATGAAAGTAACCTATTTTACTTAATGGGTGCAGAAAATCTTCAGCATCAAAAACTCTCCAAAAGTTGATTGTGGGAACGTAGACATAATATACCTTACGGTTTTCTGTGCATCTATTGTCAGGGAAGGAACTTGAAGTTCTTGGTCCCCTTGAAGGCGTTTTACAGTGCCCCTCTTTTTTGCAGAGATGCAAGAAGAGCTCGTAATGTATTGGCAACAGCCACTTGTAAAGTATCAGCATGGTTGTGTGCACCAGTCCTGATAAGAATAGGATATGTACAGGTGCATCTCACTAAATTAGAATATCACCAAAAAGTTAATTTATTTCAGTTCTTCAATACAAACAGTTAAATTCATATATTATATAGAGTCATTACAAACAGAGTGATCTATTTCACGTGTTTATTTCTGTTAATGTTGATGATTATGGCTTACAGCCAATGAAAGCACAAAAGTCATTATCTCAGTAAATTAGAATACTTTATAACAACAGCTTGAAAAATGATTTTAAAATCTGAAATGTTGTCCTACTGAAATGTATGTTCAGTAAATGCACTCAGTACTTGGTCGGGGCTCCTTTTGCATCAATTAGTGCATCAATGTGGTGTGGCATGGAGGCGATCAGCCTGTGGCACTGCTGAGGTGTTATGGAAGCCCAGGTTGCTTTGATAGCAGCCTTCAGCTCGTCTGCATTGTTGGGTCTCGTGTCTCTCATCTTCCTCTTGACAATACCCCATAGATTCTCTATAATAGATTCTCTATGGGGTTAAGGTCAGGCGAGTTTGCTGGACAATCAAGCACAGTGATACTGTTGTGTGTAAACCAGGTATTGGTACTTTTGGCAGTGTGGACAGGGGCCAAGTCCTGCTGGAGAATGACATTTCCATCTCCAGAAAGCTTGTCGGCAGAAGGAAGCATGAAGTGCTCTAAAATTTCCTGGTAGACGGCTGCGCTGACTTTGGTCTTGATAAAACACAGTGGACCTACACCAGCAGATGACATGGCTCCCCAAACCATCACTGATTGTGGAAACTTCACACTAGACCTCAAGCAGCTTGGATTGTGGCCTCTCCACTCTTCCTCCAGACTCTGGGACCTTGTTGGGTGTGTCAATGACTGCCTTCTGGACATCTCTCAAGTCAGCAGTCTTCCCCATGATTGTGGAGCCTACTGAAACAGACTAAACGCGTAGGAAGCCTTTGCAGATGTGTTTTGTTAATTCTTTTAATTTACTGAGATAATGACTTTAGTGTTTTCATTGGCTGTAAGCCATAATCATCAACATTAACAGAAATAAACACTTGAAATAGATCACTCTGTTTGTAATGACTCTATATAACTTATGAGTTTCACTTTTTGTATTGAAGAACTGAAATAAATTAACTTTTTGATGATATTCTAATTTAGTGAGATGCACCTGTATATAAAAATGCGGGATTGATTGTTGGGGAAGCGCGGCATGACTGGAAAGGATTTAATACTTGTAACTGCTCACCACTTCATCTAACATATCAATTTCTCTCGTGCTGACACTTTGCTCTGAACTTATATTTATATATAAATGTAGAACAATAATAGCTCTTTAACAGATTGATGGCATTGTGAAAATATCCAATAGTTATGGGTGTGACCAGGTGGGCCTGGCCACTTGCCCCAAACGAGTCCTCTACCTTTTCTCTACGTGTTAACTGCAAGTTTGCCTACTTGCATAAAATTATTTTAACGCCTGCTTTTTGCAATAATGAGACAGCAGTAGTTGTGGCAGGGCCAGTGGATTTTTGTTTCAGTGTTTCATACCAAAAAAACAATAGGATCACCTGTGGCAAACTTTTGTGGGGTAAATTTTGATGAATTTGCCGACCAAACTTCACCATGTCCGTCCTTCCTGAGCTTTTCCCACTTTTCAGAAAGTTTGCCGAGCTGGCAAGATCTGGCATAAAAATGTCAAAAGTTTTGCTCATCTTCGAGCTGGCGAATCAGGGCGGTAGTGTCTTCATAAACTGCCATATTCTCCCCTTCAATGAAGGAAAACCTCTGAAATTCAACATTGATAAAAAGTGGCATCCATTTTTTTTTTCTCATATAATCATCTGTATTAAGACCATATGTGCACAGCCCTACATCAAATGTGGATTTCTCTTTGTTGTAGAAAATACATGATGAAAAAAATACATCAAAGTCAGTAAGGAAAATATGACCCAAGTATGCCAGAAATACAGGATGTTATACATGGACATGGAAGAAATACAGCAAACAATCCATACCTTATCCCTCTACACTTTCGGCTCTTTCAGTTCAAGCACATTGATCTCAACTTGGCAGATGCTTGATAATCCTCCCACTTGTATTACCAATCTTGTCAAAGTCCTCACCAATGTTACAAGTCTCCTAATATGCCATCTCTCCCCCTATTCACTTATCCGTTTTACTCGGCTACCCTTACACAACAGATGTGTTCTATTACTTTTCTCTTCTGAACATGTGAACTACCTCGCTAACATTTATTGTACCAAAGAAAAAAATAAGCTCTTCACCAACAACAAGGTGACCTCATTGGTTGGATCCTAACTATAGTGACTTACTTCTAGGTCACTATAGTAAAGTCAGCCATACACATTATATGCTGTCACCCGAAAGATCGTTCAGCCGACAGCCATCTCAGCCAATTTCCCCGAACACAGGAGCGCTTGTTCAGCCGAATGCTCCTGTGTTCTCCATTTTATTCCCTACAAAGCACTAATATGGAGTCATAAAAAGATCTAAACCATTAATCACGATAGAAATAAGCATAATTTTATTAAACACTAGACATACATGACAGTAAGAGAACTGTGCTCATTAGCAACAGTACAGGTGAAAAGTTCCTCATCAGTAATAGAACATTGGCCCAGATATAGGCTCACAATCAGTGCGATGCAAACCACATGGGAGAGGGAACACAGGTCACAGATCTGTATGTACGTGACTACTTTCCAGAGTCACGGGTGGAGACATGCATAGGATTTAGGATATTCACATATAGGGTTGGATGTTAACCTGAATCTATAAAGAAAGGTGTCACAGTACAAAAACTCCACCCACGATCCGGGGAGCATGTGCCCAAGTCACAAGTCCCACCTTAGTGAACATGCATAAAGTCACATAATCACAATGGATAATCCTAGTATCAGCATATCAGCATAATAATTACCTTCCCCGTGTGTTTCACCGCTTGGTTCTGTGCCCCTACGCACGTTTCGGTGCTCACAGCACCTTCTTCAAGGGGAGTAACCTAATGGAACTGGTGTTACACGCTTCTTTTTAACTTCAGTCCGCAGCTGTACCACTAATTGAGGATCCGGACATAGCGGCGCATGCGCTCCAGTACAGAAGCATGGCATCCGGGGCATCGCAACGACGCGCACAGGTCAGAGGGTGCACTCCCTCCGACCCTTGTGTGCGCGCATCGCGTGAACGCCGGAGACCGAGCGGCAGCACATATGAGCTAGAGCGCACACGCACATCCGGCAACATTCAAAAAGATCCCTGAACGGACCCATCATAAGCACACAGGTATTAATTAACCTGTTAACATCAGATATTAAGCATTACAAATTACAATGTATCCCACATACATGTGTATAACAGATGATAAAAAGAGGGAATCAGGCATAGAGTACAGATGAATAGAGTGCAGGCACGAATGTGGGCTATGCAATTAAAGACCCACAAAAAATGTAAACACAAGTGCCACTGATCATATATCCTGCACACCATTCATCATCCCACACCACATATTGTGTTCTCCATTTACCTGCTCAGATCTTCAGACCCAATGCACTACCAGGATACAGCAGACCCATATAACAAAGATGGCGGCTACACCGGTGCAAAATACAGATGAGACAATCACTCACAACCTACCATTTCATGGAGGGGGTGATTAATTAGTATTATGATTGCACACAAAGAGGCTTTTATAGGGCGCTGTTCACACCTGGGTAGTGCACAGCATCTGGCTTATAGCCTATTAGTTACGCCCATACTATTAGAATAGGCGGGCTGTCCTGTACTATCCAAGTGCACCCCATGAGGACAGACACCCTAGTTTACAATGCCCGCACTGAGGAGCCTGGCTGCACCCAGGAATAGACATGAACAGTCTATAATTTTATATAATTTTTATATATATATATATATATATATATATATATATATATATATATATATATATATATATATACATGAGGTATTAGTCGGTATTTTGGCCAAAATACGTAAGCTCGTAACCCGCGTCAAGGGTCCTCATGCTTACGAGTCCCTACACTAAATACAAAAAGCAAAGGCACAATAAGAAGAATTAAAATTCCCCCAAAATTCAAGAAAAAACACAGCAAAAAAAAAAAGCAGCAGTAATTCTTCTTATTGTGGTTTTGCTTTTAGTATTTAGTGTAGGGACTCGTAAGCATGAGGAACCTCGACGCAGGTTACGAGCATGCGCATTTTGGCCAAAATATCAATTAATACCTCATATATTAGTATCATATATATAATAATATGCATTTTTGCACTTTTTTATTCCAGGGTGCAGCCAGGCCCATCAGTGCGGGCATTGTAAACTAGGGTGTCTGTTCTCATGGAGTGCACTTCGATAGCACTGGACAGCCTGCCTAATCTAATAGTATGTGCGTAACTAATAGGCTGTAAGCCCGATACTTTGCACTACCCAGGTGTGAACAGCACCCTATACAAGCCTCTTTGTGTGCAATCTTAATACTAAGCAATTGTGATTGTCCCATTAGTATTTTGCACCGGTGTAGCCGCCATCTTTGTTATATGGGTTTGCTGCACCCTGGTAGTGCATTAGGTCTGAAGATCTGAGCAGGTAAATGCTGCTTTTTTTTGCTGTGTTTTTTTTTCTTGAATTTTGGGGGAATTTTTATTCTTCTTATTGTGGCTTTGCTTTTTGTATCTTGTAAACTTATACAGTAAAGTTCAAAATAATAGCAGTGTGTTCAAAAATGTGTTAAGCACAAAATCTTTATACTAGTTTTTTATTTCCATGCATTGGGAACATTGCACACTGTTTTCTAATTCAAAACATGAAGAGAAATATATAGAAATTTTAGCTACTTTACAGAAAATAACAAAATATGAAGATTGGGCTCTTTAAAAAAAATAGCAGTGTCTGCATTTGTCTTTACAAACTTACAATATGTACTCTTTTTTTTTGAGGATTTAGCATTCCTGTGAATCACTAACCTAATATTTAGTTGTAGATCCACAGTTTTTTAGAACTGCTTCACATCTATGTTGCACAGAGTCAACCAATGTCTGACACCTGTCAACTGTTATTCCAGCCCAGGATGCTTTGACTACATCCCACAACTTTTTGGCATTTGTTGGCTTTGCCTCAGAAACGGCATTTTTGATGTCACCCCACAAGTGTTCTATCGGATTAAGGTCCGGGGATTGGGCTGTCCACTCCATAACCTCAATTTTGTTGGACTGGAACCAAGATTTTTCTTATTTACTAGTGTGTTTAGGGTCGTTGTCTTGTTGAATTACCTATTTCAAGGGCAGATCCTCTTCAGCATAAGGCAACATGACCTCTTCATGTAATTTAATATATGCAAACTGGTCCATGATCCCTGGTATGTGGTAAATAGGTCCGGCACCATAGTAAGAGAAACATGCCCACATCATGATGCTTGCACCACCATGCTTCACTGTCTTCAGAGTGTACTGTGGCTTGAATGCAGAGTTTGGGGGTCGTCTGACAAACTGTGCAGCCCTTGGATCCAAAAAGAACAATTTTACTTTCATCAGTCCACAAAATGTTTCTCCATTTCTCTTTAGGCCAGTTGATGTGTTCTTTGGCAAATCCGCTTCTTTTTTTAACAGTTGGACTTTACGGGGACTTCTTGCTAAGAGATTAGCGTCACACAGGTGTCTCCTAACTGTCACAGTACTCACAGGTAACTTGAGACTGTCTTTGATCATCCTGGAACTGATCATTGGCTGAGCCTTTGCAATTCTGGCTATTCTTCCATCCATTCGTATGGTAGTCTTCCATTTTCTTCCACATCTCTCTGGTTTTGCTTTCCATTTTAAAGCATAGGAGATCATTTTAGCTGAACAACCTATCATTGTCTGCACTTCTTTCTAAGTTTTACCCTCTCCAATCAACCTTTTCAAAGTACGCTGTTCTTGTGAACAATGTCTAGAACGCCCCATATTTCTTAGGGTTTCAAGGAGAAATGTATGTACAACATGTGCTGGCTTCACCCTTAAATAAGAGCCACCTGATTCACACCTGTTTCTGCACACAATGATTGACCTCACTAATTGAACTCCACACTGCTATTATTTTGAACAATTATTCAAATACACAGACTCAAAAACATGCAGATCATGAATGCTGAGCCTATTGGTTTTCTTAGAATCTACTGCACCAACTGGTAAATTGTTTGACATGTGGTAATAGAATTTAAACCAAACACAGTGATTAATCTGGTTAGTCATATTGGACTGCTATTATTTTGAACACTACTGTTTTGTATGAAGAAGCAAATCGATTGAATTTTATGACCTGGTGTGGATATAGCTCTAGTTAGTATGCTACGTCATCAGTTTAACATACAGATGTGTAAGTTAAAACTGCTGGGTCCCAATGCAAAAGCTATAACAGGGCACCAATCAAATGTCATTTATAAAACTAGCTCCCTCTAATGTGTCAGAGAGACTAGAGCATGGTAACAACTGCTACCTCTGCGTCACCTAAAGCTACACTTCTAAGCTGGGAGCAGATATTTATTGCACATTGCAACACAAAGAAAGAAAAGTTGTGGAATTATAGAAATCATAGGATGTATAGATATATTAATAATATGCAAATCATGAAAAAATAGAAACAATATTTTCAAAACATCTCGATTTATTCCATATCGTGTTTGAGCTCCAAATCCCGACACTTACACACCTTGGCTGCTATCACTGAGGTTATTAATGGTTGTCTGAAGACTGTTCTGCTGCACTGAGTGCACTTGGGAAAATCATCAAGATCTGCTGCTGGCAGCTCCTTTGTAATTGCCGACCAATGACGTCTCCGATTTGATTGATAGTAGACAAGTCTGGAGATGCTGCAGGCCAAGGTTGTATGCTTGGGCCATGCAGGCTGCTTAAAGTAGCACAAGCAACATGTGGCCTGGTGGTGTTGTGAAGAAGAACGCCTCCTGGGACACTTTGGACAAATGGCTGTACCACTGGTACCACGACTGATCCATTCTGTACTGGAAGTGAAACTGGAGGTCACATACCAAACCTAAGACGTCACGCATTCTCTGCGCAAACCATCAGAAGGAATTTGAACAAATCAGGCTTCACGCCAGACTTCCAGCTAAAGTTCTCCATTGATCTCACACCACCGCTCTCAAGTGAAAGCGATCTATCTAGAAATAAATGATAAATTGTAATTATATAATTTATGTACCATGGAGACTTTTGACGCCAGCCCTTATATCTTGGAATAATGAAGGTTTTGAAGGTTGAGCCCTGTGATCAGATATTATATTCTCTTCTCTGGTTCCGATGCCCGGCCTCATGTCATTTCCTGAACCATCTGAGATGTGCTTTAAATTATTCATTTAATTGTTTCCATGTAAAGTCAGAACATCTTAGCAATCTGCAGTTATCTGGTTCTGCTTGTACTGCTCTGGGTGTGCGTCCTCCGTCTCTAAAATAATTGATAATAAAGTCTCTGAGTAACTCATAATAAACACATTGTACAGTGCTGAACTAAGCAGTGATTAATACATCACTCAATAATACAGGAAAAGTAAGACCCTAACCTTGTTGTGACTTGTGGGAGAAATGGATGCAATGCTATGACTACTAGGGGAATGGAGGTAGCTTGATGTGACTAGTAGGGGGAACATTAGGGCACGCTCATACGTCTGTACAAATTGGTCCGAGATTGGAGTGCAATGCACGGACTGGCCGCGGCTCTCCTGACCCAAGCGTGACATCTTCATATAAATATATGAAGCGGTAACACTCGGGTCGGGAGACCAGCAGCCAGTCTGTGCTTTGCAGTCCAATGTCGGACCGATTTGTACGGATGTCTGAATGCGCCTATAATGTGAGCACTAGGCTTGACAAATGGCAGATGAGCCGGTCTGGCAATTGACCGCATCGGCCTGCAACACCTTCAACAGTATCGGAGTTCCCAGTTTGCTGATGTTATTAAACACAGTATCGCAACGGGGAGCCATTGGCTCCCTGCTCTGCCACTTACTCAGGCAGGCAACAAGCAACTACTGTCCTGAAAGAGAGCAGCGCATCACCGCGGGGAGCGGGGTGAGGTGAGTACTAGATTATTTTCATTCCTTGACACATTCACAGGAGAACTTTTCTATTATTATTAGAAAGGGGCACAATGGGGGCCATTATTAAGAGAGGGAACAAAGGGGGGGTCATTATTAAAAGGATGCCCAATGGGGTCATTATTATTCTAAGGTGGCACAAAGGTATTATTATAATAATTATTTTATTATTATCATCAGAATGTATAGGGGGACATTATTATTAATAGGAGGCCTGGGGAATTCTTATAATTATTTTTTAGCTTGTTTTATTGAACTCTTGACTGAAGAGTACATTACAATAAAACAGTATAAACACACACACTGGATGCATACTTGTAATTTTTGATGCATATATAATATTCTAAGATGTTGGTTGGTTGTATACAGTTATATGAAAAAGTTTGGGCACCCCTATTAATCTTAAGCTTAATGTTTTCTTAAAATTGGTGTTTTTGCAACAGCTATTTCAGTTTGATATATGTAATAACTGTTGGACACAGTAATGTTTCTGCCTTGAAATGAGGTTTATTGTACTAACAGAAAATGTGCAATCTGCATTCAAACTAAATTTGACAGGTGCATAAGTATGGGCACCTCACCAGAAAAGTGACATTAATATTTAGTAGATCCTCCTTTTGCAAAAATAACAGCCTCTAGTCGCTTCCTGTAGCTTTTAATGAGTTCCTGGGATCCTGGATAAAGGTATTTTTGACCATTCCTCTTTACAAAACAATTCCAGTTCAGTTAAGTTTGATGGACGCCGAGCATGGACAGCCCTCTTCAAATGATCCCACAGATGTTCAATGATATTCAGGTCTGGGGACTGGGATGGCCATTCCAGAACATTGTAATTGTTCCTCTGCAAGAATGCCTGAGTAGATTAGGAGCGGTGTTTTGGATCATTGTCTTGCTGAAAGATCCATCCCCTGCATAACTTCAACTTTGTCACTGATTCTTGAACATTATTGTCAAGAATCTGCTGATACTGAGTGGAATCCATGCGTCCCTCAACTTTAACAAGATTCAAGGTGCCGGCATTGGCCACACAGCCCCAAAGCATGATGGAACCTCCAGCAAATTTTACTGTGGGTAGCAAGTGTTTTTCTTGGAATGCTGTGTTTTTTTTGCCGCCATGCATAACACCTTTTTGTATGACCAAACAACTCAATCTTGGTTTCATCAGTCCACAGGACCTTCTTCCAAAAAGAAATTGGCTTCTCCAAATGTGCTTTTGCATACCTCAGCCGACTCTGTTTGTGGCGTGCTTGCAGAAACGGTTTCTTTCGCATCACTCTCCCATACAGCTTCTCCTTGTGCACAGTGCGTTGTATAGTTGACCGATGCACAGTGACACCATCTGCAGCAAGTTGATGCCACAGCTCTCTGGAGGTGGTCTGAGGATTGTCCTTGACTGATCTCACCATTCTTCTTCTCTGCCTTTCTGATGTTTTTATTGGCCTGCCACTTCTGGCCTTAACAAGAACTGTCCCTGTGTTCTTCCATTTCCTTATTATGTTCCTCACAGTGGAAACTGACAGGTTAAAACTCTGAGACAGCTTTTTGTATCCTTCCCCTGAACAACTATGTTGAATAATCTTTGTTTTCAGATCATTTGACAGTTGTTTTGAGGAGCCAATGATGCCACTCTTCAGAGGAGATTCAAACAGGAGAACAACTTGCAAGTGGCCACTTTAAGTAGCTTTTCTCATGATTGCATACACCTTGCTATGAAGTTCAAAGCTCAATGAGGTTACAAAACCAAAAAAAGTGCTTTAGTAAGTCAGTAAAAAGTAGGTAGGACTATTTAAAACAAGAAAATGATAAGGGTGCCCATACTTATGCACCTGTCAAATTTTGTTTGAAAGCAGATTGCACATTTTCTGTTAGCACAATAAACCTCATTTCAAGGCAGAAACATTACTGTGTCCAACAGTTATTACATATATCAAACTGAAATAGCTGTTGCAAAGACACCAATTTTTATAAAACAATAAGCTTAAGATTAATAGGGGTGCCCAAACTTTTTCATATAACTGTATAACAATCCTACAAGCGATCACACGTAGAGCTATGTAATTATCTCCATGACTAAAAACACTTTACTTGTGCACCTCCGGCCTGGGACTCTCCACTGACGGGAGGGTACTATTATTGTGTGGGGCACAGAGGGAACCTTATTTCTGTCTAGGGCACTGGTTATAGCACTATATGATGAGTAGAGGTGGGGAAATGTGAGGAGGGGACTAGAAAAGCAATTAGCCAAAGTGTTTGCGTGTTACATGCAGAGACGAGTCATGGATAGAAGAAGTCATGGCGGTCTGGGCCAAATGGAAAAGAAAAGGGAAACTGACTATGATCTGTGAGAAAGTCAACAGTGAGCCACTGATATCTACCATTATATGTTCACTGGTGGTAATATCAGGCGTAGTAATGTAGTTTTTGTTAATGATCAGTATGGTGGTATTATCACCATATATGCTAGTAATGTGGTTATGGTCTGGGGGTAATATTTGTCTTTTATATTGCAGTATTGATAGTAATATTGGTCTTGGTGCAGTTGTGTTTGGTAATGATCAGCATGGTGGAATTACGTCATTATGTGGTCCTGATTCATCATTTGCAATTTATTGAAATATTTTTTTTGTCTATTGGCATTTGCTGACGTTATTAGCGCCATATTCTATTATGGCGCGGCACAAAATAAAAAATGCTTTTTATTTAACTTTTTTTTGTTACATTTTAGAGCAGGAATCTCAGTTCCTATCTCAGTAATAGGAGAATCTGTCTTCACTGAGTACAAATTTTACCCATAAATTTGGAGGCGAAAAAAGCAGATTTCTCTGAAAAGATAGATTAGAATTAGGTTTCTTTTCATGTGTACTATTGATTTAAGAAATAAGATTGTGATCTGGAGAAAAAAATTGCCAAATGTGTTTAAAAAAACTACATCTAACATCAAAACCTGACTTTTACAATAGGTTAGGACATATTCCCTTTAAGGGGACTTAAAGTCTGGATTTGTGTGTGTTTGGTATCTGCATTCATTTAGGAGGGATCCTAAAGTGAAGCTCATATATTATATAAAGTCATTACACACAGAGGGATCTATTTCAAGTGTTTATTTCTGTTAATGTTGATGATTATGGCTTACAGCCAATGAGAACACAAAAGTCATTATCTCAGTAAATTAGAATACTTTATAACAACAGCTTGAAAAATGTTTTTAAAATCCGAAATGTTATCCTACTGAAATGTATGTTCAGTAAATGCCCTCAGTACTTGGTCGGGGCTCCTTTTGCATCAATTACTGCATCAATGCGGCAATGTGGCATGGAGGCGATCAGCCTGTGGCTCTGCTGAGGTGTTATGGAAGCCCAGGTTGCTTTGATAGCAGCCTTCAGCTCGTCTGCATTGTTGGGTCTGGTGTCTCATCTTCCTCTTGACAATACCCCATAGATTCTCTATAATAGATTCTCTATGGGGTTAAGGTCAGGCGAGTTTGCCGGCCAATCAAGCACAGTGATACTGTGGTGTGTAAACCAGGTATTGATACTTCTGGCAGTGTGGACAGGGGCCAAGTCCTGCTGGAGAATGACATTTCCATCTCCAAAAAGCTTGTCGGCAGAGGGAAGCATGAAGTGCTCTAAAATTTCCTGGTAGATGGCTGCGCGGACTTTGGTCTTGATAAAACACAGTGGACCTACACCAGCAGATGACATGGCTCCCCAAACCATCACCGATTGTGGAAACTTCACACTAGACCTCAAGCAGCTTGGATTGCGTCCTCTCCTCTCTTCCTCCAGACTCTGGGACCTTGATTTCCAAATGAAAATTGGAACTCTGGGACCTTGTGGAGTGTGTCAATGACTGCCTTCTGGACATCTGTCAAGTCAGCAGTCTTCCCCATGATTGTGGAGCCTACTGAAACAGACTAAGGGACCTTTTTAAATGCTTAGGAAGCCTTTGCAGGTGTTTTTTGTTAATTATTCTAATTTACTGAGATAATGACTTTTGTGTTTTCATTGGCTGTAAGCCATAATCATCAACATTAACAGAAATAAACACTTGAAATAGATCACTCTGTTTGTAATGACTATATAATATATGAGTTTCACTTTTTGTATAGAAGAACTGAAATAAATTAACTTTTTGATGATATTCTAATTTAGTGAGATGCACCTGTATTTTAGTTTAGGGGATCTATATTTATTTTAGGGTTTCTGGATTATATTTTACTTTATTTAGGTCTGTATTTATTAAGGAGTCCTTTCTTTGGTCTGTATTAGTATAGGGGTCTGATCTGGCGACAGTATTTGAAGTGTAATAGAGGAGGTCATATGCATTTCATGATTCAATACATGTCAGTTTGGGGGAGGTTTTGTACAAGTGGGCGGGGTATAACGCTAAACATTTAGAGGTCAGCACAGAATGCTGCTTTATATGACATTTTTCAGAATCATGTCTGATGTACAGTGAATATTTGTGAAAAATTATTTATTTCATGAAAGGTTGCACTATTTACAAGACCCCGCCTCGTTAATGCGTGCCATGTGTTATTTTTTATCTTTCTAATTTTACCTTATCGCATCACAGAGCCAGTAAAGTAAAATTGCTTCCTGAATCTTCTGGTTTCCTTCTGTGATGTACGTTCATTCCCTGGAAACAAAATGGAAATTAAAATTCCAGACACGCGTCCGCCGCAGCTGTTTGGAAAAATGTTTCCTATTTACACATTTGGTGCGAAAAGAGGGAAAGAGAAATCTTAGAATAGTTGTAATGAAATGTTCCTCGGGGATTTCCATGGTAGAACGAGAGATTTTATGGTGTAATTCACCTTCAAGAGTCATTTTATACTTCGCATTTGGAGGGAATCTACTTAAAAAGTAACTTTGTATATGATTGGTTTCATTAATCTTGTACTGTTCCAAGTTATAGCAGTTTTATAGCCTATGTTATTCCAGAACTACATTCACAATTCTGAGCTCAAACACTACAGTCCTCCCTGCTTGTTCAGTGTTTATTCGGAAGTCAAAGGGACTCTGACAGCACAAAATGACTGCTCAAACCAAGTACAGGCACTCGGGGCACCTTTGGTGTGGCCAAACATTTAAGTGCACCCTCCCACCTACTTGTTTTCCCTCTATCTCCACCCCCCCTTCTTTAATTGACAGCTCTGGCTTTATAGAGCCAGGGAAGGGATGAGATACATGGAAAACAAGCAGGTGGGAAGGTGATCTGAACTTTTTGGCCACACTAAGGGTGCATCAAGCTCCTTTACTTGGTTTAGTCATTTTGTGCTGAATGTGTGAACGTAGCCTAAAGTCATGCCTCCAGAGAATCCTGTGAGCCTTTGGTAAAGAGCATAAAAATTAGCACTAAATAAAAAGGTCCATATCTCCAGATCTGTATATTGGATTGAATAAAAAACAAAAAACTAAAAACAAACAAAAATTGGAATATTCAGGGTAACAGCTTAAATAAAATAAGAATAAAAGCTGTCCACTTTTTGACAAGACCTCTTCAAACGAGGCCAGCAGTGCCCATCTGCCTGCCACAATTATCCACCCACAACACAGGCTTGGACAGTTCGGACTCTGGAACTCTAAACAGGATGGACAGGTGCAGGTTCTAGTGCTGACAGAATGGTTTGAGGTTCGGATACCACAGGTGCGGTTTCTCAGGGTTCAGGAACTAACTTCACTAGATACTAAGACAGGGATCTGGCAACATACAGCTGCACACACACTACTCAGGGAACTATAGGGGTTGCTCATGCACCTCCTTAATGTGGAGGGTGCCTTTTATACTGAGATGCCTCCCAGCTATTATCCGGGGGCATTTACAATGTGCATGCACTGCCCCTTTAAGAGCAGGGGAGCACGTGCACTAGGCACGCCACTGGGGTGTCAGTGCGGTGTGCACAGACAGGCAGGACACAGGACGCTCACAGCGCGGCTCGGGAGGTGAGTATGTCGGTGTCCCTGCATGGTAGGGGAAGGGGACTCATGCAGGAGCACCGGGATTAGGATTAGTGTTACATTTTGCTTATATAGTACAATCATATTCCACTGCATTCTAGCACCGAAATCTAGATGATGTTTTGATCATGATCACTGTCCCTATTAGGACTCACAATCTAAATTCCCTATAAGTATGTCTTTGGTGTGTGGGAGGAAACACGGGGAGAACATACAAACTCCTTGCAGATGTTGTCCTTGGTGGGATTTAAACTCAGGACCCCAGCGCTGCAGTGCTAACCACTGAGCAACCTTGCTGCCCGAGATGAAACATCGTTCCCCGCTATTATCCACCAGCGAAAAGCTTTTAGTAAAAGCGCAGTAATGCAATCCGGCTTTACAAATAACATAAAAAATACTAAAAGAAAAAAAGACATACTGGAGCTCATGGCTATGCACTACTTTCCCCTGTTTAAACCCATCTAGCACAATTTTTGCCTAGTCCCTACCATTAAATACTCTGATACCACTATACTAGAGGTTCCTTCATCTCCTTATGTCTCATCAGGCACAATGACCCCTTCGTTGCTAATAATATTGGATTTGGGGTTCTTCATCCTCTACGTCTCGAGGCTATAGTGTTAGACGTCTGTTTTTCGAGTTAGCAGATTTGCTTTATCCGGCCTGAGAAAATATGTCTGTGTTTTGACATTTCTCAGACAGGCTACTGTCATTTTGAAGAAAATTACTCCAACAAGCAAAAAAAATAGAAAAAGCAAAGATCCCATCCCATTTTACAGCGAAATCCTGGAGGTCTGCTCGCAGGCTGCTGTCTCAGGATGGGTCTGTAAGGAGTTTAATCGGGTCTTTTCAAAGTTGTTGTTTTATATTCCACATTGTTTTGCTTTGGCACAAAGATACGCTGGCGCCTCTCGTCTGGCTACTTCCATTCTACTGAAAACAGGCAGTTTTTTTCTTCTTATCTCAAGAATCTGCCTGGGCATCGGATGATTTAAATTAAAACGATAATTTGCTGTCTACTTTTGGTTAATGCTTGGGTAACGCTGTTGTTGTAGCACCTCAGAAAAGGGGCTTCCCTGTGATAACAAGTTCTAGATACAAAAACAATCAAGACCGCTTCTTTGAAAAATTCCTTACACTGTAACCTACCATACTTGTTAATAGGGCTTTGATCTTGGGCCTGGAAAAATATATTCCTTGAAATCGGCAAAGTTGTTCTAAATGCATCAAAGCGGCCATGTGAAATCCACATGAGCTTCAGAGACTGACAACAATTTTGTTTCACTTGATCAACAGATTAAAAATTATATTATAATTTCTATTTCCAGTTGTTGTTTTTTTAATAGCTAAAACTACAGAGTAACAAATATTCTTTTGTTTTCCTAATTATTTTTATTTTTTTTCTTCTAATTCAAACCAACTTACGATTAGAGTATCTTAGCGTGTACAAATAAAATGTGAGTCCCCCAAAGAATGTATAACACTTTAATAGGTTAACATATAAATGTTATTAGGAGTTTCTAAAAAAAAACATGGAAAAGAAGTGAAAAATCAAAGCAATCACAGATTTATGCAAAGCAATATAGAGATATACTCATCGAATATTGCAATAAATAATTAAGAATAAACCAAAAAAACTTATACCTACAAATTCACTAAAAGCACACAGATAGATAATGTAACTGAACATATAACATCCAAATGCAGTACTCAAGAACAATATGACAAATTGCACAATACGGTCCTGCTCATCATTATTGGCACCCATGAAGTTTAAGTACATAATGTGGAATGACTGAAAAGAATGACTGTGGGGACCCCCAACCAAACCCTGACGCTCAGCCCCCATACCGCCCCCTTTCCTTGCCAATACAATAATGTAACTCGTACAACTGGATGTGTGAGGATCGGTCACAGCTTTATTAACTCTTCATATTCATTTCATTAGAAAGGCATTTTATTTCATTTTTCCAAAAATCAGCTCGTTGCAGCATGCCCTGTGTCTCCACACCGGCAAGTTTGCCAACAAGCAGAAGTCTCCAACGTGTCCTTTCTTTATTTTTCGGCCACGGAGGATCCTGCGTACCTGTATGCAGGACTCCGACCCCCACCCATCACTTTTAAAACTTACTCGACTCCGTCCTGGAGTCCTGACAAGAATATATCCAGACTAATATCAGTTAAGTGAACTCCATCGGGCCGTATAAGGCCTGCTTTATCTCCTTCCCGTTGTCAGTGTCGTATCACTACTCCGCCTCTGTCTCTTATAAATTTTGCCATCCGTGAGTTTATTATCCGCCTTGTTTGTTCGATGGCCATGATGTCTCGTGCACCTAGATTTACCGCTCTCGGCACAATCTCTGACCACACTAAAATGAGTTTTGGGAAAAATACTCTGAAGCGCTCAGTGTCTAGTTTCATTATTGCCATTAGTTATGCGCTCTTGTGATGACCTAGGTCGTTTCCCCCGGCCTGTATAACTAATATGACCGGACCTCTTGCCTCTCTCCCTATTTCGATTACCTCCATTAGTACCTGTGGCCATCGCAGGCCTCTAATACCTCTCCAGTTGAGATGTGTATTCTGAAACCCCAAAATCCTCCCGCCTGGGCGGACTTTTGCCCTTTTTTCTGCCCATTATATGTACGAGTGGCCTATCACCCACACTGTTGGCTTTATGTCACCTGTAAGAAAACAAACCAGGATAACAAGTCCGGTCTTACGAAACACGCGGATCGCCATCTCCCTATCCTCTGTACTTCCGTCTCTGACAGTCCTGCTCTAGCTGCTTCCGTGGCTGCGCCTATGCGGAATGATCGTGTCCCGTACTCCTTAGGGTGGTTTCCTGCTGATGTTAGGCATTTATTAAACATTGATTGGAACTGGTATCTCGTTAATGGGGATCCGTCAATGTGTGATAGGAAGAAATTATTTTGTGGCCTGAAGGCTGTATATGTTTTAAGTATTTTAACCGGACAAAGTGTCCCGTTTGTGGGATGTAAAAACACCCCAGTGCCCCTGCCCGCTGGGTCCGTTTTGAATTTGCGTATGCGTAAGCGTATTGCATTATTGGCTATGACTACGTCCTGGTGTAATAAGCTTTCGCTGGCGCTATTTTTGATCTAGGGACTAATTCGCCTATACACATTGCCCCGAAGAAGGCGATCGCAAATGCGGTAGACAGTAGTGTCGCTTTGAATTATAAGTAACAATTTTAATGACACGGGACGTCTGCACTCCTTCCTTGGCTGAGCCCTTTTCCAAGGATTGCCTGATTTTTATTTTTTTTTTGTCACGTCTCCCCAATTCAGTAGTTGGAAATAACATGCCACTCCGGTCAGCCACCGTTGCGCCGATGCCCCTGATATGCCCCTCATCATTAGCTGGTGGAGAAATTCTATGGTGACTTGTAATCTGGCTTGTTCACATTGGTCAACCCGTCTGCCTGCCACTAGTCGTGTTCACTCTTCCCATGCCTTACCGTATGCTTGCCACGTCGACAGGGCGACTGACGCTCTGATTAATGGCATCAGCTGTTCACCATTAGATCCCATAGGGAGGGGGGGAAACTGGTGCCCGACGGGTGGAAGTTGGGGAGGAGCTCTCTGAAAACCAGCCAATTAAATTGTGATAAAGCGTTAACAGCAGCGTTTGATCCCTCAGCATCGTGGCTAGCGCGGACCCATATATTGTGTTTTAGGCACAGAAGTGCTAGTCTACCTAGGAGGCCTAGCACCAGGAGAGACGATGATGCCATTTTGTTAATGCAGTGCGCTAGGCTGGTGTTTTTTGTTATGAAGTGTATATTTTTGTTTGCCCTAATTCTATTGCTACCACTATCGGGAAGAGTTCCAGGAGTGGATTTTTGTTAGTACTTTTTTCGACCAATAGGGAGGTCATAAGCCCGTGCACCATTGGTTATTTAGTATAGCTGCATAACCACCGAATTCTGCCGCCCCGGTAAATAATTTTAATTAAATGTTGGATGTTTCTTATGACATAAATATTGTGTGACCGAGGCTGCCTTGTGATTCTGATTCTATGATTCGGCTTTGATATCCCTTTTGTATCAAGCGATAAACGACGAGAAAAAACCCTTCGACTGACATCACCCGGCTCGCAAACAGGAGGAGACCTAGTAACACTTGCATCTGCTGTAGTGTTAGTTTCCGTGCTGCACAAAATCCCTTGATCAGGTGTAATGTTTTTTGTATTTTTTCCGTTGGGAGGCAGAACAACCTTGCTGTGGTGTCGATTTCGATGCCTAAGAACAACAGCTTTGTTGTGGGGCCTATGGTTTTTGTTGGGCATAATGGGACTCAAAACCGACGGGAGATGTTTGTGAATTCGTTAAGTAATGATTGGCATTGGTTTGAAATTTTTTCTTTTTTTGGGGGGTCCGACGAATAGGAAGTCATCTAGGTAATGTGTTACGGACCTATTGCCGGTTTCGTACCTCAGCACCCTTTCCATGAAGGAACTAAATAGCTCAACGTAATAACAAGATATTGATCAACCCATTGGGAAGCAAGTGTCGTAGAAGTAGTCGTTGCCCACTTGGCATCATAGCAGGTGGTAGCAATCTGGGTGCACCGGTAGTAGGCGAGAGGCAGATTCTATGTCGGATTTAGCGAGCAGCACTCGGGGCCCTGCATCGCGTACTAACATTACTGCTCTGTCGAAGGACGCGTCAGAGACTGAGGAGTCTTCTGACGAAACACCATCATTTACAAAATCATTTACAGATGGTGGATGAGGCGGAATGAGCCTGGCATTTTTTTTTTTTTTTTTTTTTTTTTTTAGGGGTGAGGGGGGGTGATTATTCCCAATGGGGAAACTCTTAGGTTACTGAATAGTGTTTTTGGGAAGGGGCCCGCTATTTTGCCTAGGGCTTCTTCTTTTTGTATTTTTTGCCTAAGTATTTCGGGGTGTTCTCTTGCTGATTTAAGGTTATTTGCAAAGGTAGGCGATTTATTGAGCTTGAATGGGATGAAAAAAAAGTATGTGAAACCGAAACTTAACTGCCCCGCTGCATCTTTCTTAGGATATTGGTCTAGCCAGGGGCCCATTGTGGTTATGCTTACCGGGGTCCTTGGATTCTGCCTATCGGAGTTTAATTGCTAATTTGCTTGTGGGACGAGAACATTTTGCTGCTGGGTGGGCTCCCCCGCAGGCTGAGCATTTGTGTTTGAATCTGCATAAGGTGTATAAACGACAATGTCCCTCGTTGTACTGCCAGCAGGCCCCTGGTCTACATACGACCACTGCATTTTGGCCTGCTGTTGCCGGTTGTCCAGTAGACATTGTGGGAAAGGGATGTTGTTTCTGTGACAGCATTAGTTCTAACCAGACGTCTGTAGCTTTTACCCCCCAGCCTAGATGTGGTTGCAGGGCCAACCGCCTCCGGAACTCTTCATCATAGCGCCACCGTGCTGAACTGCCGTGGGCTTTGTACGAGTTATACACCGTATATGAACAGTTCCGAGCAGCGTTCTAGATGCTTTTGGCCCATAACGCAGCCAAGAAAATGCCTGTAACCAGTTACTCATTGTCTTTGCAACTTTTTGTCTGTGTTTGTCGAACGGTCTGTCGGCTATCCTTCTCTATTTGTCTATAGTATGCTGGTCAGCGGCTACGAGTGACCAAATGTCGATGTACTCGTTATTCCATATTTTAGTTTTGGTTTTGTGGCGCCCAGCTGCGCTTGGAGCCACAGATCCTAGAGGGGTGCATTAATGGATTCCTCCACAAGAGGCCCCCACAGCACACACACACCTCCACCTTCCACCTCAGACCACCAGAGGGAGCCCGATAGGGATATAAATAGGGAAGGTGGAGCTAGGCAGAGGAGTTCCTCTGAAGAGTTCCTGCAGAGTGAGACACAGAAACAGGTCAGTCTGCTGTGGAGCTCAGTCTAGTTTCAGTTTGCTAGTCTAGACTCAAGCAGCTCAGGTTAGTGAGCCAGGAGCGTTGCCGACGCTCAGAGAGCGGCAAGAAGCAGCCAGCTAGCTGCCAGTGTGTAGAGCCTAGTGAGGGCCCGAGCGTGGCGGAAGGCGAGTGGAAAGTGAGTAGCAGTGGGGGCAGAGGAGCATAACCAGCTCACCCTGAAGTATATACCGGACACCGGGTCCGAGCTTACCGGGATCTCTATGACCCAGTAGGACATAACCGGAGACCCCTGGAAGACTTCAAGTCCCAGGATCACCTAAAAGCTGATACGTAACAGAGCCAGGAGTCACGGAGGCCCCGCAAGCAGGGAGCGCGTACTCCAAGAGAAGGCCCTACCACAAAGTCAGCCGGTGCAGTACAGAAACCAAGTTAGGCCTAGCTCCAGGCAGGTCAGAAACTTACTACACAAAGGCAAGAAACAGGAGGCCCTACACCCGCTCACTGGGGAGGATCCTGATATGCACCCTTCACCCTACAGTGCTCCGGGATGTGCCTGAAATTCCATCAGTAAAAGGTACTGAAGTGACTATCGTGTCTGTCCCTGTTCTTGCTCCGACCCGGCTGGGTGATATCTGTCCTGCATCCTTACATCCCCGCTGCCCTGAGGCCTAGCTCCACCTGTGGGGAGCTATACCATCTAAGCTGCCACAACACCGGCCTCAGTGGACTGCTGCAGCGCTGGTGATCCTCACCAGACACCACAGGTGACGTCACAAACTTTCATATAATTATCCATCAACCCCCTTTTAAAGAGAGGCCCAGGGTACGGGCCCGGGAGCCGACCACCGCGACATCCCCCAAGGTCAGGCCACAACAAGGCCCGGGCGCCGAGTCCTCCCCATTCCCTGGGCTAAACATCTCTTTCCTGGCGTCACGAACAGGATCGCATGCACGCTGCAACGACGGAGTGTTATGCCCGTTGCCACCGGGTACTGTGCGCCTTTAATTAAAAACTGTGTATGTTAAACTGTGGTGAAGATTGCCGCCATTGTTGGGCCGCCGAGCGAGAAGAAGGGCGTAAACGCGGGAAACTGAGGAGCGTACCTGCAAAAGTGTGTGAAGCCCCGGACACGCCCCACACTTCGACGTCAAACCAGGAAGCGCCAGGTCCTGGAAGGAGCGTCGCTGAACGCTCTGACGTAGGATGCAAGCGACGCAAGGTCCTGAAGACGACCGACACCTGCGGAGCTGCGGCCTACCGGAAGAAAAGAAGGTAGGCTAGGGGGGCGTCAGAATGTCAGAGGAACAGCACGACGCCGGAATACCGGTTAACCGCCCTGGTGTTCAACCCGCCCCCGACGCCGGGCAGGCCGAAGCGGCTGCTCCACCAGCAGCGCCTGTAACTCCTGTCATCCCCATAACTCTACCATACATTCATGGAGCAAAGTGGCTCCCCAAGTACAACGGCAAACCAGATACCCTGTCTGGATTCAAACAGAAGATATGCGGTATCTTGGACATGTACTCTATGACAGGCAAGCAGAGGGCTGCTGTTGTATTAGGACAACTGACTGGTGCTGCGGAACGGGAAGTGGAAACATGGTCAGCCGCAGACCAGGAGTCAGTGTCCGCAATCTTTAAAAAGCTAGAGACTATTTTTGAGGATCATACTGAGGCGGACCTCCGGATGAGGTTCTACAACTGTTCCCAACAGCTGGGGGACAATGTTCGGGACTATGCCTGACGTCTACAAGGGGCCCTGCGGGCTCTGAAACAGGTTAGTCCGACCAGCATCGAAAATGAAAACAAAATTCTGAAGGAACAGTTTGTCCGGGGACTGAGGTCTCCAGAGGAGAGCAGGACTGTGCGTTGGTGGTCCTTAGATCATTCAGATGCTACCTTTGACAATCTTAAGGACATGGCTATAAAAGGACTGCAGCCCCTGGAAACAAATGCCATCCAATGTTACCAGGGTGGGGCTACCCCAGTGCCTGCTACACCCATCTTTTCCCCAGTGGCTGCTGAAGCCAAGGTTCCAGCAACGTCCCCTAGAGAGCTGGACAGTCTGCTCTCTGAAGTTCGCCAGTTGAGCAAAACCCAGACCACTGTGCTGAGTGCTCTGCAGCTGCGGACGGAGCCCGAGGAAGGAGGGAAAATCCTGTTAGCCGATAGCCCTGAGGATGTCCCCTGGATGCAAAGGAGGAGGAGGACAACACCACCCTCTACGAGGATCAGTGACCAGCGCCGTCCACAGAAGGACCCTGCCTGCTACCACTGCCGCAAGACCGAACACACCGCCCAGAATTGTCCTTTAAACGAGAAAACCCTGGGTCCGAGGGCCGACACCCAGGAGTAACTCAGCCAGGCCCCTCAGACTGGTACAACAGGTTCGTCGGAGGAAGACCTTTCCTGTCCATCGCGCTGGACGGCATCCTGACGCACGCTCTGCTGGACACAGGATCTCAGGTAACCATAATGCCTGACGTCCTCTACAAGAGGTTCTGGTCCATGGACGACCTACGTCCGCCAGCTCCAAATCTTTCTGTTTAAGCCTCAAATGGACTCCCCCTTAACCTAATTGGGGTTAAGAATGTGACAGTAAAGGTGGGGAGAGTGGAGCTGAAGGACCAGGGACTAATTGTAGTAGAGACTAATCCTGATGATACCAAACCGTATATGGTACTAGGCACTAACATTGTTGGTAACTGTTTGGGAGAAATTGTGTTCTTGCTCCAACAGACAGCTGACACTGCCAGACCAGGACAGAGGAGGGCGCTGCAGAAGGAGATCCGAGTCCTGGTGTACCAACAGCAAGTAAGGTTAACAGATGGTGAAATCCGTAATGTGCGGGTGACGGACCCCATACCCATTGTGATCCCCCCAATGAGTGAAATGCTTATCTGGTGTAGAGCCGCCATAGGTCTTAGAGGACAGAGCTACCAGGCGGTAGTAGAACCCCTTTGCTCCGAGCACAGACCCACGCTCTTAACCGCCAGGGGAGTGGTAGATGTACGCAATGGGAGGGTGCCCGTCCGTCTTCTCAACTGTGAGGAAGATGAGGTCAGATTGCCACGTTATGCCAGTGTTGCCAAATTACATGCTGTAAATAACAATTGCATTCACAAGGCGGAGTCATTAACCTCACTAGACGAAATGGAGGATGATGACCCTGCAACCCAGGTGGAGGATTGGTGTCAACAGCTCCATGTTGGGACAGACACCACTCCTACCCATCAGAAACAGGGTGTACACCGAGAGGTTCAAGAATACGCGCAGGTGTTCATCCACTTGACTTCGGGAGGATTAAGGGGGTTCAACACCATATCCCCACAGGTGACCATCCACCCATCAAAGAACGTTACAGGCCTATACCACTAGCACACTACCAGAAGGCTAAGGAAATGTTGCACGACATGAGAAAGGCGGGGGTAGTAAGGGATAGTTGTAGTCCCTGGGCAGCTCCCCTAGTGCTAGTTAGGAAAAAGGACGGGAGCATGAGAATGTGTGTAGATTACCGACAAGTAAATCGCATTA
The DNA here is from genome assembly GCF_046119375.1 of Phyllobates terribilis. Classification (NCBI taxonomy): domain Eukaryota; kingdom Metazoa; phylum Chordata; class Amphibia; order Anura; family Dendrobatidae; genus Phyllobates; species Phyllobates terribilis. The sequence continues at coordinate 139,214,990 of NW_027362763.1, forward strand.
CACATAAAGATGCATACCCTTTACCACGCGTAGAGGAGTCCCTAGCTGCCTTAAAGTCTGCAAATTACTTTTCCACCCTTGACCTCACTAGTGGGTACTGGCAAGAAGCTGTGGCTGAGGAGGATCGGGAGAAGACGGCCTTCACTACCCCGATGGGACTCTGCGAGTTCAACAGTATGCCGTTTGGACTCGGCAATGCCCCTGGAACGTTCCAGAGATTGATGGAGTGCTGCCTGGGACACCGCAACTTCGAGACTGTGTTACTATACCTGGATGACGTGATAGTGTACTCCAAAACGTATGAGGACCACTTGAAGCACCTAGCAGAGGTATTTGAGTCACTGTCCCGGTACGGGATGAAGTTTAAGCCCTCAAAGTGCCACCTGCTCAAGAGAAAGGTACAGTACCTGGGGCACATTGTCAGTCCGGAAGGGGTAGCACCAGACCCGGAGAAGGTCACTGCCATCCAGAAGTGGCCGGAGCCGAAGAACCTCAAAGAGGTGCGTCAGTTCTTGGGACTAGTAGGATACTACCGGAGGTTTGTAAAAGACTACACCAAGAAAGCAGCTCCTCTGCAAGACCTCCTGGTAGGGCAGTCCCCCAAAGGTAGAAATCCCCCATTCCACTGGGGTAAGGAGCAAGCCGAGTCGTTTCAGGAGATGAAGGAGATCCTGACAGGCGATGAGATCCTAGCCTACCCTGACTACAGCCAACCGTTCCTGCTGTATACTGATGCCAGTAACGAAGGACTGGGAGCTGTCTTAAGTCAGAAGCAGAATGGCCAAGAGAAAGTGATCGCATACGCAAGCAGGAAGCTCCGCCCGACCGTGAGGAACCCAGAGAACTATAGCAGCTTTAAGTTGGAGTTCCTGGCCTTGGTTTGGGCCATCACTGAAAGGTTCAAGCACTATCTAGCCTCTAGTAAGTTCACTGCCTTCACTGATAACAACCTCTTGACCCATCTTGAAACAGCTAAGCTAGGGGCACTGGAACAACGATGGATGGCTCGGCTGTCAAATTATCAATTCACAATTAAATACCGGGCGGGCCGCAAGAACGCTAACGCCGATGCCTTGTCCAGGATGCCTCACCAGTCAGACACAGAAGAAGAAGTGGATGACCTGTAAGAGATTGAGCTACCTGCCTTTCACCGGAATGGGATGATCCACGAGCAACGAGCCTCCAGGAGGCAGCGTGGAAAGACGTTGAACCCCCTGCCTCACCACAGCTGGACAGGACAGTGACCCGGTTGTCAGCCGTATCAAGGAGCTGATAACCCAAGAAGGTTCCTCCCTGGAGAAGGAAGCGTCTCTGCAAGCAAAGCAGCTGTGGAACGAGAGAAGCCGGCTGTTTATCTACCGTGAGAAGCTGTGCTGGAGGTACGTCAATCCAAAAACCCATGAGATGGTATGGCAGATAGTGATGCCCAAGACAGACATCTAAATGGTGTTGGAGGCTTACCATGATCAGGCGGGGCACTTTGGCTGGAAGAAGCTAGAGACCCTGCTGAATTGTCGATTCTACTGGGTAGGAATGCGCAGCTCCATTGAGCGGTGGTGCCGAAACTGTGGACCCTGTAGCCTCAGAAGAAAGGACTACAGCAGCCAGAAGGCACCCCTGCAACCCATCAAGACGTCTCTGACCCCTGGAGATCGTGGCCCTGGACCATGTCAAGTTGTCCCCCAGCAGGTCAGGGTACTCTTATGCTCTGACCATGGTGGATCACTACTCACGTTTCCTGGTGGTCGCCCCCGTCAAAGACCTGACGGCAGAGACAGCAGCAAAGACGTTCCAAGCGTATTTCTGTAGACCCCATGGTTATCTTGAGCAGGTGTTGACGGACCAGGGCCCGGCCTTTGAGGCTGAGTTGTTCAAGGAGTTCTGCCATCTATACGGGTGTAAGAAGATAAGAACTACACCGTACCACCCACAAACCAATGGTCTCTGTGAGAAGATGAACAACATCATCATCGACCTGCTAAAGACCATACCACTTGAGGAGAGAAATCAGTGGCCAGACCTACTACCTGACCTAGTAGATCTGTACAATCACATACCAGTAAGTTCCACCAACTGTACTCCGGCATATCTCATGCGAGCAAGGCCAGGAAAGCTGCCCATGGACCTGGAGCTTGGTGTTGTAGAACCAGAAGTGGATGTGGCCACTGAGGACTGGGACACGGCCAGACAGGAGCAGTACAGAACAGTACAGGCCTGTGTCTAAGACAGTCTCACTCGGGTGAGAGACAAGCAGGAGGCCCACTACAACAAAAGTGCGCCAGCAGAACCCTTCACACCTGGTGAAATAGTATTGAAAAGGAAGAGAAGAAACCACAAACTTGATGACCAGTGGGAGGAGGAACCCTACACTGTGTTGAAGTCAAGATTTGATAATAAAAAGACCTGCTTAATCAGTAGAGATGGAGGAAGAACGTCCGCGACAGTATCCAGGGACTATCTAAAGTTGTGTCCAGGTCTGCTAAAGCCCCAAGAAGAAGTGCCTCTCACCGTACCGGAGGAACCTAAAGAAGCAGTGATACACACTTACTTAGGAGATTTCCTGGCAGATTGGCCCCAACTTGGAGGAGCAGTAATCATCCCTGTACTCACCTTCTACCCACAGCAAGAAGAACCTGTAAGCGCTTCAGAATAGCCTGCTCAAGAAGAATCACCGGAAGAAGGATCCCCGGTTGGAGCAGAGCAGGATAGCCCAGCCCATGGTATGCTTGCTAGTCCAGTAGGGAGGTCAATGCAGTCTTGTAGCCCCTCCACACCTGGTTCTGACACATTGGGAGGTAGTGCACCTACTAGTGCTTCATGCATCCCAGTCCTACGCAGATCAACACATACCACGCGAGGTCAACCCCCTGTCAGATATACTGAGTAAGATAGCTAAACTCTGACAAGTGTAGATAGTTATCCCTGTGGTATTGAACTGTATTTCTGTGTGTTTTCATGCATATGTATATTACTTTGTGTTTTTGATTTATTGATGAACAGTTTAGGTGATATGGACACTATGCCTAATGACTTCCTTTGCTATTTATCTAAGAACTCCGAGGCTGAGGACTATGTGCAGCCCAAAAACTATTTCTTGTAAATAAATGCACTCCCTGGAGTGCCCCTTTAGGTGACCTCAGAAGCAAAACCTGTCTGGAGTGGCTCTAATGGAGGTCCAACTCGGGATCTTCATGCCCTGCAGCCACCCCAGGGCCTACGTTGAGGGTTTGGGACAGGTCCCTCAAGCTACCAAGTACTCTGCCCTGTGAGATGGACATCCTGGCTGGGAACCTCACAAGAGACTTGAATTCTGGGGTTGCTTACTAAACTGAATGTGTATATACTGTTTTCTAATGTCTTTTATGCAACGTTTAAGAAAAGTGCCTCCCATAAAGGGAAGAGTTATTATACTGTTGTTATACTTTTTTGCTAAATGTACTTCAGCCCGGGAGTGCAGAGCTTTGCTAGGGGGGAATGTGGCTCCCAGCTGCGCTTGGAGCCACAGATCCTAGAGGGGTGCATTAACGGATTCCTCCACAAGAGGCCCCCACAGCACATACACACCTCCATCTTCCACCTCAGACCACCAGAGGGAGCCCGATAGGGATATTAATAGGGAAGGTGGAGCTAGGCAGAGGAGTTCCTCTGAAGAGTTCCTGCAGAGTGAGACACAAAAACAGGTCAGTCTGCAGTGGAGCTCAGTCTAGTTTCAGTTTGCTAGTCTAGACTCAAGCAGCTCAGGTTAGTGAGCCAGGAGCGTTGCCGACGCTCAGAGAGCGGCAAGAAGCAGCCAGCTAGCTGCCAGTGTGTAGAGCCTAGTGAGGGCCCGAGCGTGGCGGAAGGCGAGTGGAAAGTGAGTAGCAGTGGGGGCAGAGGAGCTTAACCAGCTCACCCCGAAGTATATACAGGACACCGGGTGCGAGCTTACGGGGATCTCTATGACCCAGTAGGACATAACCGGAGATCCCTGGAAGACTTCAAGTCCCAGGATCACCTAAAAGCTGATATGCAACAGAGCCAGGAGTCACGGAGGCCCCGCAAGCAGGGAGCGCGTAATCCAAGAGAAGGCCCTACCACAAAGTCAGCCGGTGCAGTACAGAAACCAAGTTAGGCCTAGCTCCAGGCAGGTCAGAAACTTACTACACAAAGGCAAGAAACAGGAGGCCCTACACCCGCTCACTGGGGAGGATCCTGATATGCACCCTTCACCCTGCAGTGCTCCGGGATGTGCCTGAAATTCCATCAGTAAAAGGTACTGAAGTGACTATCGTGTCTGTCCCTGTTCTTGCTCCGACCCGGCTGGGTGATATCTGTCCTGCATCCTTACATCCCCGCTGCCCCGAGCCTAGCTCCACCTGTGGGGAGCTATACCATCTAAGCTGCCACAACACTGGCCTCAGTGGACTACTGCAGCGCTGGTGATCCTCACCAGACACCACAAGTGGCGTCACGAACTTTCATATAATTATCCATCAACGCCCTTTTAAAGAGAGGCCCAGGGTACGGGCCCGGGAGCCGACCACCGCAACATCCCCCAAGGTCAGGCCACAACAAGGCCCGGGCGCCGAGTCCTCCCCATCCCCTGGGCTGAACAGTTTCATCATCTATGTGTGCTCCTAATGGACTAATCCCACCACCCTTGTTTGCTGGCTAATGGTGGTGTCGCTTTCGTAGAATTATTTTCCACGCCTGGAGGCGCGGATAGTTGTTCAACTAGGGCCTTAAGGGCCGCTATCATGAGAGTGTTACTATTTCCCATTTCAGTTATATCGCACGCACCCGTGCCTGCGGCTGGAGGAGGGACTCCTATGTGTGGAGGAACTCCAGCACCAGTCTCGATCGGGGTGAGCGGCGTGCCTCTGCTCGTAGACCTGCGTGAAACCGTTGAATCGTGCAGGCTGTAAGCTCTAGAGGGTGCCCTTGCTTCGCTTCTATCCCCCGGAGGACGGGGTCGTTGCAACCGGCTGTCGGGCTCGACGATGTGCTCGACATCTCTGATGCAGAGGATGGTGAGCGCCACCTCGAGGACCTAGACCTGTGCCTCCTCCTGTGGGATGCCGATCTCCTCCATGAGTGCGACAACCGCTTCCTTCGCTGGTTCTATGATAGCAGGTGTCCCGCCGGGACCGGTGGGTGCAACTTGTGTCCAGTTGGTAGGTGTCAGGGGGACGTTGAAAGTGATCTGGTCGTATGGCAGCTGCGCTGCTGTTGATGGGGGTTTAAGTAAGTCCGTCGCCACGCCATTGGGAGGGTGTATGTAAGAGGGCAGGGTGGCTGCTGAAGTGTATACTCTCTCTGCAGTGCTTGTTAGTGGTATCAATGTATGTACTGTGATATGTACTGTTTTTGAATTTTATTTATTTTTTACTTTTCTTTTTGGTTATATTCTGGTTTGTGGCCAGAGGGGGCGGCAGAGCACAGATGCCGGCAGGGAACTGTGTGCCGTCTCATCTGTTGTGTGCTGCTGAGGGGGCGGGGAATCCTGCACATGTGACCGGAGGCTTCTGAGCTGCGGGGTGCTATGCCTGAAGCGCCCTCGAGGGCAGGAGTGCGGGCCGGACCTCCGCTCTCCAGGGCGCTCCTTCGGCATTGGTGAGTACGGGGAGGGCTCCGCAGGCGCTGGTGGCAGGTGCGCCTGTGTGGGAAACAAAGGGGATGGCTGGGCACCGCGATCCATGCCGCACGCTGGTGGCGGGTGCGGACTAAGTGCAGGTGCAGCGCGGCTCGCCACTGCTTGCGCCTGCCCGTGTGTTGGGGGCGCTGACTGGCTATTTCAATAGGATGCGGGTGTAGGCCCACATCCGGCGCTGTGGAGGCCGCCGCAACTCGCGGTGCCTGATAGGGGGAATCACGACCCACCGCATCCTGCGGGCGTGGGCATAACGCCAGGGCAGCGCTGACCGCCGGCGCTAAAACATGCGATTGCATGGAGCGAGGGGGCACGCATAGAGAGGAGGCTGCCGAGTACATGGGTCTCTCACCGTGAGGGGCTGCGGGGGACAGGCCTGGGCTACGGGGAGTGACAATGGGAGTGGGGGTTCGGAGCTGGGGCCAGGGGGATGAGCGCTGTGCCAAGAAATGAGGGCCTGTAACCAGCACTCGCCCCCCTGTGAAATCCCAGCCCGCAGGGCCTCAGCAATCTGACCTGATCCCTCCATGGACGTTCAACTCCAAGACCACCAGGGAAAAGGAAGGAGGGGTGGAACATCCTGTGTTTATATATCCATGGGACGGCTTGTGGCAGTCATCCCTTCCGTTTCATTGGTCCCATCAGGGACTTCAGGATCACTGGTCAGTAAGGGCAGCTAAGGCGGGTCACCAATCGCTACGGCCCGGGGAGAGGCCACCACAGTCAGAGGCTCTTTCCTTATTTAGTGTAGAGCCTACCAGAATCAAGTAAAACAGTTTTTTTGTATAGAGCACTCATGTTAAATACAAAAGAGCAAATGATAAACAATTTAAAACAAAAAACAATGGGAGGGAAAAATAGAAAAACATAAAGCTTGCTGTGACACTGGTATTGGCACCCTTTACATTAAAGGAGTTATCCACTACTTTTTACGATTTCCCCAATGCCAATGTATTAACTCTTTGATTATAAGACTTTTTCTAATTACCTTGCTGTGCCTTTATTTTCTGTGAGCGGTGCTGTCACTGGCCGCTCACAGACATCATGTAACCCCCGGCTGCAGGCGACTCTGACAGCCGCTGATGTCAGTTCAAGTTCCGGCTGCAGCCGGGCGTGACATCAGTGCTGCGTTCCACGGTGGATGCTGGGCTGTGCGCGAGGTTACCCTCTCCTCATTCATTGGGCCGGGTTTCCCTCTCCTCATTCATTGGGAAAGCACACGGTGGATGCTGGGTGTGACGCGCAAGGTAACCCTGCCCACAACCCAGCATCCACCGCAGGGACCGCGTCACTGATGTCACGCCTTACTTAACGTGACATCAGCGGGGGGTCACATGATGACTGTAAAAACAACAGTTTGTTTACAGACGGCGCAATGAAGCTTATAAGGAAAAGAACACCTTATCAACAGTTAAGAATGGTGGAGGATCCATAATGCTGTGGTGTTGCTTTGTTGCGTTTGGTACTAGAGGATTTGACTGTATCACAGGAATCATGAAATCAGAGAATTATCAAGAGATTTTAGAGCAAAATATCCAACCAGTGTAAGAAAACTTGGTTTGAGTCGAAGATCATGGGTCCTCCAGCCAGACAATAACCCAAAGCACACATCCAAAAGTATATAGGAATGGGTGAAAAGGAAAAACAGACTGTTTTAAAATGGCCAGCAATGAGTCCTGACCTCAATCACATTCAAAATCTTTGGGGTGAGCTGAAATCTGCCATTGGGATAAAGAACCTGCAAACATTCAAGACCTTGAACAAACTGCAAAGGAAGAGTGGGAGAAAATTACAGCTGAGAAGTGCAAGAAGCCTATAGATGGCTACAAGAAACATTTGGAGGCTGTCAGCAATGCAAAAGGGTGTGCAACAAAGTATTAATTAGGGGTGCCTTTAATGCTGCACATGCTGTTTTTTCTTTGAAATTGCAACATGGAAGATGAAAAACAATGTTTTATTGTTGTATTACTTTGGACCACTAATTAAAAAATCCTGAGGATATAACTTTGGTACATTTCCATTTATTTATGAAGATATTGTACAGTCTGTGAAAAAATGAAGGGCTGCAAATAATGATGAGCCGCACTGTATAAAACTTGTAGTGACCCAACCTTTAGATTGCTGGCTGCCATTGCCAAATGATGATTTTATTATTTTATTTGCTATACACTATTATTGTGGTGGCCACCTTGCCTTACATTCTGTTACTAGCATTAAGAGATATGCAGTTTTGCTGCTGTATTCATGTACTGATGATAGTTCTGGTGCAGGTAAACATGTACTAAAGGTGGTTCTGGTTCTGTATTCATGCACTGATGATGTTTCTAATCATGTACATATGTAGCAATCCATAACTAGTCAGATGGTGTACTACATGTTAATAAAGTATTGTGTGGCCAGGCAAGATAAAGATTACTATATAAAGATAAAGATTGTCTGTATTTATGTTTAGCATTAAACTTTTGTATTTGAAGGCCTCCTGTCACCCATTTTGGCTCTACTGTGCCACAGGCTGAGCTTCATAGGAGACCGTGATTTTTCCCATAAACTACAATACTCTAGTATTGCAATATATAGGTATAAATGATCAGACAATCGCATATTCGAGTCCTCTAAAGGACTAAAAAGTTTGGTTTATCAAAATATAAAGTTAATTTAACTCTGATATAAAAAATTGAAACTCTAGTATTGCTTTTTTTATCACCTCGCCACCCTAAAAATGCAATAAAAATTAGCATCAGAAAAACAAAAATGTTACGACTCTCACAAAATGTTATCACAAACCCCCCCAAAAAAAACTCAAAACAACCCTATGAAGGTTTGGTATTGCACTGTCATTCCCAAAAGACAGAATTGCGTTTATTCACTGGAGGTATATGTTTCACTATGGGGAGTAGCATCATTTTAGTTCTTGCCTCAGGCAACAGGAAAGCTACAAACAGTCCTGACATTGGGCACCAATAGACTGGAGATGTTTATTCGTCTCCAAGGGAGAGTATTGTGGGCATGCTCTGTGACCTGTGCAGAGAGGGAGAGGAGGTGAGCTGTGACATAACTTATTGTGAATGGTGGATTGTGTTCTCTACTGTATTTAGAGGTATTATCTGAAATTGGAATCCAGCCTGTGATGATAATTAGTTGACTGCTGAGAAGTGATCTATACAGTACAGGAACTAATCCTATTAGGCTTAGTAGTCAGAGTGAAAACTGTAAAATATCATGATTTTTTTTTTTAAATATAGATAATAAAAATGAGTGAATTTGTTGAAATTTGAATTCTGAAGATCACATGAATTTGGCAGAGAAATATGATTTGCATTGAAGTTATTCAGCGCTAATCAAATGTTCGGTATTACGCCCTGAGGTCCATCCCGACCCCAGAGCATAATAAAGTCGAGGTGAAAAACAATTCGGAAATAAATACTCACCCTCCGCTTACTTGTCCCACTGCAATAGCCTGCCCTCCAGTGCCCAGCACTTGCTTCTTTTTCAGCAATCTTCACTTGGCGCCAGGTTTCTTACTCAGATGTCACAACGTCATGATGTGCATCGCTTCAGTCACTCAAGAGGTCTCGGGCAAGGTGTGTAATGATGTCTGAGGCCTACTTGGCAACAAAGGCCAGGTGCTGGATAAAGACTGCGAAAAAAGAATAAAAAATAGGCACATAGAACCAGATGAAGGGCTGCAATGGCGAGACAAGCAAGTGGAGAGGTGAGTATTCATTTTTTTTCACCATTTGCTCGCTACAATTCAGCAAACATTTTGCTAAACTCAAGCAAAAGTGAATTGCAAAAAAATTGAATAGTTGAGAATTCGAAATTTTGTAAAATTCTTACATAAATAAAAAAAAAAAAACTGAAACAGGTTCATTCATCTCTAACAGATAATGACATAGAAAATTAAAAAAAATAACACCCCAAACACTTAAAAATATATTTAACATAAAAATTTGATTTAAATAAGGGTCATTTTCAGATTGTAAATATAACTACAGTAAATAATAGTTACTTTCTAAATAGTTTTCCGTTTATCTGTTTCTGATGTTATTTTATATTTTCTCCACTAGTGCACATAGCTTATTTCAAAATTGTATTGACTGCCCTTGGACAAAGATATCCCTATCTGTCCTCAGACATTTGACCAGAGACTGAGCTGAAATTGTAAAGATTACTATTGATGATTAGAATTCTGGTACAAGGAAGTCTGCCTGTTTACTCAGAATATGTGCTCACAACTTGTGGTTTCTTATAACGGAAACCAGAAAAAAAGAGGCGGACACCACCTTAAAAATAGCAGGATAAACCTAAAGCATACAAATATATGACAAGTAGAAGAAGGAAAAGAAGTATGCACAAACAGGGATCAACAAAAAATAATGAATAAATAAATAAAAACATACAGGTGCATCTCACAAAATTAGAATATCATCAAAAAGTTAATTTATTTCAGTTCTTCAATACAAAAACTGAAACTCATATATTATATAGTCCTTACTAACAGAGGGACCTATTTCAAGTGTTTATTTCTGTTAATGTTGATGATTATGGCTTACAGCCAATGAAAACACAAAATTCACTATCTCATTAAATTAGAATACTTTATAACAACAGCTTGAAAAATGTTTTTAAAATCCGAAATGTTGGCCTACTGAAATGTATGTTCAGTAAATGCCCTCAATACTTGGTCGGGGCTCCTTTTGCATCAATTACTGCATCAATGCGGCGTGGCATGGAGGCGATCAGCCTGTGGCACTGCTGAGGTGTTATGGAAGCCCAGGTTGCTTTGATAGCAGCCTTCAGCTCGTCTGCATTGTTGGGTCTGGTGTCTCTCATCTTCCTCTTGACAATACCCCATAGATTTTCTATGGGGTTAAGGTCAGGCGAGTTTGCTGCCAATCAAGCACAGTGATAGTGTTGTTTTTAAACCAGGTATTGGTACTTTTGGCAGTGTAGACAGGTGCCAAGTCCTGCTGGAGAATGACATTTCCGTCTCCAAAAAGTTTGTCGGCAGAGGGAAGCATGAAGTGCTCTAAAATTTCCTGGTAGACGGCTGCGCTGACTTTAATCTTGATAAAACACAGTGGACCTACACCAGCAGATGACATGGCCCCCCAAACCATCACTGATTGTGGAAACTTCACACTAGACCTCAAGCAGCTTGGATTGTGGCCTCTCCACTCTTCCTCCAGACTCTGGGACCTTGTGGAGTGTGTCAATGACTGCCTTCTGGACATCTTTTAAGCCAGCAGTCTTCCCCATGATTGTGGAGCCTACTGAAACAGACTAAGGGACCTTTTTAAACGCTTAGGAAGCCTTTGAAGGTGTTTTTTGTTAATTATTCTCATTTACTGAGATAATGACTTTTGTGTTTTTATTGGCTGTAAGCCATAATCATCAACATAAATAGAAATAAACACTTGAAATAGATCACTCTGTTGGTAATGACTTTATATCATATATGAGTTTCACTTTTTGTATTGAAGAACTGAAATAAATTAACTTTTTGATGATATTCTAATTTTGTGAGATGCACCTGTAGCTTATTTGCCCCAGAGGAAGCCACTCTTCTGTGTGGCGATAAGCGGTGTGTTTTGCCCCTAGTACAACAATATTGGACGTGCAGGTCCTTTTCCCACAATGGGTCCTATTTAGTGAGGAGATTACTCACTGTGCTTGAGATGCTCGTTACTCGGCGAGTATTTTTTAAAACTCAGAGGGGAGCTCAAGTCCCCGCCTCACGTTTGGCGCTTTTTAGACAGCCAATAAACATTCGGAGACGGCCTGACAGTCACTGTAATGCCGTAGCCATGTTGGTAGAGGCATTACTGTGATTGGCTGGCTGCATAGCATCATCGTGTCTATATAAGACCCGGGACCCTATCCTTGTCACAGTCTACCCCGGAAACAGGTATAGTAGGGAGAGGAGCTGCTGAGCGAGAAAGAGAATTTTACCTGCATTTAGGTAGGGATTCCACACCACTTTTTGTTTCTGAAATCTGCAACAACAGCCCTTATTATGGCTCATTCTAATGAATATTAATATTGCTGTTAGCAGTAGTTAGGGAGAGATTGTGGAGGGATAGTTTAGGACAAGATAGGGTTCATTGCACGTCCTTTCTGCAGCTAGAACTCATATCTAATAGCCCTTCTGAAGGCTTCTAATAATCTGTTTGCTCTTAATCCTGCAAATTGTTGTGAAAAGACATATCATATGCCATTTACACTGCTCAAGTTGTGCGTTAAAAGCACACAGCCAGACTTGGTTGATTGGAATAGCATCGCTATATAGTGCAAGCATTGAAAAAAGTCCATCTGAAGTGTGCCAAATTTTCTGTGATACAAATACTGCAAAGATTGAAAAGTTTTCTCAGCATCAAAATCTTTTACGCCAAAAATATTAGTCCATTTGTGCGTTAAAAGCATACAGGCAGACCTGTTTGGTTGCAATAGCATTGCTATATAGTGCAAAGAGTGAAAACAGTCCATCTGAGGTGTGCAAAATTTTCTGTGATACAAATACTGCAAAGATTGAAAAGTTTTCTCAGCATCAAAATCTTCTACGGCAAAAATGCTGCTCCATTTGTGTGCTAAAAGCATGCAGGGAGACTGGTTTGGTTGCAATAGCATCGCTATATAGTGCAAGCGGTGAAAAGAGTCCATCTGAGGTGTGCTAAATTTTCTGTGATGCCAATACTGCAAACTTTTCTCAGCATCAAAAAATTCTATGCTATTTAAACTGTACCAGTTGTGCATTGAAAACATACATCCAAACTTGGCTGGTAACCAATAGCATCTGTATATTGCTATAGCACTGTAACAAGTCCATCTGAGGTGGGCAAATTTTACTGCCATAAAAATACTGCACAGTTTTCTTAGCATCAAACAATTCAATGCTAAACTGCGCCAGTTGTGCATTCAAAACATAAATTCAGATTTGACCGGTAACGAGTAGCATTGCTTTATTTCTGTTGCACTGTAACAAGTCCATCTGTGGTGGGCAAATTTTACTGCGCTAAAAAAATACTGCACAGTTTTCTCAGCAGGGAAATATCATACATACTTTAAAATGGACAAGGCGCGTGGTAAGGGATGAGGAAGTGGATGTGATGCTGATGGTGAGCGCAGAGGCCAAGACCTTGGACAAGGTGAAACTGTGCCTGCTGCGGCAGCACAACAAACACACACAACATGTCGACCTAGCTTCCAGTCGCACCGGTTCCGCACCTGGGGGTGTGGAACATCACTCATGGAGCCAGACGACTGTGAAAAGGTTGTTGGTTGGATAGCAGATAATGCTTCCAGTCAATTTTCCAGCACCACCCTGTCTTCCACATGGTCCAGTCTCAGTAGACATGAGTCTAGACCACATAATCCTCTGCCTGATCCTCCTTCCTCCCACCATGCCCAGTGCCCGGAGACAAGCGATCCCACACTTGAACACTCCGAAGAGTTGTTCACATTTCAATTTATAGATTCTGGATTCTTGCCCTGCCCACTTCAAGTGGGACATGGGGAGATCGCATGTAGCGATGCCCAAATGTTTGAGCAGCCACGGTCACAAGTAGGCGATGGTGGGAAAGTGCAATTACTGTCACAAAAGGTGGATGATGATGAGACACAATTGCCAGCAAGTCAGGAGGAGGACCAGGATGCAGAAGTGGAAGACAAGGTGGTGGACAATGAAGTCACTGACCCAACCTGGTAAAGTGACATGCAGAGCGAGGGCAGCAGCGCAGAGGGGGAGGGATACACAACACCATAACAGGCAGGAAGAGGCAGTGGGGTGGCCAGAGACACAAGGAGGGCAACTGTTCCCCAGAACACCAACACGAGGGAAGTTGCCAGCCTAAGAATTAGGTGTTCCAGAGTCTTGCGCTTTTTTAAAGACTGTCCAGTTAACCCAAAAAAAGCCATTTGCAACATCTACCATGCCAGCATCAGCAGGGGCAGCAAAACTACCAGCCTGACCACCACTAGCATGCTCAGGCACACGACAGCAAAGCACACAACTAGTTGGCCGAACGCCAGGGTCCAGAAACAGTGTCTGTGGGTGACACCACTGCCTCTTCCCCTGTTGTACATGCTCGCCAATCCCCTGTCCATGATGCAGGCAAAGATGCCTCCCACTCTGCACCTGTCGTTGCACACGTGTACTCACCATTAGCAACCATGTCCTTGTCCCAGCACAGCATTCAGATGTCCCTACCCCAGTCCTTGGAACGCAAACAAATACGCAGCCACCAACCCACAGGCCACAATACTAGCCAGCCACATTTCCAGACTGCTTGCAATGGAAATGTTGCCGTTTAGGCTTGTAGAGACGGAACCTCATGGCGGCGGCTGTCCCTCGGGACTTGGTCCCCAGCCAACGCTATTTCTCCCGGTGTGCCGTCCCGGCCTTACATAAGCACGTGTCCCATAAAATCAGCCAATGCTGTTACTGGGTGTTGTGCTCGCGCCCGGACTGACTGGCGTGAGCGTGATTAGTGATCCCACTGTACCATGAACCGAGGAGTGCCTGGAGGGGCGTAACTAAGTATCAACCCGGTCCAACCAAGGTCGCACGGCGGCTCAGTCGACTCCGTGAACCAGGGAGGAACCGAGCAGAGGGACCAGGTGCTACTCCAGGTCAGACCCCGGTCACAGCTGTTGACCCACACCGGGGAATGCAGGAACAGGCAGGTTAGCTGGTATGCAGACAGGTGGGTACTGGCAGGCATGGCTGGTATGACGGCAGGTGGGTACTTAGCAGGCTCGGCTGGTATGAAGGCAGGTGGGTACTGGCGGGTGCTGACAGGCACGGCTGGAATGCAGACAGGCAGATACTGGCAGGTATGAACGCAGGCTGGGTAGGGACCAGTACAGACTGGGATACAGGAAGAGAGCCTCAGGTGCGGTGGACTAGCAGAGCAAAACCGCAGGAGTGGTGAACAAGCAAAGCGGAGCAAAACCGCAGGTGCGGTGAACAAGCAGAGGGGAGCAAAACCGCAGGAGCGGTGAACAAGCAGAGCGGAGCAAAACCGCAGGAGCGGTGAACAAGCAGGGCGGAGCAAAACCGCAGGTGCGGTGAACAAGCAGGGCGGAGCAAAACCGCAGGTGCGGTGAACAAGCAGAGCGCAGCAAAACCGCAAGCGCAGTGAACAAGCAGAGCAGAGCAAAACCGCAGGTGCGGTGAACAAGCAGAGCAGAGCAAAACTGCAGGTGCAGTGAACAAGCAGAGCGGAGCAAAACCGCAGGTGCGGTAGACAAGCGGAGCAGAGCGGAACACCCGGAGCGGTGAACAAGCAGAGCAGAACAGAACCGCAGGTGCGGTGAACAAGTGGAGCAGAGCGGAACCGCCAGAGCGGTGAACAAGCAGAGCAGAACAGAACCGCAGGTGCGGTAAACAAGCGGAGCAGAGATGAACCGCCGGAGCGGTAAACAAGCAGAGCAGAACAGAACCGCAGGTGCGGTAAACAAGCAGGAAGAGCGGAACTGCCGGAGCGGTGAACAAGCAGAGCAGAACAGAACCGCAGGTGCGGTAAACAAGCAGGAAGAGAGGAACCGCCGGAACGGTGAACAAGCAGAGCAGAACAGAGCAGAAGGAGAAGGCAGACAGGACAGGGCTCTGTTCACATGGAACAGACTGGAAAATACAGGAAGATGGTTAGAACACAGGAGGTAGATATGGAGGCAGGGAAAGGGGACAAACAGAACCAGACACACACAAGGTACTTACAAGGAAGTAGCGAGTGGACACAAAACTCAAAAACAGAATTACAGAGACAACGAATTGGAGTTAGGTGCAGGTTCAGATGCTGCAGGAAAAGGGAAGGTACGGACTTAGAGAAAAACAAGTAACGGGCTAGGACACTATTCAGACAGGAACAAGATACAGGAACAAGCCTGGGAACTCAGCCCCCAGGTTAGCGGAAACAGACTAGAAGTCAGAGATACAAGTAGCGGCCCTGGGTACTCGGCCCCCAGGGTGGCGGAAACAGACTAGAAGTCACAGGTACAGGAATAGGCCCTGGGTACTCAGCCCCCAGGGTGGCGGACAGACTAGAGTCAGGACAGAACCTGGCACCTCAGCTGCAAAAGACAAACTGAGTGAAAGTGTTGCTCAGGCACCTCCTACTGGGTGGAAGGGGTTTAAGTATCCAGTGACTCACAGCAATAGGCTGGGGACGCATTAGGACTGTGCACACAGTAGCTATAAGAAACAAGCAGAAAGCTGCGCCGACGCCCTAAGCAATCAGCCAAGAGACATGGACACAGCAGGTACTGGAGCAAAGAGTGCTGCCTGGACTGACAGGTAAGATTGCGATCTTGCATGGTGGGAGGTGGTGCACCATGCAAGCACGCTGCCAGGGATGTTACACTGGGAAGATCCACTTAACCACGGACATGTGGACAAGTGCTTGTGACCAGGGACGCTACATTTTCATGACGGCACACTGGGTGAATATTGTGGAAGCCAGGACCCAGTCGGACCCTGGGACGGAACATGTGCTCCTGATGCCGAGGATTGGGGACCCTGGTTCAATCAGGGTTTCGCCCTCTTTCTACAGCAGTTCCTGCACATCAACCTCCTCCATCTCCAGAACGTCAACATCAGTCGCAAGCTGAAGCTAATCTGCTTAGGTGACAAACCGCACACCGCCACAGTGTTGTTGAAAGGTCTAACAGACCGGACTGATCTGTGGCTCTCGCCCATGAACCTGCAGCCAGGCATGGTCGTGTGTGACAATGGCCATAACCTGGTGGTGGCTGTGAAGCTTGGTAACCTCGTACACGTACCATTCCTTGCCCACATGCTCAACTTAGTGGTTCAGCGGTTTCTCAAAACCTACCCTGACCTGTCTGAGCTGCTTGTGAAAGTATGCAGCGTGTGTGCCCATTTCCGCAAGTCAGCTAAAGCTTCCACCGCCCTGGCAGTGCTTCAGTAGCGTTTGCAACTTCCAGCTCACCGACTGGTATGCGATGTCACCGTAAGTTGGAACTCAATGTTACATATGTTGGCAAGGCTTTGTGAGCAGCATTGGGCAATAGTTGAATACCAGCTCCAACATGTCTGTCGGTATTCCGGTCAGCCTCTGAACATAAGAGCTGATGAGTGGGCATGGATGTCTGACATCTGTGCCATTCTTAAAAACTTTGAGGACTCGACCAAGATGGTGAGCGGCGATGACGCTGTAATCAGCTTAACCATCCCACTTCTCTGTCTACTGAAACGCTCGCTGCTCACAATTAAAGAGGAGGCTTTAACCGAACCAAAACGTAACCGAAATTTATTTTTATTATTCTATTCCCTATTAATACCGCTGTTGGCTGCATTGGAAATGAGTCTTCATTCTGGTCACATACATCTCTTCCACTGTCTATAACTTGATTGCTTTTTCAAAAAACTCATTGACGGATTCGTGATTTTTACAGTGATCTGTACACAGAAATTCATCAAAGCAGGCAAAATTAACTAATTTAATGTGTCCATTCACAGTTTCTCTGTAGCTTCTGTATTTAAGAAGTAGTTGTGGGAGACTTTACTACTGGAGCTGGAATTACCACTTCAGAGCTCTCCAGTGCTTTGTTTCTATCCATTTCTGGGTGCTTCTTGAAGTATGTTTGGGGTCATTGTCCTGCTGGAAAACCCATGACCTAGGATGCAAATGACGCGCCCCCTGGGCCATATTCTTTAGGGGGAATATCCGGAGCCGGATCAGATGGGAGTTGTAGTCTTCCGAGTGGCTGTGACCCGGTCCGTGCCCAGGGTGTCAAACTCAGTTGTATGTGGCAGTCCTACAGATGTTATAAGTTCTTTATTGTCGACTACGCCACCCGTTGTGTTGCGGTCACTATGGCCGCCGCTGCAGCAGGGTCCGCTGAGGCTGATGGTGTAGGTGCAGCTTGTGATGGTATAACCCCCAACGGGTGGGGTATAGCCTCAGGGGGATCAGGTGCAGAGGATGGGAGTTGTGGTGATGCAGTGTAGACGGCAATCAGAGACAGAGTCGGGTTATGCAGTTTAGGATGTTTACTCACTGCTGATGTTCTGGTCACTCCAGCTTCGAGTGACCTCCCGAGCCGTGCTGCGTCCACCAGGTTCTGGATCCAGCCAACTCCCAAATAAGTCCGGAGCGTGACCCTGAGCTCTCCTTCTGTCCTTTCTCTGGCCGTCCCCACTATTGATCCACCCAGGTCCAGCTCCCTCGGGCCTTCTGTTGGGAGACCCTTGGCCTTGGGTTCCCTGACCCTCCTCGTGGTATGCCTTCGTGGTGGATGTGGTGGGTGACCGTGGCAAACGCTGCCCACGGTCTCCGGTCTCTGGCTGGGGAGTGTTTTTGCCCCCACCAGCTTGGGTTCCGGTACCCTGATGCCGACTCTTCACCCAGGGATTTAATTTGGGGTCTTAGAGTCCTTTCTTCTGTTTCCCCCTCTGGGTCTCTCTCTCTCCTCTCTCACTCTGGGTCTCTCTTCTCCTCCGCTCGCTGACTTTCTCTCTGCAACTGACTCTGTTCTTAGTTGGTGCCCACCTTATATACACCCTCTATGTGTGAGCTCAGGTGACCAGCACCCAATGAGCTCCTATCTTTACCCAGGCTGCTCCCCCTATCTGCCCCTACACTACTTGGGATGTACCACCCCCCTCCCACTCCAGCCAGGAACAGACTCGGTCGTACCTGCACATTTCTAAGTGGGAGTACCGTCGGCCTGTTCCTCGGAAATGGGATGTGTGTAGTGCATGCAGCCTACCGAGCTCAGGTCCACACTCCATCCTTACCCGGGAGTGGAATATCACACCTCTGGGTTGAGGTGCAATACCCCTGTAGCAGCCGAATCCTCAGGGTGCTACATTCCCCCCTGGTAAATCACAGCACGTCCTCGGGCTGTAAGACAAAACATCCACAAACATACAAATTTTTGCATAAACATATAAAACATAAAACAACATATATTAGCATAAAACTTTTCATATAAAACATTCTCGTCGCCTCTGGCTCCTCCTCCGGTCACTGTGCAACGTGTGACCGGGTAAAGTGCGACAGTCTCTCTGGAAAACTGGTTTTCCTACAAAACCGGTAGGGGGCGCTTTAGGACGCGCAACTATTTACAGGGCTATGGCCGCTCTCAGTCCTCGGCCAGGTATTGGGGAGGAATGACCGCTCTCAGTCCTCGGTCAGTGGGATTTAGGGGTTAAACGGGTAACAGTTCACACTTGCTGGTCCCAACGGGGACTACATTAGCAACAGTAACAGTTTCAGTTTCAGTTTCACGGTTTCAGTTTCAGTTTCAGTTTACGGTGCCCCGACGGGCAACTATATACAGCTCCTGCTTCGCTGTACTTAGCGACGGCGTCCTCCTGCTCTTGCTTTATGGTTACCTTTGGCTCTAGTTTCAGACCCGTCCGGGTCCTCTTGTTCTTATGGGCGCGGTGGTGGTGGCGCCCGGGTTGCCCGGGCCTTGCGGCCAGGCCTGGGGTATCTGGAAGGTAAAGGGCACCGTAAGGACGACGGCGCCCTGGGCTACTTGGCCCTGCGACCAGGCCGGGGGCTCCGCGGAGGTAGGGGGCGCTGTTGGTATTGCGGCGCCCGGGGGTACTAGGCCTTGCGACCAGGCTGGTGGTACTTTCTGCTTGGTCACGCTCGGGGTCGAGGCGTGTGACGTCACAGGGGTCGCGGCTCCCGTTTGAGGCCTAGTCTGCGGCGGTGACGTTGCAGCGACGGGCACGGCAGGATAGACTTCGGGCTCTGCGACGGGGAGCTGGGGCAGGTACGCGGTTTCCCGGTTTGGGGTATAGACGTCCCCTTTACCTGCCTCCACTCGTTCGGCTCCCTTCTCGGCGCCGTCTCCGGCCTTGAGTCCTCCCGCGCCATCCTCAGAGGCGGTCTGTCTCCTCGTCTTGGGTGGCGTGCTCCGCTGACGGGTCTCGGTCTGCTGGGCCATCTCTCGGCTCCACTCCGCCAACATCTCTCGCTGCACCCGGGCCATCCTCCTTGCGAGGCCCTCCAGAGCGGTCTGTGCACACTCCCGGTCTCGGGGGAGCTGTGCTAGGACCTCCACTAGGCCTAGTGGGGTCGTTGTTTCCAGCAGGCTCCTGACCAACGGGTCGGTGCTGCTCTGCTCTCCTACAGTCGTCTCCAGCAGGCTCCTGGCCAGCGGGCCGGTGCTGCTCTGCTCTCCCTCCTCTGTTTCTAGCAGGCTCCTGGCCAACGGGCCGGTGCTGCTCTGCTTTCTCGCCATCTCCGGGTAAGCTCCTCCGATATTCTTCTCCAGGCTTCTTGCCTCCGGGTGCGCTCGCTCTAGACTGCTCCAGGCGGCACCCATCTTTGTTCTCTTCTTTTCGTCTCCTCCCCCTTCGAGGGCGGTCCCGGGGCCACTTGGTGACTGTCAGCTCCAGGGGCAGTTCTTTCACGCTGACAGACACCTCTAGCATCACAGTCTCTGTTGGTGGGGGCGGTTTCCACTTTTGGCGCCATTTTCGGTCCTGGCCCACGATGGGAGGTGGCCTCTTGCCACCCTCTGGCACGCCCATAATGGCGTCCGCTCTTCCAAGGCGGGAAACCTTTGGAAATGGCGGGAATCGCTTCCCAGTGGCGGGAAACTCTGCAGATGGCGGGAAAACGCTGTCAATGGCGGACAACCGGCGGGAATCGACTGGTGATGGGGTCCGATGACGGGGACCCTCCGGAACCGGCAGGAGACTTCCCTTTGAGGTAAACTCGCACTTTTCTTCAGGCACGCAGTACCCGGGTGTTGTGGGCACGTAATCCTGCCGACTACGCCAAAGTTGACGCGCCCCCTGGGCCATATTCTTTTAGGGGGAATATCCGGAGCCGGATCAGATGGGGGTTGTAGTCTTCCGAGTGGCTGTGACCCGGTCCGTGCCCAGGGTGTCAAACTCAGTTGTATGTGGCAGTCCTACAGATGTTATAAGTTCTTTATTGTCGACTACGCCACCCGTTGTGTTGCGGTCACTATGGCCGCCGCTGCAGCAGGGTCCGCTGAGGCTGATGGTGTAGGTGCAGCTTGTGATGGTATAACCCCCAACGGGTGGGGTATAGCCTCAGGGGGATCAGGTGCAGAGGATGGGAGTTGTGGTGATGCAGTGTAGACGGCAATCAGAGACAGAGTCGGGTTATGCAGTTTAGGATGTTTACTCACTGCTGATGTTCTGGTCACTCCAGCTTCGAGTGACCTCCCGAGCCGTGCTGCGTCCACCAGGTTCTGGATCCAGCCAACTCCCAAATAAGTCCGGAGCGTGACCCTGAGCTCTCCTTCTGTCCTTTCTCTGGCCGTCCCCACTATTGATCCACCCAGGTCCAGCTCCCTCGGGCCTTCTGTTGGGAGACCCTTGGCCTTGGGTTCCCTGACCCTCCTCGTTGTATGCCTTCGTGGTGGATGTGGTGGGTGACCGTGGCAAACGCTGCCCACGGTCTCCGGTCTCTGGCTGGGGAGTGTTTTTGCCCCCACCAGCTTGGGTTCCGGTACCCTGATGCCGACTCTTCACCCAGGGATTTAATTTGGGGTCTTAGAGTCCTTTCTTCTGTTTCCCCCTCTGGGTCTCTCTCTCTCCTCTCTCACTCTGGGTCTCTCTTCTCCTCCGCTCGCTGACTTTCTCTCTGCAACTGACTCTGTTCTTAGTTGGTGCCCACCTTATATACACCCTCTATGTGTGAGCTCAGGTGACCAGCACCCAATGAGCTCCTATCTTTACCCAGGCTGCTCCCCCTATCTGCCCCTACACTACTTGGGATGTACCACCCCCCTCCCACTCCAGCCAGGAACAGACTCGGTCGTACCTGCACATTTCTAAGTGGGAGTACCGTCGGCCTGTTCCTCGGAAATGGGATGTGTGTAGTGCATGCAGCCTACCGAGCTCAGGTCCACACTCCATCCTTACCCGGGAGTGGAATATCACACCTCTGGGTTGAGGTGCAATACCCCTGTAGCAGCCGAATCCTCAGGGTGCTACACAAACCCAGCTTTCTAACACTGGGCACTATATTGCGACCAAAAATCCTTTGGAATCCTCACATTTCATTATGCCTTGCACACAGTTAAGAAACCCAGTTCCTTTATTTGTAGGCCTCCTTCCATTTACAGTAAACAGTTGAATGATGTGCTTTAACAAAAAGCTGTATCTTGGTCTCATCTGTTCACAAGACGCCTGCTGGCCGTTTAAAAATAGTGGAGGGTGCCTGCTGGCACTCTAAGTTTCAAACTTTACAGAATATATATGAAAAAGAAAATTTGACCACCTCAGATGGATACGTTATATTGCAGTAGCAATATACGGTAATGCAAAGTATAGTCACTGCTGGTCCTCCAAAAAATGCTTAGTGAGGGCAGGCTGCTGACCCTCTAAAAATGTTGAGTGAGGGCCAGCAGCTGGCCCCCTAAAATTTGAGTGAGGGCCGCCGAATGTCCCTCTGACAATAATGAGGGACACCTGCTGGCCCTCTAACAATAGTGTGGCCCTTTACAAATGGCGATGGTCGACTGATAGCCCTGAAAAAAAAAATGGGACTTTCAGAGTCCCTCCTTCATAAATTAAACAGGAGTGTGTCTGTTAACATTCTTTCCAGTAAAATCCATTTTAGCTTCAGTTTTGTATGTTCTATTGTCAGTCCGTAAAAGTGGTGTAATACTCTGACAACATTGTTCCCAACAGCGACCTGGGATTCAGAGATGCTTCCATGGGTCTTCCCTATGCTGTTCCCATGCCATTTCAGCGCTGTTTCCATTCATTTGAGCAATGTTTAGACCCCTCCAGACTTCCGAGGGGGCTCCGCCGAAAAATGCTTGTTTCCCATTGACTTTCATTATTCTCGTTACTTGGGTCGCGCACCCGGGCATTACGATTTACTCAACCCGAGTAACAAGTACCTGAGCATTTTAGTGCTTGCTCATCGCTAGTCCTATTTAATGTGGTATTAGCTTCCATTGGTTTTTGCTTGTAGTATACTGTTGTCCCACTTTGCTCAACTATTCATTAATAGATAGACCAGCTTCTTCATTATTGTTATTTATTGCTGTTTGCACCACATAGTTACGATCTTTTATTCGGCATTATATCAATTATTTATTTCCATCTACTATTGCATGTTTCCTACACTTTGCATGTATGGATAGGTTAGACCACAGCTCCATTATGTTTTTTGGTCAGGTTTCTTGAGCCTTTGGGTCTTTTTTTAATTGTTTTAAGCTTTTTTGGCTTGTTTGATTGTTTTAGTAAACTATTTGTTATTTATTATTTTTGGTGATCACTGTTTGTGCATATTTCTTATAATGAGAACCATCATTTATTATTGTCGGATCAGTAGTATAACAGATACTAACAGTTCTCAATGGACTCCTCTGACTTACAATGGGGTCAGATCAGTGCAGTCATGGTGTCCGCTGGTTCGATATGAACAGTGATGCAGCATGCAGTACTATCCTTTTTGTCAAATATGATGGAACAAATATGAAATATGATGGAACGAATGACACAGGCTCAGAATAAAGCCTCCATTGTAAAAGTGACCAGAGTCATCTGATTCAAGTGGGGAAATCAAAACACAATGTGGGAGACTTACTACAGAATTCTGGTAAAATTGTACCCAAAAAAGTGGAATACATGGTGTTCACCAATCTTTATGTATTTTACACTTTTTTTTTAACCTTTTTTGTCAGTTTTGAAAAGGGGTGTATCAGATTTAAGTAGTGCGCAAGATATTTGTGTAGCATACACCAAGTTTGTCATGCTGTAAGAAAAAGGAAACTGTTCCACATGGCTAGCGAGTTGTGTCAAATTCAACATTCTGCAAGCGCAATTTAAGCAGGAGCTGTCACTTGCCATAAATATGAAATTACTTTACATGAATGCCACCGATCTAAAAAATTCCACTTCTCAGCAGAGTTGAGTGCTGTTCGATGTTTTATCAGATAGCACTCAGCCCAATGTCATACTATGGGATCGTGCAGATCTGCAATTTTTTCATGAGAAAACAATGGCAGCATGAAGTGGGTGCCTCAATAATCGGATCATGCACACCCATATTAGTCTATGGGTGTGTGTGAAACATTGGACTGCACTCGGATGTTATCCTAGTGCAGTCCGATGTACGCGCTGTGACAGAGTCACTGTTGTTATGTGCGAGGGGAGGTATGTGTCACTACGGATTCTAGCTTGTGTGAACTGAACCTACAACTTTTCTCCAGCATATTATATGTTGGGGGTTAATTCACCTAAAAGGTTGTGGTTTTGTGTGAATGACATAGAGATAGGTGGGAAGTCATTCACCCTACCTCCCCTCAGGGTGTGCCTGAGCTAGGTTAAATGCTCGCTCACTATTTTTTTTCTGTAGTTATCTGTGTCTGGAGAAGCAAGGTCTCCAGACTGGAAAGCTATAGCTCAGGAGGAGCTGAAGGCTGTGTTACAAGCTGGGTGGATGAACCCCACACTCCCATGGACTGTACTATCGTTTATCTTTTGTATTGCCGTTATGCCAGAAAGGCCGTGTTTATTTTGCTGAATCTGCAGAGCTTTATGCCATACAAAAAACCAGCAGAGGAAACCATGTCCTTTGTTTACTTCTGAAGCAGCCGAGTGAGTGGTCTTACCACAGTTGGTGGATAATGCGGGCAAGATTCCAGGAACACGTGTACCTGCCACAGGGAGCATGCAGCAGCAGCACTGAGAGCAGCTACAGCAGCAACAAAAGCAACAGCGGGAGACAACTAAACTCCTGATGCAGCAAATCCAGCAGCAGCAACAACAGATGGAGCTTCTAGCAGGGGAGATCTGTGGCAGGACAACCACCCTACCCCCAAACCCAGGTGATGACTCGTACATCAGGAAGACGGTAAGAAGAGCGTTACAAGAGATGACCCCGGGGGATGATGTTGAGGCGTTCCTAACTGTTCTTGAAAGGGTGGCGGAATGGGAGAGATTGCCTCCGGAGCAGTGGGCGGAGGTTCTGGTGCCATATTTAACCAGGCAGCTGCAGAAGGCCTATTATGATCTGGCTTTGCAAGACGCAAAGGAATACGCCAAATTAAGAACTGAGATATTGGCATGCTCAGGAGTAACTATGTCTGTCAGAGCACAAAGGGGCCATCACTGGGCGTATGCTGGCGACAAACCTCCACGCTCACAGATGTTTGACTTGCTACAGTGGGTACAAAAAGTATTCAGACTCCTTTAAATTTTTCACTCTTTGTTTCATTGCAGCCATTTGGTAAATTCTAAAAAGTTCATTTTTTTCTCATTGAAGTACACTCTGCACCCCATTTTTTAATTTTTGCAAATTTATTAAAAAAGAAAAACTGAAATATCACATGGTCATAAGTATTCACACCCTTTGCTCAGTATTGATTAGAAGCACCCTTTTGAGCTAGTACAGCCAAGATTCTTCTTGGGAATAATGCAACAAGTTTTTCACACCTGAATTTGGGGATCCTCTGCCATTCTTCCTTGCAGATCCTCTCCAGTTCCATCAGGTTGGATGGTGAACGTTGGTGGACAGCCATTTTCAGGTCTCTCCAGAGATGCTCAATTGGGTTTAGGTCAGGGCTCTGGCTGGGCAAGTCAAGAATGGTCACAGAGTTGTTCTGAAGCCACTCCTTTGTTATTTTAGCTGTGTGCTTAGGGTCATTGTCTTGTTGGAAGGTGAACCTTCGGCTGAGTCTGAGATTCAGAGAACTCTGGAAGAGGTTTTCATCCAGGATATCTCTGTACTTGGCCGCATTCCTGTTTCCTTCAATTGCAACCAGTCGTCCTGTCCCTGCAGCTAAAAAATACCCCCATAGCATGATGCTGCCACCACCATGTTTCACTGTTGGTATTGTATTGGGCAGGTAATGAGCGGTGCCTGGTTTTCTCCACACATACTGCTTAGAATTATCACCAAAAAGTTCTATCTTCGTCTCATCAGACCAGAGAATCTTATTTCTCATAGTCTGGGAGTCCTTCATGTGTTCTTGAGCAAACTCTATGCAGGCTTTCATATGTCTTGCACTGAGGAGAGGCTTCCGTCGGGCCACTCTGCCATAAAGGCCCGACTGGTGGAGGGCTGCAGTGATAGTTGACTTTGTGGAACTTTGTCCCATCTCTCTACTGCATCTCTGGAGCTCAGCCACAGTGATCTTGGGGTTCTTCTTTACCTCTCTCACCAAGGCTCTTCTCCCACGATTGCTCAGTTTGGCTGGACGGCCAGGTCTAGGAAGACTTCTGGTGGTCTCAAACTTCTTCCATTTAAGGATTATGGAGGCCACTGTGCTCTTAGGGACCTTGAGTAATGCAGAAATTCTTTTATAACCTTGGCCAGATCTGTGCCTTGCCACAATTCTGTCTTTAAGCTCCTTGGGCAGTTCCTTAACCTCATGATTCTCATTTGGTCTGACATGCACTGTGAGCTGTGAGGTCTTATATAGACAGGTGTGTGCCTTTCCAAATCAAGTCTTATCAGTTTAATTAAACACAGCTGGACTCCAATGAAGGAGTAGAACCATCTCTTGGAGGATCACAAGGAAATGAACAGCATGTGACTTAAATATGAGTGTTTGAGCAAAGGGTCTGAATAGTTATGACCATGTGATATTTCAGTTTTTCTTTTTTAATAAATTTGCAAACATTTCTACATTTCTGTTTTTTTCAGTCAAGATGTGGTGCAGAATGTACTTTAGTGAGAAAAAAAAACTTTTTAGAATTTACCAAATGGCTGCAATGAAACAAAGAGTGAAAAAATTAAAGGGGTCTGAATACTTTCCACACCCACTGTACATCTAGTCCAGAAGTGGCTGCAGACAGAGTCTTCCTCTCCTGCCAAGATGGTTGAGCGTGTGGTGATGGACAGGTTCATCTATTCCCTACCCAGGCCGGTGCAGACCGGGGTTGCCCAGGGCGACCATCGGAATGCGGACGACCTCGTGGGCCTGGTGGAGAGGTACCAAGTGGTCAAAAAATCCCTGGGGAAACCGCACATAGTCAATTCCCCTTACTGGGGTACCCAAAGAGGGGAGGGCTCACCACGTAAGGGTGCTAGAGTCACAAACGGGGGTCGTCCCAATCCCACTGAGGGTCCGGCAAAGACTGCTGTGAGGGATGTGGTATGTTGCGGTGTCATAATCCTGGACATATAGCTGCCCGGTGCCCTGTATTTCGTGAACCAATGGACTGCAGTCTAGGCCGGCATTGCTCCTATTATGCCTATCCGGCCTGTAGCATGCATGGTCAACCTAGTGAGGGGTCGCAGGCCTGTGCCGTGTCCATTAATGGAGTGATGGTGCTTGGACTATTGGACTCAGGGAGTCTGGCAACCTTAATCAGTGCCTCCCTTCCCCACCAGCTGATCCCAGCCAAAACTGTGGGCGTCCGATGCATACATGAGGATGCCAAGAACTACCCATGGTGAGAGTGACAGTGGGAACAGACTGACGCCCAATCCCACGAGGTCGGGGTGGTCAAGGACCTGATACATCCTGTCATATTGGGGCGCGATTTTTCTTTGTTCTGGGACTTGTGGGGGAAGGAAACCGGACTGAGTCACGGGGACAAAAGCCAGGTCCCTATGGAAATACCCTGGTTGACATCTGAAGTGGATAAGTTCCCACTGTGTGTCTTTGCTGGCGACGAGGACGAGACTGTGACCGAGGAGGCTGACCTCCCTGTCTTAGAGATGCTCGGAGAGAATTTTGGGTCAGCTCAAGTTCAGGACTTGACCTTGAAGGGGTCGTGGGAGAATGTTACTGTCTGTAATGGGGTTGATCAAGAGCCGGGGGCAGACACAAGGTACCCACACTTTGCAGTTCAGGGGGAGCTATTATACCGGGTAACCAAACTAAGAGGTGAAGAGGTAGTGGGACAGCTGTTAGTTTCAGGGCCATACCGATGGAGGGTATTAGATATGGCCCACTCACATGTTCTGGGGGGACACCTGGGGGTTGAGAAAACCCAGGAAAGAATAATGAGGAGGTTCTATTGGCCAGGATGTTACCGGGAGATCCTAAACTATTGTAGGTCCTGCCCCACCTGCCAGATAACTGCTGATAGAGGTTCCCTTTGAGAAGATTGCCATGGACCTCGTGGGTAACTTAGTTAAATCAGCCCGGGGCCACCAATACATCTTGGTGGTCATGGATTATGCGACCCGGTACCCTGAAGCGGTACCCTTAAGGAACTCGTCCAGTAAGAGTGTTGCCCGGGAGCTGATCCATATTTTTGCTTGGACAGGTCTGCCAAAAGAGATTTTCACAGACCAGGGAACTCTCTTCATGAGCAAAGTGATGAAGGAGCTATGTAGAGTCCTTCAGATTGCCCAGATACGGACCTCAGTTTACCATCCACAGACGGATGGCCTGGTGGAACGCTTTAATAAAACCTTGAAAGGAATGCTCAGGAAGGTCAATGAAAAGGATGGGCGAGACTGGGACTACCTGCTTACATTTCTACTTTTCTCCATCAGAGAAGTTCCTCAAGCCTCCACTGGCTTCATTCTGTTCGAGCTCCTGTATGGTCGCCATCCAAGAGGTCTCCTAGACATCGCCAAGGAAACCTGGGAGGCCGAGGTCACGCCCCACCGCAGCATCATCTAACATGTCGCCCAGTTGCAGGAGAGAATGGCGATAGTGATGCCCAACATGAAGGAACATCTCCTCCAGGTGCAGGAAGCCCAGGAGAGGGTATATAACCGGTCGGCAAGGCTAAGACAGTTCCAGCCTGGGGATCGCATTCT
The DNA here is from genome assembly GCF_046119375.1 of Phyllobates terribilis. NCBI lineage: Eukaryota > Metazoa > Chordata > Amphibia > Anura > Dendrobatidae > Phyllobates > Phyllobates terribilis. The sequence continues at coordinate 139,243,316 of NW_027362763.1, forward strand.
GGTTCTTATTCCCACCGTCGAAAGTAAGTTCCTGGCCAAGTGGCAAGGCCCATATGAGGTGGTGGAGAAACTCGGTGAAGTGAACTACAGAGTGCACCAGCCTGGCCGAAGAATGTCGCGTCAGGTATACCATGTAAACCTGCTCAAGCCGTGGAGAGATCAGGAACTCGTGGGAGCTCTTTGCTTGGGAGCCACTCCCATAGGCCAGGTGGAAGATGTCACAATAGCGGAGACTCTATCGTCGGCCCAGAAGCAACAGTGTTGAGAACTGCTACAGCGCAGTCGTGACCTGTTCTGAGTTGCCGGGGCATACTCAGGTGGTAGAGCATGACATGCTACCAGAGCCACATATAAGGGTGAACCTAAAACCCTACAGGATTCCTGAAGCATGCAGAAAGGTGATCTCAACCGAGGTGAAAAGGATGTTAGACCTCGGTGTGATAGAGGAGTCACAGAGTGGATGGTCGAGTCCCATCGTCCTCGTGCCAAACCCCAACGGGGAGTGGAGGTTTTGTAACGACTACTGTCGGCTGAATGAGGTGTCCAAGTGTGACGCATACCTGATGCTCCGGGTCGACGAACTCATCAATAGGCTTGGACCGGCAAGATATATTACCACCCTCGACCTGACGAAGGGCTACTGGCAGATCCCCATGTCCCAAACGGCCAAGGAGAAGATGGCTTTCTCGACACTTGATGGGTGTTTACAATACACTCAGATGCTGTTCGGACTTCAGGGGCCCAATCCACCTTCCAAAGGGCTATGGATTGGATCCTAGGCCCACATAAGAAGTATGCTGTAGCTTACCTTGACGACATTGTAGTCTTTAGCCCATACTGGGCTAGTCATCTGCCTCAGGTACAGGCGATTCTGGGTGCTCTGAGGAAGGCGGGGTTTACTATAAATCCAAAAAAATGTGCTGTTGGAAAGGAGGAGGCCAAGTACTTGGACTATGTCATCGGGAGAGGCGAAAAAAAGCCACAAGTCAATAAAGTGGAGGCGATCCAGAACTGGCAGCAACCGCTCTCCAAGAAGCAAGTGAGAGCGTTGCTGGGAATTGTAGGATATTACCGGCAGTTTATCCAAAATTTTGCCATGATGGCCGCGCCACTTACGGATCTCCTAAAAGGCACCAGATCAACGATGGTGAAATGGACAGAGGAAACAGAGATGGTGTTCCAACGGTTGAAGCTAGCACTGTGTAAGCAGCCGGCCTGGTCGCACGAGACGTTGAGAAAGAATTTGTGGTCCAGACAGATGCTTCAGAAGTTGGCCTAAGAGCCGTACTCTCTCAAGAGATAAATGAGGAAGAACATCCCATTTTCTATCTGAGCCGGAGGCTCTCGTCCTGCGAGAAAAACTATGCGATAGTAGAAAAAGAGTGCTTAGCTATAAAATGGGCCGTAGATACACTAAGATACTACCTACCAGGCCGGAAGTTTAAATTTGTATCAGACCATGCCCCTTTGAGATGGTTGAGGGAAAAGAGGGGTAAAAATGCCCGGGTAACTAGATGGTTTTAGGTCTCCAGGACTTTAATTTTCACATGGAGCATAGGCCCGGGAAGTTACACGGGAACGCTGATGCCCTCTCTAGAATTCCCTGCCTGCTGTCTGAAGGTGCCCAAACCCCCGGCTTTGGGCAGAGGAGGGGAATATGTGACAGAGTCACTGGTGTTATGTGTGAGGGGAGGTATGTGTCACTACGGCTGCTAGCCTGTGTGAAATGAACCTACAACTTTTCTCCAGCATATTATATGTTGGGGTTAATTCACCTAAAAAGGGTGTGGTTTTGTGTGAATGACATAGAGATGGGTGGGAAGTCATTCATCCTACCTCCCCTCAGGGTGTGGCTGAGCTAGGTTAAATGCTCGGTCACTATTTTTTTTTTTCTGTTGTTGTGTGTCTGGAGAAGCAAGGACTGGAGAGCTATAGTTCAGGAGGAGGTGAAGGCTGTACTACAACCTGTGTAGGCGAACCCCACACTCCTATGGACTGTGCTATCATTTATCTTTTGCTCTGCCGTTATGCCAGGAAGGCCGTGTTTATTTTGCTGAATCTGCAGAGCTTTATGCCATACAATAAACCTGCAGAGGAAACTGTGTCCTGAGTCTACTTCTGAAGCAGCCGAGTGAGTCGTCTTACCACAGTGAACAGAGATAATTGGGAAGATGGAGAAATTAAGTTTTCTGTCTTCTACACACCTGTGATATGATTCTCTCAAGCGAGAATCTCCAGACTCTGTCACATGTGCTCAGTGTGACCCTGCTTTCATCTGTGAAGAGCACAGGGCGCCAGTAGCGACTTTGCCAATCCTGGTGTTCTGTGGCAAATGCCAAGCGTCCTGCACGGTGTTGGGCTGTGAGCACAACCCCCATCTGTGGATGTCAGGCCCTCATACCACCCTCATGGAGTCGGTTTCGAACCGTTTGTGCAGACACATGAACATTTGTGGCCTGCTGGAGGTCATTTTGCAGGGCTCTGGCAGTGCTCCTCTTGTTCCTCCTTGCACAAAGGCAGAGGTAGCCGTCCTGCTGCTGGGTTGTTGCCCTCCTACGGCCCCCTCCACGTCTCCTGGTCTACTGACCTGTCTCCTGGTAGCGCCTCCAGCCTCTGGACACTACACTGACAGACACAGCAAACCTTCTTTTGTGCAGCTCGCATTGATGTGCCATCCTGGATGAGCTGCTCTACCTGAGCAACTTCTGTGGGTTGTAGAGTCCGTCTCATGCTACCATGAGTGTGAAAACACAACCAACATTCAAAAGTGACCAAAACATCAGCCTGAAAGCATTGGTACTGAGATGTGGTATGTGGTCCCCACCTGCAGAACCACTCCTTTATTGAGGGTGTCTTGATAATTGCCAATAATTTCCATCTATTGTCTATTCCATTTGCACAACAGCATGTGAAATTGATTGTCAATCAGTGTTGCTTCCTAAGTGGACAGTTTGATTTCACAGAAGTTTGATTCACTTGGAGTTATATTCTGTTGTTTAAGTGTTCCCTTTATTTTTTTGAGCAGTGTATATATATACACACATATATATGTGTGTAAGAAAATGGCGGCATTTACAACCGGTAACAAATGGAATATTTATGGCAAGTGACAGATCCTCTTTAAATAAATTTCACATTTTTCCCATCTCATTTTACAACAGTATCGATAAATCTCCCTCAAGTATTTGCATGATACAAACTATAGTATAGAGGGGAAATTTTTTTTTTATCTTATCTTTGGTAACAGGAATAGAGCAAAATTCTGAATTTAGCTCAAGATATGATCAGAGAAGAGATTTTTGTAAGGGTATTTACAAAGCTGTTGTGGGAAAAGGCCATTCAGCGGTTCATGTGTACTGGTAACAGCACGTATATGTGTTATTTGAGACCTAGCAATTACTTTTTTGGCAAAAAATCAAGACCTTTTATGAGACAACAATCAATAAAGCAGTGGAACAACTTCTCCATCATAGCCTGAAGACTCAGGGCAGGTCTCTCTGTGTGGATCCAGGATCTTCTTCCAGGATGTTCACAGTTTTTATGATGACATATGTTTTTTTTATTTTATGACAAAGAAGTGAGTGCTGCATCTCAAACATTTTTTGCGGCAATACCAGCAATGTGTATATTTGATTTTTTTTTTATTGTTTTATTTTGAATGGGGAGAAAGGGAGGCGATTTAAACTTTTTTATTTTTTTTACATTTTTAAAAACATTTTTTTTTATACTTTTTGCATGCTTCAATAGTCTCCATCGCGACCCGCGATCTTGTGATTAGTGTTGAGAGAATTTGTTCGGCATTTCAAATTCAGGTTCGTGTTCAGGGTTTCGTCTTGTTCGTGCCCATAAATCGGCTCCGCCCACGAACATCCCTAATTTGCCACGCTGTCACGCAGATGACATGCGTGACAGATCAGTACAGATCAGCAGTCATGTGCCCAGAAAGGTGAGGGCTCCGGCGCTGAGGAGGGACCAGACATGTGTCGTAATATCGTCTTTATACATTGGGGTTTTTCTAAGCAATGCTGTGTGCACACGGTGGGTTTTAGGCGCGTGAGGAATTGGCCCAAAAATGCTAGGGAATCCTTGTGCCAGCATAGTCAATGACAATCCTGAAGTGCTGTGCACATGATCAGGAATTTTCCTGTCAGAATTTGCAATGCTTTTAAATCTGCAGCATGTCAATTCTTTGTGCGGTTTTGCCATGTTTTGCACCCATTGACTTCAATTGAGTCAGTCAAATCCGCAGCAAAAACGCAGGTATAAAAATGTTTTGTGGATTTGCTGCGGATTGTTGCTGGGAATATGACTGACTCAATTGAAGTCAATGGTTAAAAACGTGGCAAAAACGCACAGGCGTCGGCTGATGAGAGACTAGTCTCCTTAGGAGACTTGAAGCTGCGATCTTCCGATCGCCTGTGTTGCATATAGCAGGGCTTCAGCCCTGCTACGGTATGTGTAACATAAATGCTCATCTGCCATGAACGCCGACCGCTGGGTGGCGCACATAGCAGATCGGCTATGACAACCACAGGGCTCTCCTGCAGACCCTGGGTTGTCATTCAAACCCATCGGCGACCCGCGATCATATGACGGGGTCGCCGATGGGCGGAGCCAGTGACGAGCTTCCGGTGTGATCATGTTAAATGCCGCTGTTAGAGTGTGACAGCGGCATTTAACATGTTAACAGACGCAGGTGGATTGAGATTCCACCAGCGGCTGTTAGGGGCACATGACAGCTGGACAGATCCTGCAAAACGGGAGACACGACCTGCACCGTACATGTACTGCGCATCTTTATCAATGTCTTTATCAATGATTTAGATGAAGGAATTGAGGGTAAACTGATTAAATTTGCTGATGACACAAAGCTAGGAGGGATAGCTAATACTAGAGAAGAGAGAGAGAGGATTCAAAAAGACCTAAATAAACTGGAGCAGTGGGCAGCAACCAACAGAATGGTTTTTAACAGGGAAAAATGCAAAGTACTACATCTGGGCAATAAAAATGAAAAAAGCATATACAGAATGGGAGGAATAGAGCTAAGCAACAGTACATGTGAAAAAGACTTAGGTATACTAATAGATCATAGACTGAACATGAGTCAACAGTGTGATGCAGCAGCAAAAAAGGCAAATACAATTCTGGGATGTATTAACAGAAGCATACAGTCTAGATCACGTGAAGTCATTATCGGTCTTTACTCCTCTTTGGTCAGACCTCATCTGGAATACTGTGCACAGTTTTGGGCACCACATTTTAAAAAAGACATAGACAAACTGGAGCAAGTTCAGAGAAGAGCGACCAGAATGGTGACTGGTCTGCAAACTATGTCCTATGAGGAACGGTTGCAGGATTTGGGAATGTTTAGCTTGCAAAAAAGAAGACTGAGAGGAGACTTAATAGCTGTCTACAAATATGTCAAGGGCTGTCACATTGTAGAAGGATCATCTTTATTCTCATTTGCACAAGGAAAGACTAGAAGCAATGGGATGAAACTAAATGGGAGGAGACACAGATTAGATATTAGAAAAAACTTTTTGACAGTTAGGGTGATTAATGAGTGGAACAGGCTGCCACGAGAGGTGGTGAGTTCCCCTTCAATGGACGTCTTCAAACAGAGGCTGGACAGATATCTGTCTGAGATGATCTAGTGAATCCTGCTTTGAGCAGGGGGTTGGACCAGATGACCCAGGAGGTCCCTTCCAACTCTACCATTCTATGATTCTATGCGCATGTTGTGAAAAGTTAAATTTGCATGAAAAATTGCAGCAAAAAAAAAAAAAGAAGAAGAAGCTGCATTTGAAAAGTGGTAATGATGGCACTCAAGAAATTAAGCTGCCCACCCTATGTAAGCAAAGAGGGGTCTGGTAATTTTGATAGATAATATAAAATTGGGTCAGCTTTTTATTGACCAATGGCGATACTTTAAGATGGGAATAGATCACATCCTGCCAGTCCATTGCTGACAGAGATGCAGTTTCTTCACTGGCATCAAGGAGGAATCAACCATATGAATAGGAGGGAGTAAATTATGATTAACATTTAGAAGGAGGTGTGAAGACCCGGGGTCTTCCATGGGCGTAATACTACTCAGACAACACAGGGTGATGATAAAACAGTGTGCCATTATTTTATTGAACCACCAAACGGACAATAAACAGATAGAACAGTCCCAGCAAATACCCAAGATGGTACAACATTATAGTCTCACCCTTCTGCTGGCCCGCCTGGGATTAGAGCAGCTTCGACTTTGGGACTTCCAGGGCCAACTACCTCCACCAGAGGCCCCCTCGCTTTTGGCGGGCCCCCACAGAAAGGAGGTAGCGCAAGCTTAGGAAGCTGACAGTCCATCGAGGTACAAGGCCAGGAGACCCGAGGGTCCCACCATGGCTTCTCTGAGAGTTTCCATGGGGCCAGATGACCGGCTGGTCTCAATCTGGCTTCTCCGAAAGTCTCCATGGGTTCCAGGCGACCGGAGGGTCCCACCTGGCAACCCCAAACAACATATCCATGGAGCCAGGTGACTTCACTGTCCCAACCTGGTCTCCCAAAATGTATCTATGGGTTCTCTGATGGTCAATGGAGCAGATCTGTATCCTTCCAGTCAGGGCCATGTACCCTTAGGACGGAATCATGTAGAATCCAAATCTGTGTCTCTCTGGGTAAAGCCATGCTACCAAGCTACTCTCCTGAAGAGTCTGCCTGATCTTTGATTATCATTTCCATTCTGACTGCTACAGAGGCATATGTTCCTTAAAAAAGTTACAATTGTCCTGTCAAGTACACATCCACAGGTCAAGGGTTAGGGATGATATTATTTCACAGGACTCAGGTCTCATTGTTTGTGCATTTAATCAATTTACATAGTTGGTACAGCAGGGGGGACTCTTTAAATCAACATCTAGCTGGCTTTAGTATAATATGCACTTAGCATAGTAACAAATATAATTATTTCAGAACCAAGAAAGACAACATTCAGGGTTATACAAATACTGGTCTGTCCTTCTTAACCCAAGAAAGAAACATACACAATTTCTAAAGTCAACACAAACACAATAGTGCATTTCTCTTGGCTTAACAAATCTACATGTCTGGCTGATTAAGATAAGAAGCTATTTTGTCATAGGAGGGAGGAGGGGAGAGTTAGATTAGTGAAGTGAGGTGATAGGCCTGTCTAAAGAGATTTTTTTTTCAAGCACGCTTACAAACATGGGGGCTAGATATTAGGTCCTTTGGGGTAGTGCATTCCAGAACACTATTAGGGAGAAAAACGGAGGGCACCACAATAGCAATAATAGTAATACTATACTATAGTGTTCAACCCGTCACATACCAGACAATTGCAGTTACATCATAAGAGAAAAAAAAGAAGTATGTATAGACAGGGATCACCAACTTTTAATCATAAATTTTTATTGGATAAGTAACTAGACAAACAAACCCAGTTAAAAACATTTAAAAAGCACAAGGCTTCAACATAACAACAATCCCCATCACAATATTATGTGGGCTAAACCTCAAACATAGAGTCATAATAGACACAAAATGGCACAATCCAAGAAACTGTTATACCAATAAATATAATCCCTGCTTACAATACAGGATAAAGCGAAGAAACATGTGAAATGATACTCACATGGGTAATTACTATTCTGCTGTAGGTACAACCATATCAAGAAAAAAATATAGAACTTTTATCTAGGGAAAATACCCAAAGTACCATGCATGTGATGTGTGTAAAAATGCATTTTTTCACCTCTTTATGCATTTTTACACACATCACTTGCATGGCACTTTGGGTATTTTCCCTAGATAAAAGTCCTATAATTTTTTCTTGATATGGTTGTACCTACAGCAGAATAGTAATTACCCATGTGAGTATGTTTTCACATGTTTCCTTGCTTTATCCTGTATTGTAAGCAGGGATTATATTTATTTGTATAACAATTTCTTGGATTGTGCCATTTTGTGTCTATTATGACTCTCTATGTTTGAGGTTTAGCCCACATAATATTGTGATGGGGCTTGTTGTTATATTGAAGCCTTGTGCTTTTTAAATGTTTTTAACTGCATTCCAGAACACTGCTTCAGATTATAGAGTTTGTTACTCTTAGATCAATTAAGGAGCAGAGGGTATAAGTAGGGTGATAGACGGAGATGAGATATAGGATTTTGCAGAACTGTGAAGAGCTTTGAGGGTGAGAGATACATTTGTATTGTATTCTGTAGCAGATGGGTAACCAGTGCAATGACTGGCACAATGTGGAGGCATCGGTGAAGTGGCTGGACAGAAATACGACCCTGGCTGCCACATTCAGGATGGATTGGAGAGGAGAAAGTTTGGTTAAAGGGAGACCGATCAGTAAAGAGTTGCAGTAGTCCAGACGAGATTGAATAAGAGCGACAGTAAGAGTTTTTGCAGTTTCAAAGGTGAGAAAATGTCGGATTTTGTAGATGTTTTTAAGATGCAGGTAACATAAGCTATTGAATGATTGGATATAAGGAATAAAGGAAAGTTCTGTGTCAAATATGAATCCAAGACAGCGAGCCAGCTGCTTGGGATTTATGGTTGAACCACCCAAGGTAATTGCAATATCGGGAATAAGTAGGTTAGTAGAGGGAGGAAACACAAGAAGTTCAGTTTTGGAGAGATTCAGTTTCAGATAGAGGAAGGACATAGTGTTAGTGACAGCGGACAGACAATCCCTGATATTTTGTATTAAGGTGGGGGAGATGTCAGGAGAAGAGGTGTATATTTGGGTGTCATCAGCATAGAGATGATACTGGAAACCAAATCTGCTGATGGAATGTCCAATAGGGTCGGTGTATAGAGAGAAAAGGAGCCTAGCACTTAGCCTTGAGGAATCCTGATAGTAAGGAGAAGGGGAGAAGAGTAAAAGCCAGCACAAGCTACAACGAAGGAGCAGTCAGGTAGGTAGTAGGAGAACCAGGAAAGAGCAGTATCCTTGAGGCTGATAGAGTGGATCATAGTGAGGAGGAGATAGTGATCCACAGTGTCAATTGCGGCAGAGAGATCCAGGAGAAACAGCAGGGAGTAGTAGGCATTGGATTTTGCTAATAGGTCATTAGAGACTTTAGGAAGGGCAGTTTCAGTAGAGTGTAAAGAGCGGAAACCAGATTGTAAAGGGTCAAGAAGAGTGTAAAGATGTGAGGTTGTGGGTTGTAAGAAATCACCTAGGCAGATTAACGATGCAACAATATTTTATTGATACCAGCCTTGGTAATAAGCAATTCCAGGTAAATGTCCAAAAAACAGTTCTCTCAGTCCTCAAATTCCCAATCTGGGTTCAGTAGTTCCACTGGCTTTGTATAAGGCCGTACTCACTGTCTCCATCCTCTTCCTTCAAACCTTCCACCCAACTCTCCTAAAACATGTCTGTCCTTTCTTCCACTGGGCTCAGTCCCCTCCCAGGTCAGAAGTGATCACACCCTCCCCCTTAAACATTCACTGTTCACTCAACAATGAAGAATATTCTAGAAGGGTCCATCTGAAACTGCATGTAAGACCCCCTGTGGGGACAGCTCCACTGTGTCAACAATCTACACACACATAATGAGATTATTGGCTATTGGAACAATGGTTAGATAATCCTGAGATACAGATTAGTGGACTGCTGGACATTTTACAAGTGAATATAGTGCACATACTGACAAGTTAGCAGAACTATATAAAACATAACAAGTAAATCACTAATAAAACACAATAATAATATTAACAAAAATGGTGGTCCGTTGCTGGAAAAGTATCATAGTCTTTAGAAAATGGGCAGCTCCTCACAAAGAGAGTGATCTGAGAAGAGCATTCCAGAGCAGTTCTGGTCAAGGGATGTTTTTGTAAGTAAAAGGGTTATGATGGCATATTTCAATGCAGAGGGAAAAATAGCGGAAGAAAGAGAGAGGTTAAAAATTGTAGAAAGGTAGGTAGTGACAGCTGGGGAGAGGGACTGGAGGAGATGTGAGGGAATAGGGTCACTGTTGCAGGTTTTAGGGCGAGAAGAAGCGAGAAGTCTGGTCACATCTTCTTCTGTGACAGGCTCAAAGATGGAAAGTGAGCTTGAGGTGCGGGAGGGAAGGGGATCCAGGCTCTGATGGAATTGTGCAAAAATGTCCTGAAGGATGTGGTTGATTTTTTGTAGGAAATAAGTGGCCAGATCATCAGCACTGAGATTGGTGACTGGGGTCTGTACTTTAGGACTCAGGAGGGAGTGGAAGGTTTCGAAGAGTTGTTTTGCATTGTTGGCTAGTGATGTGACGAGGGTGGTAAAGTAGACTTGTTTGGCCAGATGAAGAGCAGAGTTATAAGTTTTCAGCATGAACTTAGAGTGAAGTCTTCTGAAGAAAGTGATTTTCTGCACAGACGCCCAGTACAACTCGAGCAGCGCTGTACCCAAATATATACGAGCGAGAAATGCCACAGGTCTCCAGGAACTGTGCAAAGAACATTATTAACATACTTATAACCTAAACACTCAAAGCACCACTCCATTTTTTATTTTATTTTAGCGCTGGAGTGGTGCAACTTCTGATTGACTGAAAGTCAGAGGTAACGGTCACAAGCTCTCAGTATGTCTATAAGAGCCTTGTTCTGGCCTCCTGGCTCTCATAGACTTAAATTGAGCTGTGACTTCCGGCTCACTCAGCAACACTGGAGCAATCTGGCATATCACAAACTGCAGAAGACGGCCGAACCGGCGCCGATAACAGATGAAGACAGCAGATGGTAAGTATGATACTAGGTGTAAGGAACTTAGATTAGTTGCACCACTTCAGTGGTAAAATAATGACGGCTTGCTTTAGGATTCCCAACAAAATTATCTGGGGGAAGTAAATGTGGAGATGATTCTCAAGAGGAATATAACGTCTGTGAGAGTAGCTGAAGTTAATGTTCTAAAACTGGAAATGAAGCAACAGGTGTTTGAGCCAGTGCATTCATACAGGGAGGGAGGTTACGCACAGCCTAGACCACCCCCCATTGACCCACAACTAGTTGCGATACAAGTTCAGGTAAATTACCAGTATATAATGGCAAAGGTGTTGATTCCATTCACTGAATATTCTGTTATGGCTCACCTGGTGAGGTTGATTTGCTAAGCTGTAGTTATGAATGAACAGCTCAGACTGGAGACGTTGTTGTAATGAGATACAGCAGAGATGGATAATCCGGACAGTGTGTGGAATAGCAAAACTGGATTACCAAATTGGCGCGTGGAGCAGTGTAGAATAGCAAAGCTGGATATGCTAGACAGCTCAAGGACCAGGGTTGAACAGCGAAGCTGGCCGGCATGTGGAACAGTGTGGAAAGTGCAGCTGGATATGCAGTCAGGTACCTTGATTCAGCTGAGCTGAGTAAGCAGACAAGTGTAGCACCCCGAGGACTCGGCTGCTACAGGAGTATTGCACCTCAAACCAGAGGTGTGGTATTCCACTCCCGGGTAAGGATGGAGGGTGGGACTGAGCTCAGCTAGTTGCATGCACTACACTCATCCCATTTCCGGGGGACAGAACAACGGTACTCCCACCAGATAGATGTGCAGGTACGACAGCGTCTGTCCTTGGCTGGAGTGGGAGGGGGGGAGGAACATCCCAGTAGTGTAGGAGCAGTCAGGGGAGGGACTCTGGGCATAGGAGGAGCCCATGGTTGCATTGTGACCTGGGCTCGGGTGTCAGAGGGAGTATATAAGGTGGGCACCATCTTAAGACAGGGTCTGTTCTGAGAGAGAGTTCAGCCAGAGAGGGCTGACAGGGAGCTGTGGCTCCGGCTGGGCCCAGCTCCAGAGCCAGGCCTGGACTGAAGGCCTGAGGCAGAGAGAGAGGAAGGAGAAGAAGGAACAGGAGCACCAAGAAAGGCCCAGAGACGCAAGCAGAGGGAACCCTGAGATCCCATGAGTGAACTAAAACGGGTGAAGGGTTGGCAGAGAAGGGTACCGGATCCCAAGCTGGTGGAGGCAAATCATCCTTAGCCAGGAACCGGAGGTCGTGGTCAAGCTTTGGCACGACCCCTCGCCACATCCACCCGGAAGGCACGCCACATAGGGTCAGGAAAACCGGAGAGAGGTTTTGCCCCATAAGGCCCGAGGAAGCCGGACATAGGTGGGTCCCTGGTGAGGACGGCCAGTAGGAAGGAAGAGAGGGGAGCTCAGGACCACGCTCTGGAACTGCCTGGGAGTTGGCCGAGTCCCGCACCTGGTGGACGCAGCACGGCTCGGGTGGTCACTCTTGGCCGAAGTGACCGGAGCAACACCTATGAGTAAAAGCCTTGAAACTGCACCACACGTCTCTGAGCTTCCTTGCTGCACCATCACAACCACTATCATCCACATCTGCTGCCCTGAGGCCATACCCCTCCCGTTGGGGGTTATACCATCCACGCTGCACATCCGTACTACCGGCCTCAGCGGACTGTCCTGCAGCGGCGGCTTCATAGCCGCATTCAACGGGTGGCGTAGTCGAACATTCTAACATCTACTGCTAAAGACTGCCGCTCAGCTTGACTCCCTGGGCACGGACCGGGTCACCGCCACGAGACTACTACCCCCATCTGATCCGGCTCCGGGTAAGCCCCCGTGCGCGCGATGCCGCACGACACAGCAGGCCCAGGGGCGCGTCAACTTTGGCGTAGTCGGCAGGATTACGTGCCCGCAACTGACGGGTACTGCGTGCCTGAAGAAAAGTTCACATTTACCGTAAAAAGGAGTCTCCCGCCAATTCCAGAGGGTTCCCGCCATCGGACGCCATCTCGGGTCGTTTCCCGCCGTTTGCCCGCCATCTGCAGCCTTTTCCCGCCATCCACGGAGTTTCCCGCCATAAGGAGACGATTCCCGCCATCTGAGACGATTTCCCGCCCTGGCAGAGCGGACTCCATTGTGGGCGTGCCAGAGGGTGGCAAGAGGCCACCTCCCATCGTGGGCCAGGTCCAGGAATGGCGCCAAAAGCGGAAACCGCCCCCACCAGCAGAGACTGCAATGATAGAAATGTCCATCAGCGTGAGAGGGCTGCCCCTGGAACTGACAATCACTAAGTTGCCACGGGACCACCCTCAAGGGGGGAGGATACAGAACAAAACAGAGAAGATGGGTGCGGCCTGGAGGAGTCTGGACAGATCGCACCCGGAGATGGAGGAAGAGTCAATCAGCACCGACCCTGTGGTCCGGAACCTGTTGCAGGCTGCCACCCCAGAAGGCCTGGTGGAGATCCTGGCACAGCTCCCCAGAAATCGGGAGCGTGCACAGACCGCGCTGGAGGCCTTGGCCCGGAAGATGGCCCGAGTGCAGCAAGAAGCACTGGCCGAGTGGAGGAGAGAGATGGTCCAGCAGGCTGGAACTCGCCAGCAGAGGATGCCACCCGCAACGTGGAGCGTGTCTGCCCCTGAGGATGGTGCAGGAGGGACGAAGGCCAGAGACGACGCCGCGGAGGGAGCCGCAGGGATGGAAGCAGGTAATGGGGACGTCATCACCCCGAGCCCAGTAGCCGTAAGCCTGCCCCAGCTCCCCGTCGCAGAGCCCGAAGTTCCACTCACCGTGCCCGTTGCCGCACCGCCGCTGCTACCAACTAGGCCTCAAGCGGCAGGAGCCGCGGTCGCGCCCTCTGTTACGCCACGCCCCTGGACCCTGAGCGCGGCAAAAGAGGAAGTGCCCCCGGCCTGGTCGCAAGGCCGAGCGCCCCCGGGCGCCGCGGTCCCCACAGCGCCCTCCTCCCGGAAGGCGCCATACCTGAATCCAGACAGGATGCCTACAGCCTGGACGCAAGGCCGAGCGCCCCCGGGCGCCGCTGCCCCTACAGCGCCCTCTACCTCCACCGTGCCACCCCTGGGTGAAGATCTGTTTGCGCAGCATACTAGCCCGGACGGGCTGCCTTTCGTTTGGCCACCGGAGTACGTCAACCCCCGACTCCGGAAGGAATGGCCTCTGTGTGAGCCTCTGATCCCGGCTCCGGCACCCGCCAACATTGTCCCGCTCCCGTTGGAGGAGGCCCAATTTGCATGGGACCCCACCGGTGAAAACCTCATGGGGTTCACCCAAGAGACCCGGGCGGCCGCAGCCCAACGTGAGGAGTGTTGCCGACAACAACTGGAAGTCTTTCAGAGGGAACGGCGAGAGAGGCGGGTCCGCGAGGAGCGGCTGCAGGTCCAAAGCGCGGAGCAGAAAAGCCGGACCCGACGAAACCGCCGTGCGGCCCATGGTCCCCGCGCCACCGGGACTGTAATAAAATTTCAAATGGAGCACGGCTGGGGCTTTATCCGGGATCACAGAACCCCCGGCGACGTCTTTGTCACCCTCAGGGATGTCGAGTCTCACCTGCCGGAGGGACACCGAGGACGTGACCTCTACCCGGGTAATGAGGTCACCTTCACCCGGCACCAGTGTGCCAAAGGACCATACGCCCTTCACGTGCACCGGTTGACGGAGGAGGAGTTGCAGTATGGGGAAGATCAAGAGGACCCGGACGGGTCTGAAGACTACCCTCAGGAGGAGACAAGGAGAGGACACCGCTACTAAAGGGGAGTAGCATAAGCAAAGTACTGTAGATAAGTTACCCGTATGAGTATTTGACATGTTGCTAAATGGAGTGTGGTCCCCGTTGGGACTAGTGTGGGACTGTTAAAGAACTGTTTCCTGTGTGCCCCTATCCATTACCAGGCTGAGGACTGTGAGCAGCCATTCCCCTATCCCCACTGGCCGAGGACTGAGAGCGGCCATACCCTTTAAATAGTTGCGCTTCCTAAAGCGCCCCCTTCTGGTTTTATAAAGAACTGTTTTTCTCTAGTGACTGTTGCACTTACCTGGTCACAAGTTGCACGGTGGCCAGGGATCACGGACGTATTAGTCAAGAATGTTTTATATGAAAAGGTTTTATATTATGAAAAAAAAAAAAAGTTGATATATTTTATATGTAAGTGCACTTTAAAAAAAAAAAATTTTGTATGTTTCATTAAGTTATGCTCTTTTCCAGCCCGAGGACGTGCTGTGGTTTACCAGGGGGGAATGTAGCACCCCGAGGACTCGGCTGCTACAGGAGTATTGCACCTCAAACCAGAGGTGTGGTATTCCACTCCCGGGTAAGGATGGAGGGTGGGACTGAGCTCAGCTAGTTGCATGCACTACACTCATCCCATTTCCGGGGGACAGAACAACGGTACTCCCACCAGATAGATGTGCAGGTACGACAGCGTCTGTCCCTGGCTGGAGTGGGAGGGGGGGAGGAACATCCCAGTAGTGTAGGAGCAGTCAGGGGAGGGACTCTGGGCATAGGAGGAGCCCATGGTTGCATTGTGACCTGGGCTCGGGTGTCAGAGGGAGTATATAAGGTGGGCACCATCTTAAGACAGGGTCTGTTCTGAGAGAGAGTTCAGCCAGAGAGGGCTGACAGGGAGCTGTGGCTCCGGCTGGGCCCAGCTCCAGAGCCAGGCCTGGACTGAAGGCCTGAGGCAGAGAGAGAGGAAGGAGAAGAAGGAACAGGAGCACCAAGAAAGGCCCAGAGACGCAAGCAGAGGGAACCCTGAGATCCCATGAGTGAACTAAAACGGGTGAAGGGTTGGCAGAGAAGGGTACCGGATCCCAAGCTGGTGGAGGCAAATCATCCTTAGCCAGGAACCGGAGGTCGTGGTCAAGCTTTGGCACGACCCCTCGCCACATCCACCCGGAAGGCACGCCACATAGGGTCAGGAAAACCGGAGAGAGGTTTTGCCCCATAAGGCCCGAGGAAGCCGGACATAGGTGGGTCCCTGGTGAGGACGGCCAGTAGGAAGGAAGAGAGGGGAGCTCAGGACCACGCTCTGGAACTGCCTGGGAGTTGGCCGAGTCCCGCACCTGGTGGACGCAGCACGGCTCGGGTGGTCACTCTTGGCCGAAGTGACCGGAGCAACACCTGTGAGTAAAAGCCTTGAAACTGCACCACACGTCTCTGAGCTTCCTTGCTGCACCATCACAACTACTATCATCCACATCTGCTGCCCTGAGGCCATACCCCTCCCGTTGGGGGTTATACCATCCACGCTGCACATCCGTACCACCGGCCTCAGCGGACTGTCCTGCAGCGGCGGCTTCATAGCCGCATTCAACGGGTGGCGTAGTCGAACATTCTAACATCTACTGCTAAAGACTGCCGCTCAGCTTGACTCCCTGGGCACGGACCGGGTCACCGCCACGAGACTACTACCCCCATCTGATCCGGCTCCGGGTAAGCCCCCGTGCGCGCGATGCCGCACGACACAGCAGGCCCAGGGGCGCGTCACAAGCACCTTGATACAGCAAAGCAGAAAGTGCAGACAGCACCATGAACAAGCAGATCAAAGTATGTAGACACACCCATTTATAAAGCACAGCTGAGAGTAGGGACCACACCTTGAAACAGCAAAGCTGGGTGTGCAAAAAAGAACCTTGACATCGCAGAGCAAGTGGAACTGCAGAGACGAGTATGCAGAATGGCTGTGATCAGGAGGTGACCATCTGCCTGGTGTTAGCAGGTGTTAAAAGACCTTGAGAAGTGACACCAGAGATGTGCACCAAATTAATATGGTAACTCCATGTGCACAAGAGCAAAGGGAAAGGAAGATGCAATGTCAATGAGCTGACTGATTACATATTCCAAACCTGTGTTTTGCTGTTACAAGCTTCGTTCCGGCATGAATCTGCTGAGAAATGTTATGTTAAAAGTAGTTGTGTGTTCTGAAACATTGAAGTGTGACAAATATGCACAAATAGAAAAAACTGGGAAGGGACAAGTACTTTTTACAGCACTGTATACTCATCCGTGTGAACTTTTTTTTTTCAGATTTTTGGAACTGCCAAGGATTTCTCATATCTAGTAGCTGTTCATGTTTGTCTCAAGGTCGGTCAGTTATGGCTCGGATGAGAAGCTCTTCCACTAGTTATTCAATCACATCTGGTCACCTCAATAGATAAGATTGTTACAGGATACAGATTCTTGTTTTTGCAATCAAGGAATTTAACTGTAACCTTAATTAGTAAATTATTCAGTGTTCTTATTACTTTGTTGAATATTGTTGTTATTTCCTACTAAAAAAATAAAGCTTTAATAAATTCCTTTTAGAGGGAGGTGTACAAATGATTTCACCCCCTTAGGAATGATGCATATTGTGACCTATAGGATACAATTATTTTTATATTTTTCTTTATGAATTTAAATAACTCAAGTAGGCACCACGTACAGACTTTGTGCAGACTACTCCACTTAGCGGGTCCTAAGGGTCCCCTGATATTCACACTTTGATCCCTGTGAAAAGATCTGGACTATATGGCAGGGGGCCCTTGTGTTCATCTAAGGAGTAGCTGCTCATGGAAGGAGCAAGTTGAAGGAAAAGCAGGAACAATCCAGGTCAGGACCAGAAAGGAAGAAACAATAACAACAAATCAGAAACAAGGGGATAGCAGAGTTCAAATCTAGGAGGTCGGTCAAGAGCAGTGAAACAGTCCAAGGGTCAAATCTATAAGAAAATTAAAGTGTTAATCAGAAGAACAAACAAAGACCAAAGCCAGGTCAGATACAGAGGTTAAACCAATAATATGTTCACCTGGGTATTAGAAATACAATAAGTCAGGAGCAGCCAAACAGTTTAAGGGTGAAATCTATAAGAACCTCAAAGTGGTAAACATAAAAAACAAAGGAAGAACAAAGCAGGGTCAGATACAGAGGTCAATCCAATATTAAGTTCCCCAGGGTAGTATAGTAGAGTGTTGTGCAATCCCATTGGCTGCCGGACATATTAGTCCACTGAATGGCAACATTAATATAAAGACCGTCAGAAACACTTGTAACACCAACCAACTTTTTTGGCTGTGTGGAAAACATGCCACCCAGCAGAAGAAGAAAGCACTTTCCATAATGTTTGCATGGCGGCAAACACATTGCACGGCTTCATGAGGATCACTACTGTGCTCATTAGGTGCCTATGACACAAATCTGGCCAAATATATAGAGTAAGCATATTGAATTATTTTGACTGGTAAAATGATGGACACCATGATGTAAACTTTACAGACCCTATTATATTCAATGGGCTTCATTGGGTGCTGTGGGCTTCAAAATGTTAAAGCTCCAGCAATTCAGTAGTTTCAATTATTCTTCTGACAGAAGAGAACAAATTAAATTTGTAATCAGTATATAATAGATACACATACACAAACATATATACTTCGTATGGGTCTGTTTAGTTTAACGGTTTGTGTGCGTGGTTAAAAACTTTCTTACTGATATGAAGCCCACACGTTATGATCAGTAATTTGACACGCCAAGTTGTTATGAGAATAAATTTTGTGTCTCTAGTGGTGTCCCGGAGAGTTTTAAATTATTTGGTTTTGTATTTCATTTAAAAAAAATATATATATTGAGAATGGTAGGTCCTAGAAAGCCAAAACCCGGTCTAAAACCTTCCGAAGCACTAGATTTACCTACATGGTAAATATGGTTCAAATTGGTCCAGTCTCTGGGCCTTGCATAAAGAATGGACAACAGAAATTCATACATTATATATATATACATATATATATATATATATATAAAAATATATATATATACAGTTATATGAAAAAGTTTGGGCACCCCTATTAATCTTAAGCTTAATGTTTTATAAAAATTGTTGTTTTTGCAACAGCTATTTCAGTTTGATATATGTAATAACTGTTGGACACAGTAATGTTTCTGCCTTGAAATGAGGTTTATTGTACTAACAGAAAATGTGCAATCTGCATTCAAACAAAATTTGACAGGTGCATAAGTATGGGCACCTCACCAGAAAAGTGACAATAATATTTAGTAGATCCTCCTTTTGCAAAAATAACAGCCTCTAGTCGCTTCCTGTAGCTTTTAATGATTTCCTGGATCCTAGATGAAGGTATTTTTGACCATTCCTCTTTACAAAACAATTCCAGTTCAGTTAAGTTTGATGGTCGCCGAGCATGGACAGCCCTCTTCAAATGATCCCACAGATGTTCAATGATATTCAGGTCTGGGGACTGGGATGGCCATTCCAGAACATTGTAATTGCTCCTCTGCATGAATGCCTGAGTAGATTTGGAGCGGTGTTTTGGATCATTGTCTTGCTGAAAGATCCATCCCCTGCGTAACTTCAACTTTGTCACTGATTCTTGAACATTATTGTCAAGAATCTGCTGATACTGAGTGGAATCCATGAGTCCCTCAACTTTAACAAGATTCCCGGTGCCGGCATTGGACACACAGCCCCAAAGCATGATGGAACCTCCACCAAATTTTACTGTGGGTAGCAAGTGTTTTTCTTGGAATGCTGTGTTTTTTTGCTGCCATGCATAACGCCTTTTTGTATGACCAAACAACTCAATCTTGGTTTCATCAGTCCACATGACCATCTTCCAAAAAGAAATTGGCTTCTCCAAATGTGCTTTTGCATACCTCAGCCGACTCTGTTTGTGGCGTGCTTGCAGAAACGGCTTCTTTCGCATCACTCTCCCATACAGCTTCTCCTTGTGCAAAGTGCGTTGTATAGTTGACCGATGCACAGTGACACCATCTGCAGCAAGTTGATGCTGCAGCTCTCTGGAGGTGGTCTGAGGATTGTCCTTGACTGATCTCACCATTCTTCTCTGCCTTTCTGATGTTTTTCTTGGCCTGCCACTTCTGGCCTTAACAAGAACTGTCCCTGTGTTCTTCCATTTCCTTACTATGTTCCTCACAGTGGAAACTGACAGGTTAAATCTCTGAGACAGCTTTTTGTATCCTTCCCCTGAACAACTATGTTGAATAATCTTTGTTTTCAGATCATTTGACAGTTGTTTTGAGGAGCCCATGATGCCACTCTTCAGAGGAGATTCAAACAGGAGAACAACTTGCAAGTGGCCACTTTAAGTAGCTTTTCTCATGATTGCATACACCTGGCTATGAAGTTCGAAGCTCAATGAGGTTACAAAACCAAAAAAAGTGCTTTAGTAAGTCAGTAAAAAGTAAATAGGACTATTTAAAACAAGAAAATGATAAGGGTGCCCATACTTATGCACCTGTCAAATTTTGTTTGAATGCAGATTGCACATTTTCTGTTAGTACAATAAACCTCATTTCAAGGCAGAAACATTACTGTGTCCAACAGTTATTACATATAACAAACTGAAATAGCTGTTGCAAAAACACCAATTTTTATAAAACATTAAGCTTAAGATTAATAGGGGTGCCCAAACTTTTCATATAACTGTATATATATATACACAGTGGTGGCCAAAAGTATTGGCACCGCTGCAATTCTGTCAGATAATACTCAGTTTCTTCCTGAAAATGATTGCAATCACAAATTCTTTGGTATTATTATCTTCATTTAATTTGTCTTCAATGAAAAAACACAAAAAGAATTGTCCTAAAGCCAAATTGGATATAATTCCACACCAAACCTAAAAAAGGGGGTGGACAAAAGTATTGGCACTGTTTGAAAAATCATGTGATGCTTCTCTAATTCGTGTAATTAACAGCACCTGTAACTTACCTGTGGCACCTAACAGGTGTTGGCAATAACTAAATCACACTTGCAGCCAGTTAACATGGATTAAAGTTGACTCAACCTCTGTCCTGTGTCTTTGTGTGTACCACATTGAGCATGGAGAAAAGAAAGAAGACATAAGAACTGTCTGAGGACTTGAGAAACCAAATTGTGAGGAAGCATGAGCAATCTCAAGGCTACAAGTCCATCTCCAAAGACCTGAATGTTCCTCTGTCTTCCGTGCGCAGTGTCATCAAGAAGTTTAAAGCCCATGGCACTGTGGCTAACCTCCCTAGATGTGGACGGAAAAGAAAAATTGACGAGAGATTTCAACGCAAGATTGTGCGGATGGTGGCTAAAGAACCTCGACTAACATCCAAACAAGTTCAAGCTGCCCTGCAGTCCGAGGATACAACAGTGTCAACCCATACTATCCGTCGGCGTCTGAATGAAAAGGGACTGTATGGTAGGATACCCAGGAAGACCCCACTTCTTACCCCGAGACATAAAAAAGCCAGGCTGGAGTTTGCCAAAACTTACCTGAGAAAGCCTAAACGTTTTGGAAGAATGTTCTCTGGTCAGATGTGACAAAAGTAGAGCTTTTTAGGAAAAAGCATCAACATAGAGTGTACAGGAAAAAAAAAGAGGCATTCAAAGAAAAGAACACGGTCCCTACAGTCAAACATGACGGAGGTTCCCTGATGTTTTGGGGTTTCTTTGCTGCCTCTGGCACTGGACTGCTTGACCGTGTGCATGGCATTATGAAGTCTTAAGACTACCAATAAATTTTGCAGCATAATGTAGGGCCCAGTGTGAGAAAGCTGGGTCTCCCTCAGAGGTCATGGGTCTTCCAGCAGGACAATGACCCAAAACACACTTCCAAAAGCACTATAAAATGGTTTGAGAGAAAGCACTGGAGACTTCTAAGGTGGCCAGCAATGAGTCCAGACCTGAATCCCATAGAACACCTGTGGAGAGATCTCAAAATGGCAGTTTGGAGAAGGCACCCTTCAAATATCAGGGACCTGGAGCAGTTTGCCAAAGAAGAATGGTCTACAATTCCAGCAGAGCATTGTAAGAAACTCATTGATGGTTACCGGAAGCGGTTGTTTGCAGTTATTTTGGCTAAAGGTTGTGCAACCAAGTATTAGGCTGAGGGTGCCAATACTTTTGTCTGGCCCATTTTTGGAGTTTTGTGTGAAATGATCAATGATTTGATTTTTGCTTCATTCTCTTTTGTGTTTTTTCCTTGCAAGCAAATTAAATGAAGATAATAAGACCAAAGAATTTGTGATTGCAATCATTTTCAGGAAGAAACTGAGTATTATCTGACAGAATTGCAGGGGTGCCAATACTTTTGGCCACCACTGTGTATATATATATATATATATATATATATATATATATATATATATATATATATATACATACATACATACAGTACAGACCAAAAGTTTGGACACACCTTCTCATTTAAACATTTTTCTGTATTTTCATGACTATGAAAATTGTACATTCACACTGAAGGCATCAAAACTATGAATTAACACATGTGGAATTATATACTTAACAAAAAAGTGTGAAACAACTGAAAATATGTCTTATATTCTAGGTTCTTCAAAGTAGCCACCTTTTGCTTTGATGACTGCTTTGCACACTCTTGCCATTCTCTTGATGAGCTTCAAGAGGTAGTCACCGGAAATGGTTTTCACTTCACAGGTGTGCCCTGTCAGGTTTAATAAGTGGGATTTCTTGCCTTATAAATGGGGTTGGGACCATCAGTTGTGTTGTGCAGAAGTCTGGTGGATACACAGCTGATAGTCCTACTGAATAGACTGTTAGAATTTGTATTATGGCAAGATAAAAGCAGCTAAGTAAAGAAAAATGAGTGGTCATCATTACTTTAAGAAATGAAGGTCAGTCAGTCTGAAAAATTGGGAAAACTTTGAAAGTGTCCCCAAGTGCAGTTGCAAAAACCATCGAGCGCTACAAAGAAACTGGCTCACCTGAGGACCGCCCCAGGAAAGGAAGACCAAGAGTCACCTCTGCTTCTGAGGATAAGTTTATCCGAGTCACCAGCCTCAGAAATCGCAGGTTAACAGCAGCTCAGATTAGAGACCAGGTCAATGCCACACAGAGTTCTAGCAGCAGACACATCTCTTCAACAACTGTTAAGAGGAGACTTTGTGCAGCAGGCCTTCATGCTAGGAAACCACTGCGAAGGACAGGCAACAAGCAGAAGAGACTTGTTTGGGCTAAAGAACACAAGGAATGGACATTAGACCAGTCGAAATCTGTGCTTTGGTCTGATGAGTGCAAATTTGAGATCTTTGGTTCCAACCACCGTGTCTTTGTGCGACACAGAAAAGGTGAACGGATGGACTCTACATGCCTGGTTCCCACCGTGAAGCATGGAGGAGGAGGTGTGATGGTGTGGGGGTGCTTTGCTGGTGACACTGTTGGGGATTTATTCAAAATTGAAGGCATACTGAACCAGCATGGCTACCACAGCATCTTGCAGCGGCATGCTATTCCATCCGGTTTGCGTTTAGTTGGCCCATCATTTATTTTTCAACAGGACAATGACCCCAAACACACCTCCAGGCTGTGTAAGGGCTATTTGACCAAGAAGGAGAGTGATGGGGTGCTATGCCAGATGACATGGCCTCCACAGTCACCTGACCTGAACCCAATCGAGAGGGTTTGGGGTGAGCTGGACCGCAGAGTGAAGGCAAAAGGGCCAACAAGTGCTAAGCATCTCTGGGAACTACTTCAAGATTGTTGGAAGACCATTTCCGGTGACTACTTATTGAAGCTCATCAAGAGAATGCCAAGAGTGTGCAAAGCAGTCATCAAAGCAAAAGGTGGCTACTTTGAAGAACCTAGAATATAAGACATATTTTCAGTTGTTTCACACTTTTTTGTTAAGTATATAATTCCACATGTGTTAATTCATAGTTTTGATGCCTTCAGTGTGAATGTACAATTTTCATAGTCATGAAAATACAGAAAAATCTTTAAATGAGAAGGTGTGTCCAAACTTTTAGTCTGTACTGTATATACACACACACACACATATATATATGTATATATATATACATTCATATATATATATTATCTTTATTATAAGTGGATTTTTACTGGAAAATTGGTGTTATTGTTTTGACTTTAAACTTTCTTTTTAGAAACTTTTTTATTTTTGCGATGAGACTTTACTATGTGATACATAGACTCTGTACTGTAACAAGCCATACACCGGTGTTATGTGATCACACTTGACAAAGTGTGCAAACACCATCATAATTGCTTCATGATATATACCTGCCATGCTAAAGGCCATAACAATAAAACGGGAACTCCTCTGCTGCCCATGCAAGTAATTTCCATGATTTAGAGAATCCATATAACGTAAAATAAAAAAAAATACAATTTAATAAACCCCGACTTCACAGTTCTATAATCACAGTTATAGGATATCACTGAGTCTCGTGTACTAGTATTGAAGAATATATCATATCAACAACAAAAAAAATATCAGCCCTGAAATATTTATGAGCACAAAGCAGCTTTGTTTGCTGACAGAATCTGTGTGAGAAGAAATTGCAGATATGTGAAGAATTTTTCATGATAAAAGAACTGAACTTGAAGAGCATACAAAAGAGATTCTGCTAAAAGGCAGCAGTTTTCTTGCAGCTGTGAATATTGTTCTTTTAATTTTCTTAAATAAATAATAAAAGGTACAGAACCAGAGAATTCATGTACAGTCCGGTCACATTATTATTCTTTATGGCATTTAGTGAACTTATATTAATATTGGTAATGCTGACATATAATATAACCAATAAGTGCATGCTGCATAATAGATGTTTCCCATGGGTATAGCCAGGGATGTGCATAAATGTTCATATTAAAAAATGATGCAAGTTCAATGGGATCTGAATATCAGCATCTTTAGTAAGCCCTCTGTCGCACCTCATCGCAGTTCTGCCCAGTTGTCCTGGCTAGCACACACTTCAGCGGAAGCTTTGTAGAGGGTGAACCAAAACTTTAAAGGAAACCTATCACCAGATTTTTCCCATATAACCTACGGCCACCACCTTAGCTTTCTAAAATGCTGTATATATGACTCCAATTCGCCCAACACCTTTTATTATACTCACCGGCGGTCCGATTCGATGGGCGTTGCTGACCTTCATCCTGGGCCTCCTCTCTTCTTGTGATGCCGCCCTCCTTCTCTGCTTTGTGTGGATGTTGCGACCTACGTTATCCACACAATGTTCACCTTCGCACTCCTGTGCAGGCGCACTTCTCTCTATCCTGCTGAGGGCAGAGCAAAGTACTGTTCTGCGCATGCGCGGGGAAAGGCCAAAGAGCTCCGGGACATGCGCATTACAATACTTTCCTCTGCCCTCGGCAGGGTAGAGAGAGGAACAATGTGTGGATAATGAAGGATGGAGGCGGGACGAAGACCAGCCATGCCCATCGGAACGCCCTGTGAATATAATAAAACATTTTTTTTTATCTTATAGGGCAAATTGGAGTCATATATACAGCATTTTAAAATGCTGTCACATGGGGCTGAAGGGTGATGGCCATAGGTTATATGGGAAAAGCCTGGTGACATGTTCCCTTTAAGATATTTACACATACTATAATTTGGGTAGAAAAAATCCTTTGCAGGTTTTGTGGTAAAATCTGCATGTCTGAACAGGGAATAGTTGCAGATTTCTTCTTATGCATTGCAAAAAAATTGAAATCTGCACCAAATATTTACACGCCGCAGATTAAAAATATACATCCATAGGTAAAGGGTCAGCTGATTTTTTTCACCAGTGTGTGGATGCGATACATTGACCTCTCATCCATTTTGCTGCTACTGTGAAACACTGTGGATTCTCCACAAATCTAGATGGAAAACCTACAGTGTATCGTCCATGTGTGAACATACCCTTACAGTTCCTTAGGACTGTTCAAATTGTATCTCTTATCTATTTAGGTTGTGATCTGGAAGAATGGTTAATACTGCATCTAGTCATGTTCACACCCTACATGTTCTACAACTCAAAACAAAACCCAGAAGTCAAATATGTTTCCAATATAATCACTGATATACAGTATACACGGACTGTTATAAGGGGTTGGCAAATCCGTGGTCTGAGCTCCCTGAGAAACATAAAAAAGGAAGGAAAAAAAACTTTACTACTCTCGATAAACAGGGACATAATTATTAAATCTTCATTGCCCCAGGCCATCAAGAACCTTTATCATGAATTCTTTCACCATCTGCCCTATGTAATATGACAATATATGTAATAAGACAATATGTTTGAAAAGGATAGGTCAAATGTTAGAGAATAATTGTTTGGCAGCACACCCTGCTGGGTTGGGAGGAAGCCCAGAATGGGTGCTGGTGTATTGCCTTTCGACATTGACAGTATACGCACCAGCAAAGATGCACAAACAAACAAGACAAGAACCCCTTCACCCCCGGGCCATTTTCCGTTTTTTTCTTCCCTTCTTCCAAGAGCCATAACTTCTTTATATTTCCGTCAATATCGCCGTATGATGGCTTTTTTTTTGCGGGACAAGTTGTTCTATTGAATTGCACCTTTTATTTTACCATACAATGTACTGGAAAACAGGAAAAAAATTCCAAGTGCGGTGAAATTGCAAAAAAAATTAAATTCCACAATAGTTTTTTGGGTTTATTATTTACCATGTTCACTATATGGTAAAACTGACCTGGCAATATGATTCTCCAGGTTAGTACGAGTACGCAGATACCAAACGTGCATAGTTTTTTTTTATATTTAAGTCGTGAAAAAAAAATTCGGAAATTTGTATGAAAAAAAAAATTTGCTTTGGTCGACATTTTCTGAGACTCGTAACGTTCTCATTTTTCGGGATATGTGGCTGTGTGAGGGCTCATTTTTTTGGTGCCCTGAGCTGACATTTTTACTGATACCATTTTGTGGTAGATATGTTTTGATCGCCTCTTATTGCATTTTATTTCAGTGTTGCAGCAGCCAAAAAAACACAATTCTGGCGTTTTGATCCTTTTTTCATTACAGTGTTTACAGATTGGATTCATTTATTTTATATTTTAATAGATCAGACATTTCTGAATGCAGCGATACCAAATATGTGTATTTTTTTTTAAGTTTTTTATTTTCAAGTGGGCAAAATGATGGTGATTTGAACTTATTTTTTTTACAATTTTTTTTCATATTTTTTATTTTTTTCTACTTTTAATTTTATTTATTAGTCCTGTTAGGAGACTTGAAGCTGTTATCATCTGTGATATACATACCAGTGCTTCACCACTGCTATGTATAGCAGAAATCATGATCTCCTATGAATACTGGCCTTGAATTGGCATTCACTGGAGTATCATAATGACAGGTATAGGGGTCATCATTAGACCCCTGGCTGTCATGACAACCCATCAGCGCCCTGCGATCACATGCCAGGGGCGCCCATGGGCGGGATGAATGACATGCTTCTGGCTGGCGCGTGTTAAATCCCGCTGTCAGAGATTGACAGTGGGATTTAACTGGCTAACAGCCACTGGCGGAGCACATGATGGCTAACTAAATCAGCCATCATGTGTCGGGAAAGAAGTGGGCTCAGCTTGTGAGCACGCATCAAAGTCAGGGACACGACATATGACGTAAATATGAGTCGTATGTCGTAAAAATATATATATTTTTTAATTCTCTTAGGCTTTGTATGGTGATATTGTGTTGTAATTTCCATTATTATTTGCCATTGTTTAGAAGCATTCAGGTATAAACAAAACAAAAATCAAATAGATTAGCCAGATACAAATATTAAGAAACTAAGTATGATTATTCTTCTAGTATTTGTTGTTGCCACAGTACGTTATTAGAACTTCCATCTGGTTCATGTAGCAATATACACTCCTCAATATAGAAATTAAAAGACAAGGAAAGTAAAGCAGAATTATGGAAATCAAAGGATGGATAGACATGTTAATGATGTGCAAATTCTGAAAAAATGGAAGCAACATTTTCAAAATATCTTGATTTATTCAGTATCAACTATGAGTGCCATGCAGAGAAATACATGCACTTGGTATGCTATCAATGAGGTATCAATGGCTATCTGAGAAATGCTCTGCGACGCTGAATGCAATTGGGCTGTTAGGCTCACCTAGTGAAGAGGATCCACTATGCCTAAGGTCTAAGTGGGCACACGGACCCCGGGAGTTGGTGTAGCAGGCAGGAAGGCATGTTGTGAGGGAGGAGTTGGAACACTGGAGACCACAGGAGGCCAGGTGCAGAGAGAATGCAGGAAAGTTCGAAGCAATAAAGGAGGTATGCAGGGTCACAAGGCGGATGCAGACCAGGAGCTGATAGACAACAGCCACAAGACTAGGAGTCTCAATACCAAGACACAGCTGTGTGTCTTATTGGGACTTAAATAGGCCTAAGGAGATTACGTCAGGGAGGCATGCCGGGTCACTTGTAAAACCTGAAGTGGAGCATAGCAAAGGGCAGCGGCCATGGGGGAAGGTGGTGTAGCCCTGCTGACCCTAGGCAGGTGCGTAACATAAGCAAACAAATCATCAAAAACCAGTGGTATGGCCATTTCTCCAAAGTGGCCCAGGAGACTTTTTGAACATGACGACAAGTTGCGTGTTGTTTATACGAATATGAGCAGCCTGCATGGCGTAAAGGAGCTAACATGACCTGCAGCGTCTCCACACTTATCTTTCATCAAACACATCTGGGATGTCATTGGTTGGTAATTGCATAGGAAGCTGCCAGCAGCAGACCTTGATGATTTGCCCAAGTGCAATCAGTGAGGTAGAACATTGCTCAGACATCCATTAATAACCTCACTGATAGCAGCCAAGGTATGTGTGTGCTTCTGCGCGTGCGGCTCATACTCATTACTGAATAAAGTTTCTTTTACCATCCGCATATCATTAGCATGTCTATCTATCCTGTGATTTGCATAATACCACAACCTACTTGTTGAGGAGTGTATATATGTCAGGTGTATGAGTAACCAATTACAATAAAAAGATGATAATGATCATCATTTTGATTGAAACACAACTGAAAAAGCTGATTATGAGGCTTAAAACTGGGTGAGGAACATTCAAACTCTGTTACAAAAGGTGAGTTTGTGGAAGACGGTTTCATGTAACAGGTCATACACCATGGCAAGACTAGGCACAGCAGCATAAGGCTGCGTGCCCACTATGCGTTTTTCAAGCGTTTTTTTGCCGCGGAATTTCCGCAGCTAAAACGCTTAAAAAGTGCTTGGTAATACGTGCCCCATGGTCCCCAATGATAATCCGCATGTGCTGTGCACATGCTGCGGAAATTTCCGCTGCGGATTATCATTGCGGAAAAATCCGCAGCATGTCCATTAATTTTGCGGACACGCAGCGTAATTCCCGCCATTGACTTGCATTGAATTGCATAATATCCGCATGTGCACTACATGTGCACATGTGGATATTAATCAATTTAATGTGCGGATGGTACCCGGGTCTGGAGGAGAGGAGACTCTCCTCCAGACCCGGGTACCATAGTACCTGTTAAAAAAGAATTTAAAATAAAAAATAAAGATTATACTTACCTTCCGATGTCCTCCCAGGGTTTTCTCCCCTCCGTCTGGTCTGCTGTATGGGTCGCGGTGTTGTGAAGGACCTGCCATGACGTCATTGAGTCATGTGACCTGTCACATGACTCAATGACATCACCGCAGGTCCTTCACACCACTGCAAGCCGCCCAAGACACCGGACGCAGCAGAGAAAACACCGGAAGGACATCGGAAGGTAAGTATAATCTTTATTTTTTACCATTCTTATTCTTTTTTTTTAACTAACTTGGTCACACTACTATAAATCCATGCCGGTTGCATGGATTTATATAGTGTGAACAAGTTGTCCAGCACTTTTCCAAGTGATGCTAAAATCCCTTGGAAAGCGCTTGATAACCCGCATGCAGAAATGCATGCACAGACGCTTGACAAACGCTTCTACCTGGCGGGAAAAACGCATGTAAAAACCGCATGCGTTTTTCCTGCGAGGGAGAAGCGGAAAAAATATGCAGCATTTCTGCATCGTGGGCACATAGCCTAACACAAATAGTTAGATTACATCAGCAAAGATTCTCCCAGACAAAGATCTCAAAGCAAACTAGGGTTTCAAGATGTGCTTTTCAAGCTCTTTTGAAGACGCACCAAGAAATCTGCAACTGTCAGGGCCATAGATGCAGTGTTCAGCCAAGGAAACTTACTGCAGCAGATGAAAGTTTAAGAAAAAAAAGGTCCAGCTTCCAAATATAATAGGAGATAAAATTGTGATTTTATTGTTAATCCATTAAAAAGATATACACATTGCAAAATTAAAATAAATGAAGGGGAAGACCTCCATGAAACCTGTGCATTTCAAGCACCAGTCTCGTCCTGGTAAATACATCATGATTGCCTTTGAAATCAGATATTCAGCAGTGCCATCAACTTAGAACTGGTAGCAACCAGTTAGATCCAGATTCACCCATAAACTGTTGAGAAAAGTCTGACCAGAAGTGGCTGGCCTTCATGGAAGACCAAAAATCGTATCTTTGACATGGAATAAAAAGCCAAGTTCTTTTTTTCCCATTCATTTACCTGTCAAAGCTAAATATATCACACACACAAAGACATTTTATTTGAAATGAAATGCACTATAAATTGTACCTTTTCGAATGAACGCCAAGCGTTCAACATTTTTTTCTTTTTGGCCTGAAAAAAGTAACATTGCTTTCACACAATTATCAGTTGTTAAAAATGCTGATATTGTATTGCAATGTAGCATTTCCAGGGACACTGATGGTGGACAGCCAAATATATACAAATCTGTCTATGTAACCTTGGTGCTTTACAGCTCCCACATAGTCACTGACTGCACATTACCACAATGTGGCCCAATATACAGGAAAAGAGGTACTGTGCTATTCAGGTGATGAATGTATCAGGCACACCACTTCTACATATATTTGACAACCATATACAGAGAACAACAGATCTCAAGCTTGGGAACTTCAGATATAATTATAGTATTTATTTCCTCACAAAGACCTTTTCTGGTCACATTCAATTTGTGACATTTTAGACATAGCTCATACTAGTAATACGTGTTTATGAACAATTTAAGAAAATGGTCGACTGGTACAATCCAGCATATAGTCTTTCAGATCGACAAGTTTGTAATATATACATACCTTTGTATAAAGACGATGTTATATTTTTGTCACAGCTCAGTTTCGGGACTCAATTTGGTGACCTCCTGCCTCACGGATGGTTTCCCTCTCAGC
Source organism: Phyllobates terribilis (assembly GCF_046119375.1). Taxonomy (NCBI): domain Eukaryota; kingdom Metazoa; phylum Chordata; class Amphibia; order Anura; family Dendrobatidae; genus Phyllobates; species Phyllobates terribilis. Next base: position 139,274,133 of record NW_027362763.1, read on the forward strand.
TGAGCCACAGCCTTTTCATTCTCTATCCAACTGCTGATAGTTCTCTTTGCTTTCCTTTGTTTGCTTATATTCAGGTGTTTCTCATTTCATGTGGTTCTGCCCTATCATTTCTTGGGAGGAGCTATTTATACTCACCTTGCACCTGCTTTCTTTGCTGGCTATACTTCAAGGTTGATGGTGTTTGGAGTTCCAGATCCTTAGCTAGAGATTATCTTGTTTAAGTAATCTCAGTTGCTCACCTGTGATCTGTTTGTGAGTTATCCTCCCCAGCACACTATTCTTTCTTCCACGTCTGGGAGGTTTTCACTTAGTCCGTTTATTTTTTGGTTGTTTTTTTTCCCCTGTCCATCCTGTGTGCACATGTTTAGTTTCTTACCCTGGGTCCTGGTGTCTCCTTGCATGTTCTCCTTTCCCTTTGTAGGATTTGTGTGCGGCCTCCTCTCAGGTTCCTCAGGAGTTACGAGAAACCCCTCTACGGCCTTTTAGAGAGCCTGGTCCGAGCAGGTGTTTTTCAGTTGTGCAGCTAGGGACTTTTCTAGTCTGCACAGGAACCAGTTGGGTGTAAGTGCAGCATCTCCCTTTATTAGTCATTTCCATCATCCGCTATTAAGTGTGAGAACACGTTCATAACAGTTTTAAACCAAGTTCATAAATGCTTGTTTAGCTCCATACACATGAAGCAATCATCCGCACCGATCGTTATTAATGCAATCATTCACTCAGTTTCTTTAATATTGGCGGTACATCCCTGTTTACACAAGGATGTGCTGCTGACGTACGTTGATTATAATGATCTCGTAACAGAAGGGATCAAACGATGAGCAGAAATATTTACAAGGAACAATAGTCAGGATTTATCATTCGTCTGCGAGGTCACAAACCCATTTAAATCATGCTATTTTTTTCAATCTTATACAGCCCCTTTGAACTAAAGTGTAAAGGTTTTTCATCTTTTTCTATTAGGTGTACAATGGACATTGAGTAAAATCGTCAGATAGTGTTTTCTAATAAAACGCATTCTATAAATGACAATTACAAGGGTCTCCGGTCTTCTGATAAAAGTCTGCAGTCACTTATGCTCACTACACATGCTGTCCAGATTCTCCAGTGTTGCCAGCAGTCATGTGACCGCAAGCATGCGATTTGCATGCTTCCAGTCACATTCCGACTAGATGTGCTCGGCCTCGCTCAACTGATTTGCAACACTGGAGAATCCTGACATGTGTGCGGTGTGCACGCTGTAAGGATTCAGAAGTCTACAGTCACATAGAGTGACTATCAGACGACCAGACAACCCCTTGAAGGTGACGTCATAAAAGGACTGAAAATGACCATGGTCCTACATGGACCATTTCTTTGGATTTTAGATGCAGATTCATCTGATCTTCCATGTGTGGTGTCAATTGACAGATTTGCAAGTTATTGTGCAGAAACCTTGTCTAACCAATGATTCAACATAACAAGGAGATTTAAAACAAAGACCATACAAATTAGATTAACGATGGCATACAAGTTCAGCTGAAAGATAAGATACTACCATACTCATCTGGGGATTGTGTTATCTCCTGCTGGAAGAAAGAATTGGGAATGTTGAAATCAGCAGGTTCCGACTGACTAAAGGCCCCGTCACACTAAGCGATATCGCTAGCGAGATCGCTGCTGTGTCACGGTTTTGGTGACTCACCAGCGACCTCACCAGCGATGTCGCTATGTGTGACACTTTGCAACGATCAGGCCCCTGCTGTGAGGTCGCTGATCGTTGCAAAGTGTCCTGGACCATTTTTTGGTCGTTGGCCTCCCGCTGGCCAGCACACATCGCTGTGTGTGACCAGCGGGACCAACGATCTGGCTGGTAACCATGGTAAATATCGGGTTACTAGGGGCACGCGCGTACTTAGTAACCCGCTGTTTACCATAGATACCACTCTGCTAAGGTGAACGGTAACCTCCAGCGCACCGTAGCAGAGTGGTATCCATGGTAAACAGCGGGTTACTAGGGGCACACGCGCACTTAGTAACCCGATATTTACCATAGTTACCAGCCTGCTCCTGCTTAAGCAGCAGGCTGGGAACGGGAGCAGGACATCGTGGAACGATTCTTTCCACGATATCGCTGCTCCCCTCATCGCTGGTGAGCCTGCCTGTTTGACAGCTCACCAGCGATGTATTAGCGATGCAGCAACGATCCCTGACAGGTCGTATCGTTGTTGGGATCGCTGCTGCATCGCTTAGTGTGACGGGGCCTTTAGACTTGCAAGCAGCTGTCGGACATGAAAACCCATGCTGTGAGGTCGCTGATCGTTGCAAAGTGTCCTGGACCATTTTTTGGTCGTTGGCCTCCCGCTGGCCAGCACACATCGCTGTGTGTGACCAGCGGGACCAACGATCTGGCTGGTAACTATGGTAAACATCGGGTTACTAGGGGCACGCGCGCACTTAGTAACCCGCTGTTTACCATGGATACCACTCTGCTACGGTGCACGGAGGCTCCCGCGCACCGTAGCAGAGTGGTATCCATGGTAAACAGCGGGTTACTAGGGGCACACGCGCACTTAGTAACCCGATGTTTACCATAGTTACCAGCCTGCTCCTGCTTGCAGCAGGCTGGTAACGGGAGCAGGACATCGTGGAACGATTCTTTCCACGATATCGCTGCTCCCCTGATCGCTGGTGAGCCTGCCTGTTTGACAGCTCACCAGCGATGTATTAGCGATGCAGCAACGATCCCTGACAGGTCGTATCGTTGTCGGGATCGCTGCTGCATCGCTTAGTGTGACGGGGCCTTAAAGCCCCCCTACCCATACACCTTAGATGGCTGTTCGCCGAATGGTGGTTTGATTGTTCATCTGGCAGCTATCTCACTGGGATATCACATACAAAGGAGCGCTCGCTCAGCAGAGCACTCTATGACAGAGCTACTGACATACATGTTTTATCAAAGTGAGAACAAAAGGATCAGACATGCCTGGTCCTTAACTCCCTCCGACAATTGTCTGTCAGGAGACTCATACACATTAGACTGTCTGAAGCTCCATTAGAACATCTGACATAGGAGGTTTTTCTATGGGTAAAAATATTGGACACATTTTTCTGATCAGGTTTAAGACAAAAGTCTTCAAAGTTTGGTTCTTCTGCTTTATCCGTGACATCTTCTTCATGTTGAAAATGGTATCTGAGGAAGGGAGGATCTTATAGATCAGGAGGAGCTGAATAGATAAATATACATTTTTCTGGGAAAAGTTTCAGTAAGACTTGCTTTCTATTCATTGAAAACCCTGGTGTTTCTATGGACATGACTACTGATCAGACCTATTCAGTAATTAAACAGTCTACCCCTGTATGACTGTGCATGCAGAGATAGCTGTGAAAAGCTGTATAGTAAGGCCTACTGAACTCATATGCATACAAACACTAGAGATTTCAATTAATAAAATACAAGCCATTCTAATTATTTTCCAACAAGCCTATACATCACTCAGCTCAGTTTCTCATTCTCTATAACATGCTATCCACAAATTGTACAGCACATCCAACAGTGTCATATCTTCATGCAACAGTTTGAAGGCCGGCCATGGGTTTGGAGAACACTGCTGCATGACCGTCTGTAATGACACAACCGTTTCCCCATGTATATAAAGTAATTTACAAATGTTTTAGGCAGGCGTGGAAACATGCTGCAAAGTAAGCATGCTTTCAACAATAGACGTGTTCATAGTTTATTTGTATCTATTAACAAAATGCTAAGTGAATGAACAAAAACAGAAATCTAAAGCAAATCAATATTTGGTGTGATCGCCCTTTGCCTTCAAGATGGCATCAATTCTTCTAGGTAAATTTGCAAGCAGTTTTTGAAGGAGCTCAGCAGGGAGGGTTTTTCAAACATTTTGGAGAACCAGAGATCTTCTGTGGATGTTGCTTGTGCAAATCCTTCTGTCTATTCACATAATTCACCACAGACTGGATGATGTTGAGATCAGGGCTCTGTGTGGGTCATATCATCACTTTGAGGAGTTTTCATTCTTCTTTCAGCTGAAGATAATTCTTAATGATGTTGGTTGTATGTTTGGAGTCGTTGTTCTACTGTAGAATACAACTTGTTACAACTAAATATTTCACATTTTGACTCATCAGTCCAGAGCACCTGCTGCCATTTTTCTTCACCTCAGTTACTATGTTTTCATGCGTAGTTGAGTTGCTTGGTCTCGTTTCCATGTCAAAGATATGTTTTTGGCTGCAGTTCTTCTATGAAGACCACTGCTAGCCAGACTTCTCTGAACAATATATGGTTATAGCTGGGTCCAACTGGATGCTGCTAGTTCTGAGCTGATGGCACTGCTTGACAACTTCCGATTACAAAGGGAAGTGAGCACGTTCAGTATTTGTAAGCCCAGGAGTGGGTGGAAAATGCAGAACTGGTGACGTGTGTCTATTACACTTGTCCTATGATTGTTCCACTCCTGGGTTTGGCTTACAAATACTGATGTAAAATACTGAGCAAATACTGAACGTGTTAACGTGGCCATAGATTGTAACTGGCTTTATACGAACCATTACTCTTTATTTTAGCACGTTGACTTTATGAGCACCATATATTTTCATAAATCGATGAGCGGATCGATTTGTGGGACTCCAATTTAGAGTCCAGGTCAGTGGCACCTGGCAGCTAGATGGGAGGCCCACAAATCTCTTACCTTTTGGTGCACGGATGATGTTGCACCAGCCCTGACAAATCAAATGCCACACCAGAGATGCCAGAAGATAAGAGATTTGTGGTCCTCCTATCTGGCTGCCAGGTGCCACAGACTTGACCGCTGGACCGGAGTCCTGTGAATCAATCAGCTCATCTCTAATGTAAATCCACGGATACATCTCCCCATATGAACGTTAAACGAGATTTCAAAATCTGACTCGCACAAGGCTAAAATTCTCATTTGAACTGGCCTATACGTATGACTCCTCAATGATTGTCATGTGAAAAGGCTATGTGAAAATAGGTCAGAGCTCAACAAAGGCAACAAACGTTTTCCTGCAAGTGAATCTAGTCTGTACCTGTCCTTCAGTTTTAAATACATGAGAGGACTGGAAATTTGCAACACAATCCCACAAGTGAGTCAGCTTTTCTTTGTTCCTGGTGGTAATTTCATGAATGAATACAAGAACCTCCTGTTTTTGTTTTGCATATATAATAATGAAAAGAACCTGGGACGAAAAGGCAAATTTCTACTCACTTGCGTGGACATAAGGGAACAGCTTATGTATGAGGTGATACCAAACATGTTATTTTTTTTATAAAGTTCCGGGAAAGGTCGAGCAATTTGAATTCTTATACTCAGAAAGCATCAATGCTGTATGGCACAGGCGCAGCTTCTGAGCCAGATGCATATATGCAGTATGAACAGGGCCGAGTGGACCTGCCTGGCTCAGTGGGCCCTGGCACTTGCTTATGTTCACAGCAGGGCTGTGGAGTCGGAGTTAAGAGTCGTGGAGTCGGAATAATGCATAGTGTATTGCATATTTACAATTTATTAAAGTTTTTTTGTGTTCTAAAGTTGTATTCCAATAAATATATTTTATGTTCTATCTAAATAGCTTGATTATGGTATCATAATGGTGATTACCTGATGTTACCATTTTACTACAGTCAATTTATCACTTAAACATGAGCCATGTATGAGGGAGTCGGAGTCAGGGAAATTGAGGAGTCGGAGTAGGACGTCTGGCTTACCGACTCCACAGGCCTGGTTCACAGGCTACTGGCGCTGACATTATTTTGGCTACCTTCATGCAGTTATAATCTGTTAGGCCGTTTGCACATGTTCAACATTCTGTGTGCATGTATGGGCTATGATTTCCAAACCGACCCTGGGTTAAGAGACCTGCGGCCTGACCGGAAATCGGACCATGAAACTCGGATGTGTGAAAACGGCTTTAGGAAACAGTTCAATTTCTCTGCAGTGCCCCAACATAAAAAAATGAAGCAATAGGCTGACAAGGGCTTGCATGGCTTTCCAAAGTGATAAGACACTATTTACAATACCTTTTTGCTATGTGGTGACCGCTCCTTTATTCACATCTGTTTCCCTTTTTGTTTGCATAGTCTCTAGGAAAATGAACTTGTATGATGTAAAATACAGAAGTGTGGCAGGATGTCATTGATTCTGTGCTTTTACAACGCCCAGGCTTTCAGAAACAAGAGAGCAAATAGTAATGGGAGGATACTTATGTGCAAAAGTGGCAAAAAGCAAACAGGGGTGTATACAGGATCCGATGGCAGCAACCACTACTGGGTCATTACACTGACACGGGGGCAATAAAATATTTAGAATGTTCATTAAATATGAAGAAATAGTGAAATTGAAATTTTTTTTTAGTATGTGTTGATACAATGTCGAGATACAATGTATTATACTGTATATTGTGTGTAAGTGGTGATACTGAACTGATGATTTTATCATCTCTCTCTATTCATATATGGTGTGCACATAGTATAGGGATCATAGCACGGGTGCAATATGGCCATCTGAATTAGGCCTTAAAGTAATATGATCAGTTTATGGTTGGTGGGTGCCAATGATAAGAAAGAAGGGGTTGCAATGCTGGGGGAACTGCAGGTGAATGGGGCCAGGTGCAGCTCAGCGCACAGTCGGTGTCCAGAAGAGCCATTGTGCAGAGAAAACTTAGAAGGTGATGCAGTGCTAATTCACCCTCAGGATTGATGGGAGGATGAGTGTGGAAAGAAACCAGAGAAAAGCCATGCAAACACGGGGAGAACATACAAACTCTTTCAAATGCTGTCCTTGGTGGGATTTGAACCCAAAACTCCAGCACTGCAAAGCAACCACTGAGCCACCGTGCTGCTGCCCAATGTGTAAGTCTACTTTACGGGAAACCTATAACTGGACATAACTTTCCTAGGGAAAACAGCTGATCGCATAGGGCTACAGAAGCTAGCTTCTTTTCAAAAATTGTTTACTATTATATTTAATATATCTTGGGACCAGGAAGAAGCCCTGGCTTGGTGTGAATTGGCTGTTGTATGAATTTAGGAGTATGCCATTCACTACCACGTGGTTTCTTTTATCTATTTGGAAATAAAGTCTCTGAATTTTATGCACAGGTGAGTACTGCAATTTCTTCTCCTCTTCAATGCTATTATATTTATGACATCCCTAGGATAGGTAATCCGTATCTGATTGGTGGGGGTGCAACACCCACACAGATTAGCTGTTACCAGCTCCAAACATACATAAACAGTATACAGCTCTGTACATTGTTTCGTTGCCATTCCCAGGCACTGTAGATTCATTTATTTATTTTACTCACTTATATAGTGCCATTAATTCCACAGCGCTTTACAGACATTATTGGCACTGTACCCATTGGGGCTCACAATCCAAATTCCCTATCAGTTTGTCTTTTGGAGTGTGGGAGGAAACCGGAGAACCTGGAGGAAACCCACACAAACACGGGGAGAACTCCTTGCAGATGTTGTCCTTGGTGGGATTCGAACCCAGGACCCCAGCGCTGCAAGGCTGAGTGCACTGAGCCACCGTGCTGCCCCTCAGGGTTCCCCAACTCCAGTCCTCAAGGCTGGAGTTGGGGGACCCTGCTGTAGATCACTTGAGCTAAAGAGGTAGTCTGGAATTATGAAATAAGGCCGGCTTCTTTCCCAGCAAAAGTGACACTCTTGTCCATGGGTTACATCTAGTATTCTCTTGGATAGGTATGAGCTGTAATACCAGACATAACCATGGAGAAGATTAGTGTGTGTTTCTTTGGGGTAATCTAATTTTGATATGCCAAAAGAATTTCTTAAAGTTTTCCAGATAAACTAAGTGGACCTCAGCAGTCTCTTTCTCTGGAAGAAACGCACAAGGCAACAGGATACATCCAAATAATCCTCAAAACAAATAAATACAGTATTCAATTATAAAACCCCTGAGGCTGCAGCATCGGGATAGTTCAGTCACTTTCAATGAGTCACTCACCATTCTTTTTAAACAAGAGGAAAAAAGAAGCAGAGGAAATCTTTAGTCAGCGCTCTTGGTGTCCCTCCTGTTCCCGAGCATAGCAATAATCCTGATAAAGCGACGGTGAATGTAAGATGGACATTCACGATCTGTTGTATATTCTATATAAAAATAGAGACACGTCGGACAAAGTAGAAGGAAAACTTAAAATGTAGAAAAGTACTTAAAGTAATAACACTAGTGCCTGTAATAATACAATTTATAACAATAAACACAAGCAGCTCACTGACTCTCTGTCCAATTCTGTGGCAAGAAGCCGATCGAGGGCAATCCCAGGGTCAATTGTAGCATCATGTCTTTACACTTGAAGTGTTTTATTTATTTATTTTTTTTAACCTTGCCTTATTTTTCTAATCGTAATACAGAAATAAGCTTAGATGGAATGAAGGATTTATTACGGAGTGTCAAAATGGAAAGCTTGAACATGGGACTGCTACTCAAGACAAAGAAGACAAAGATATTGACTACTGTCAAGTATGACTGGGACAGAAGTGAGCTAAACAGCGACAAACTGGAAGTTGTAAGTGAACTTCAACTCACTCGGATCCACGATCACTCAAGATGCAGCGATGACATTGGAAACCAATAGGAGAATAGCTATGGGCAAATCAACAATGAAGTCACTTGACAAATAATAATGTAATAATAATAATCTTTATTTATATAGCGCCTACATATTCCGAAGCGCTTAACAATTCACAGGTTCATATACAACAGTCATAAGTAACATAGCTAAAGATAATACAATAATTACAGCAAAAATAATGACGACCCTGCTCGTAAGAGCTTACAATCTACAATGAGGTGGGGGTGACACAACGGACAATGGCTTATTTACAAGGATGGTCCAGCCATCTTGAGGGGATGAGGGATAGATAAAGGCTGCATGAGCTCATCACCAGCCAGTATCTGTAGTGCTTTTGGGTTCGGTGGAGACTTATGTTTGGAGAAATAAGGGATGGGCTATAAGAATATAAAAGGACTTCAATTAGGGAAGGTGATAGGCTGCTTTAAACAGGTGTGTTTTTAGGGAGCGCCTAAAACTGTGTAAGTTGTGGTTCATCCTAATTTCTTGGGGTAGAGCATTCCAGAGAATAGGTGCAGCTCGGGAGAAGTCTTGAAGCCGGGGGAGGTACGGATTAGTGCGGATGTTAGTCGAAAGTTGCTTGCGGAGCGTAGAGAATGGGTAGGCTGATAAACAGAAATGAGGGAAGAGATGTAGGGGGGTGCCACACTATGGAGGGCTTTGTGGGTGCGAACAAGCAATTTAAATAGGATCCTATAATTCATGGGCAGCCAGTGCAAAGACTGGCACAGAGCGGAGGAGTCTCAGGAACAGCCAAATAGATGACACTGGCTGCAGCATTAAGGATGGACTGGAGGGGGGAAAGTCGAGTGAGGGGGAGGCGAATTAGTAGAGAGTTACAGTAGTCAAGGCGGGAGTGGATCAGGGCAACAGTGAGGGTTTTTGTTGTTTCCAAGGTGAGAAAGGGGCGGAATCTAGAGATGTTCTTCAGGTGCAAGTGACAAGAGCGGGCAAGAGATTGTATGTGGAAGGTGAAGGAGAGATTGGTGTCAAACACAACGCCCAGACAACGCGCCTGCTGGCTCAGCATAGTCTTCAAATCGAGGAACATTTCACTGGCGATGAAGACACGGCTCGTACATAGTTTGGTCATTTCTGTGGTAACATATGGATGCGAAACCTGGACGATAAAGAAACAAGACAGAAGAAGAATCAACGCCTTCGAAATGTGGTACTGGAGAAGGATGTTATCAATACCATGGATGGAAAAAAGAACAAGCAAATCAATTTTAAAACAAATCAAGCCAGACATATCACTCAAAGCAAGGATCACCAAGCTACGACTTGCTTACGTTGGACACATCAAAGATAACAATCACAGGAAAAGGACATCACAGTGGGAAGAATAGTGGAACAAGGAGAAGAGGAAAACCAGCAACCTGATGGCTTCATACTATCAAGCTAACAGCCAAGAAGACCCTTGTGGACCTACCTAGGCTTGCGAAAGACAGATCTTCCTACAGAGCGTTCATCCATCAAGTTGCCATGGCTCGAGACAGAGCTGAAGGCCGTTAAATAATAATAAAAGACACAAATATGAGGCACAGTGGACGATTATCCTGCATTTCCATCATTTTAGCAGAAATACACTATGCACTGGAACTAAAGTTGACCATGCACATCACATAGCTGTCAGCAGAACACTAGTTTGGCCTAAATCTATCTCTCCCAACATCTCTATTCCGCATGCACTTGGCTGATAATGCATGAAATGTATTATCTGTAGCAAAAGGAGAGTAAGCCACTTATCTCCTCAAGAACAGATTGGGAAGTTAAAATCTAACTGTCCGATCCCTATAGTCCCAACATCTGCCTCCAGTGAGCTGGGAAGGCCCATACATATCAGGTGGCTGAGTTGAAGAGCAAGGGCACATTCAGTATTTGGTCAGTATTTTGCATCAGTATTTGTAAGCCAAAATCAGGAGTGGAATAATCAGAGGAAAAGTATTATTACTTATTTTTAGAGCACCATTGATTCCATGGTGCTGTACATGAGGAAAGTTTACATACAAAATACAAATATAGATTACAGTGAACAAACAGCAAACGCTTGAAAATGATGCACAGCAGAGCGCACGTTCGCTTGGCCGACACCATTATAGTCTATGGCCTCGTCGGCGTATATGTTCGAATCCTGTTTTGCAGGGGGGTTTAGACATAAAGCCCAGACGGGGCCACCGAATGGGTGCCTGAACGCAAAGTGAAAGCCCCCTAAAGCTCCTCTATACACCTTTGTAGTGTTGACTTATATACATACGTTTCATTGCTTTTTTTACAATTTATTTATTTTGAGAAAAAAAAACACCATTGACTAGAGTTGGTGCGAATCGATTCATAAGACCAGGTCCAGCGGCCACGTTAGTAATCTGTGGATGGCGGACGGGCGCCCTACTAACTGCCTCTTACCTGATGGTATCGCCGATTCTGCTTTTAATTAGCCGGCCTGGCAAGAAGTTGTTTTACATTGTGCCAAGTTGGCTAATTATAAGAATGGTCCGGGATGCCGGGAGGTAAGAGGCGGTTCTCACAGCTCTCGTCCTCCGGCCGTAGATTACAGACGTGGCCGCTGGACCTGGTCTTGTGAATCGATTCGTACCAACTCTACCACTGACCCCAATAACGCTGCAAAAAAGAAAATGCAGAGCACGTAGGAGATAAGAAGAACGCCAGCGAAAATGCATCCAATGCAATGTGTGAACTGTATCGCCGGCTTTTCTTTTAATCAACCGGCCTGGTGCAATTTCGTTTTACATAGTGCCCAAGCTGGCTAATTATAAGAATGGTCCGGGATGCCGGGAGGTAAGAGGCGGTTCTAGAAAAAAATACAAAACGATTCAGCAGGAATTGCTAAAAAGTTAGCAAAACTTAGCTTTTATTTAGCCTTTAAAACATGATACTCCACCATAGGTTGGCAATGGTGCACTATAATAGTTACGACCTACGCGTTTCGACGTTAGTCTTAATCATGATCTAATTATAAGAATGGTCCGGGATGCTTTGAGCAGGGGGTTGGACCAGATGACCCAGGAGGTCCCTTCCAACTCAACCATTCTATGATTCTATGCCGGGAGGTAAGAGGCGGTTCTCACAGCTCTCGTCCTCGGGCCGTAGATTTCAGACATGGCCGCTGAAACGGGTCCTGGGAATCGAGGAAATGGTTGAGGAGGTAAAGGTGGCTGGGACCCTAGGAGGCAGCGATCATGCTATTATAGAATTTTGGATAACTAGAGGAGGAAGACATGTGAAGACTCAAACTTCAAGGTTAGATTTTAGAAAGGCAGATTTTAAGAGACTCAGAAAGAGAATAGGAGGGATCCAATGGCTGGATGTCCTTAAGGACAAAAATGTCCAGGAAGGATGGGAAATTTTTAAAAATGAGATTCTCAAAGCACAATCGTTAACAATCCCGAAAAGTAGGAAGAATGGGAGGCATTTAAGGAAACCAGGATGGATGAACACAGAACTTAAACACATGCTAAAAAGAAAGAAAGAAATGTTTATTAAATGGAAAGAGGGAGGCATATCTAAAGAAGATTATAATGCAGTCTGCAGATCCTGCAGGGCACGTATCAGGTTAGCTAAAGCTGACAATGAATTAAGGCTTGCAAGAGATGTCAAAAGCAATAAAAAAGGATTTTGGGGGTATGTCAAAAGTAAAAGAAAAGTCAAAGATGCTATAGGATTTTTACAGGATGAAAATGGAGAAATGGTAAGAGAGGATGTTGAGAAGGCCGAACTTTTTAATTCCTATTTTGCATCTGTTTTCTCTCAGAAAGAAAATGTAACATCAACTGATCTTCACTGTCCTTTTAAAGGAATAGAGGAATCCAAGTTATCTGTAAACAGAAAGATTGTGAGGGAATATTTAGCTAACATAAATGAGTTCAAGTCTCCAGGTCCAGATGAATTACACCCCAGAGTACTGAAGGAGATTGTAGAAGAAATTTTAGAACCACTCTCCATAATCTTTGAAAATTCTTGGAGAACAGGAGAAGTCCCAGAAGACTGGAGAAGAGCAAATGTTGTTCCTATCTTCAAAAAGGGGAAGAAGGTGGACCCAGGGAACTATAGGCCGGTGAGTCTGACTTCTATACCAGGAAAGATCTTTGAACAAATTATTAAACAACATGTATGTAAGTACATGGATAAGAATGAAGTGATTAACCAGAGTCAGCATGGGTTTGTAACTAACAAGTCATGTCAGACTAACTTAATTTCCTTCTATGACAGAATCACTGACTGGGTGGATCAGGGAAATGCTGTAGATATAGTATATCTTGACTTCAGCAAAGCATTTGACAAAGTATCTCACATCATCCTTATTGAAAAAATGACCAAGTATGCAATGGACCAGGCAACTGTTAGGTGGATTCATAACTGGCTTAGTGATCGGACTCAAAGGGTGGTTGTAAATGGCTTCACATCCAGCTGGATGAATGTCTCAAGTGGGGTACCACAGGGCTCCGTCCTGGGACCTGTATTGTTCAACATCTTTATCAATGATTTAGATGAAGGAATTGAGGGTAAACTGATTAAATTTGCTGATGACACAAAGCTAGGAGGGATAGCTAATACTAGAGAAGAGAGAGAGAGGATTCAAAAAGACCTAAATAAACTGGAGCAGTGGGCAGCAACCAACAGAATGGTTTTTAACAGGGAAAAATGCAAAGTACTACATCTAGGCAATAAAAATGAAAAAAGCATATACAGAATGGGAGGAATAGAGCTAAGCAACAGTACATGTGAAAAAGACTTAGGTATACTAATAGATCATAGACTGAACATGAGTCAACAGTGTGATGCAGCAGCAAAAAAGGCAAATACAATTCTGGGATGTATTAACAGAAGCATACAGTCTAGATCACGTGAAGTCATTATCGGTCTTTACTCCTCTTTGGTCAGACCTCATCTGGAATACTGTGTACAGTTTTGGGCACCGCATTTTAAAAAAGACATAGACAAACTGGAGCAAGTTCAGAGAAGAGCGACCAGAATGGTGACTGGTCTGCAAACCATGTCCTATGAGGAACGGTTGCAGGATTTGGGAATGTTTAGCTTGCAAAAAAGAAGACTGAGAGGAGACTTAATAGCTGTCTACAAATATGTCAAGGGCTGTCACATTGTAGAAGGATCATCTTTATTCTCATTTGCACAAGGAAAGACTAGAAGCAATGGGATGAAACTGAATGGGAGGAGACACAGATTAGATATTAGAAAAAACTTTTTGACAGTTAGGGTGATTAATGAGTGGAACAGGCTGCCACGAGAGGTGGTGAGTTCTCCTTCAATGGACGTCTTCAAACAGAGGCTGGACAGACATCTGTCTGAGATGATCTAGTGAATCCTGCTTTGAGCAGGGGGTTGGACCAGATGACCCAGGAGGTCCCTTCCAACTCTACCATTCTATGATTCTATGATTTACGCCAGCTTCTGATTCCAAAAACACTGCGTGAAGGAGTTGTGAAGAATGGCAGCGAAAATACACCGAATGCAGTGTGTGAACAGCGCCTTAGGCCAGTTTCCAATATCTGACAATCATGGGAAGACTATGGGACCAGGATGTCCGGAGCGGCCGCGCGTCTCCTACATGCCCGCTAGGCTGAGTCTGTCAGGTCACCCGCGGCCGCTTCGGACATCAGCGTCTCGAGACTTCGCCTGAAAACGGCAATTTCCAGTCATGCTTATGCCATTTTGTTATTTTTTTTCCTGGTCTCTGATAAAACTTTCCTGAACTTCTGACAGGAAAAGTTTCACAATAGAATTGGTTTCCATCACATGACCATTATCGTGTGTGCAGAGCTATCCCTTCTGCTATATGCAGTCTGTAGAGCCGCACACACTGTAATATACACATATATCTGTATATATGATGCTCCCCATCCGGATCGCACACACTTTTACCACACACTTCGGCTCTGTACACACAGATATCGCCTCCATCACTTCTTCCTGCCGGTGACCACGGCCGGGCGGTGACGTCACAATAGGCGAGTGGCTGCGCGCCAAGCGCGCTCGGACTGACTCCTGGAGTAAACCGATCAGCGCTGGTTTGAGCTGGCGCGTCGCCTTGACAACGCAGGCCGGTCTATATAAGGCAGCGAGCGCTAGCTTCTTCATTTCAGTCAGTGTCAGGTTCGCGGGCGGCGAGGAGTGTGCGGTCGGTTCGTACGGGTCTATCCGGCTATATTTTGTGTCTGTTCTCCTCGTGGCTATATTTCTTCTCTTCTGGGCATTTGGTGCCTCGATGGGTACAGATTTCGTAAATGCTTTTTAAGGTAAGTTTTACCTAACAGCGTTTGAGGGGGTCTTTATGTTACTAGGGAGACACATGCGGTGCGCGATTTGAGCACTTTTATACCTTTTTGCGTTCCGTAGTTTATATCTTTTAACAAGCTCTTACTGGAGAGCAGGTGCTGCACACGTGGCTGATGAATGAGGTGGGGGATGGGGGACTTGTATCGTGACTATCTCGACTTGTTTGACCCCAGGAAACGTTTTCTTATGTCCAGTATCCCCAAATAGTTGAGACCTGACCTAAGGAGCCAGCATATGACATGTTGGACATTTAATAAGGGGATTCCTGGGCACTGAGGACAGGGGATCATGTTTTACAACTGTTAAGGGTGTCTTCTTCTTTTAAAGGGGTTGTTCAAAACTAAAATAAAATGGCTGCTTTCTTTCTGTGATAAGCCTCCACTGAGCATGGGTCATGTCTGGTATACAACTCTGAATGGATGTGATCTGCAATGTCAGGTGTAAGCTATGGACAGGAAGCAGCCATGTTTTTCCATTTCTGGATGACCTCTTTAAGTCTGTATCTGGAGCTGTACGGTGATCTTGGATCTTCTCTGATAGTCTATCTCATGCTGTCAAGTGCTGGGTGCAGCGGGTGGTGGCGGCTGCCGGTATGGGCGCTGATTGGGCAGCCGAGGACCCTCCCTGCCGGCTAGTGACACGAGGCAGCTTTCTGTGTAGGTGGATGGAGCCTCTCATTCATGGAATGGGTTGGGTGCATGATGACGCAGTGGATCTAGTTTCAAAATCTTTTTTTTTTTCCCCTAGTGATCGTAACTGATTAATAAGTAACGAGAAGATGTGTGATGACTAATGACTTTTTTCTTCCTCTTGCAGAACGCCAGCAGCACAGCAGTAAAGAACGGCTCTTTTGAGAGCGTAGGGCTAGTTTTATACTTACCAGGCTTCTATTTCACCGGAGAGCCTCCTTGGGTGCAAAGCTGAGTCCCTCTTTGTAATAAACCCCATCTCTAACTTGTCCATGTAAGTGACAGCTGATGAGCAGTTTTTGTTTTTCTGCCCCGCTTTGTGATGGAGTTTGTAACCAGTGTCTTTTGCCTTTTTATTCAGTTTGTTGCATTCTCGTCTTGTGATCTTATTACGTTGAGACAATGAACAGCTTCAGCAACGAAGACTTTGACTTTAGCTTCCTCGAGGAAGGCT
This sequence comes from Phyllobates terribilis, assembly GCF_046119375.1. Lineage (NCBI taxonomy): Eukaryota > Metazoa > Chordata > Amphibia > Anura > Dendrobatidae > Phyllobates > Phyllobates terribilis. Next base: position 139,290,207 of record NW_027362763.1, read on the forward strand.
TCTCTGCTCGCGATGTCCTGGAGCAGAAGATCAACGAAGTGTCGTTATCTGTAAGTTTGAGAGTTCATAGAGGAGGGTGGGGGGTGTTTATGCCATGACTATCCATAGTTTCTATATCGCTGATCCGGTGTTATATTTTAGGACGACAAGGATGCCTTTTATGTGGCTGACCTCGGGGATATTGTGAAGAAGCATGTTCGGTGGTTTAAAGCGCTCCCCCGAGTCACTCCATTTTATGCTGTTAAATGCAATGATAGCAAGGCCATTGTGAAGACCCTGTCCATCTTGGGGGCTGGATTTGACTGTGCCAGCAAGGTAAGGATTTAAAGGAGTTATCCTTCCATCAGGAGGTGAATGAGTGGATAATGACATTTACTGATCTTCCCGCTAATGTTCTCCAATATGGGACAGGTGTTTGATACCTGGAGCTTGCATTATTTGTACCCACTATTGTCTTTAACCTGCAAACCTGATGTGGTACTTGATTACCCCTTCAAGGCCATCCAAACTTTTAGCAAAGCAAAATATTCATTTCAGCAAGTCTTCCCCTTTCCAAGGCTGTTAACTGCTTCACCAGTCATGGATAATAGCTGTTGTACTAGTCCTTCTGGTTTTAGACATAGTTTATGGTTTTGGGGCATATATTTAAACAATTTGAGTCTTCGTAGACTAAGTTTTCTGTTTTTCCAGACTGAAATACAACTTGTCCAAAGTATTGGCGTTCCACCCGAGAGGATTATCTATGCCAACCCCTGCAAACAAGTTTCCCAGATCAAGTATGCTGCTAGCAGCGGTGTGGAGAAAATGACCTTTGACAGTGAAGTGGAACTAATGAAAGTGGCAAGAAACCATCCCAATGCCAAGTAAGTGTATTGTACTGCCCAAAGCCTCTCGTACCACTGCGATATCTGCTTTATACTGCAATAGTTTAGTACCACAACTATGTGGCCTGGTACAACATACAAAAAAAAAAATTCTCCTAAGCCACCAGCTCCTTAGTTCTGCATCTGTTGCCACATTGGCCCATTGTTTCTGTTGGTATAAAAGTCTTTTTTTTTTTTTTCTTTTCAGGCTTGTTCTGCGAATCGCCACCGATGACTCCAAAGCGGTGTGTCGACTGAGTGTAAAGTTTGGAGCCACTCTTAAAATGAGTCGGACTCTTCTGGAACGTGCAAAGGAGCTCAATGTGGAGATCATTGGTGTAAGGTAAGGGTTTAATTCTAGAATAATGTACCACTGCATGCTCCTGGCTGTAGGCTTGGATTTATGTACTTGTATATTAATGGTTGTAACCAAATCTTGCTTTTTCTCCCAACTAGCTTCCATGTTGGCAGTGGGTGCACAGACCCTCAGACATTTGTTCAAGCGGTTTCTGATGCCCGATGCGTCTTTGATATGGGAGAAGAGCTTGGGTTCAATATGCACTTACTTGACATCGGTGGAGGATTTCCTGGATCTGAAGATGTCAAGCTCAAGTTTGAGGAGGTAAGATTATATCTGGAGACTTGTCCGCAAGTTATTGGGTCAGTCTATACCCTGTAAATAATATTGGAGGTCAAATGTAAAGTGGTGTTTGGTCTGTCATGACCCTGTGCATCGTATTTCCTTATAGGTAACCTCTGTAATAAACCCGGCTCTAGACAAATACTTCCCAGTTGATTCCAAAGTGAAAATCATTGCAGAACCTGGAAGATACTACGTGGCATCAGCCTTCACCCTCGCTGTCAATATCATTGCAAAGAAGGTTATGGTGACTGAACAGACTGGATCTGATGGTATGTGTGAAGGTTTAACGTTTTTACAAAAAAGCAAAAAATCCCAAACTCCAAGCCGATGTAACAATACTGTATCCATTTCAGATGAAGATGACTCTAGCTGTGACAAAACGCTTATGTATTATGTCAACGATGGCGTCTATGGATCTTTCAACTGCATCTTGTATGACCATGCTCATGTGAAGCCTGTCTTACAGAAGGTAATTAAGAGCTGCATTAGCAGATGTGCTGTTTCAGGAGAAATAAATACAGCTTAAAATCCTCATGGCATGTATGTACAGGCACTGTCATGCTGGGTAAATCCATACCTTTATCATTAAAATCATAGGTAAAGGAGCTGCAAGTGCTTCAGTGTGGGACACTGCACTTACAGCGCTCCTTCCTTCGTCCCTTTTCCCTGCCAGACAAACGGATGGTGGGGTATAGGGTAGTAGATGTCCCACCCTTTGTTTACCTACAATTTCAATCTTGGATTTATCAAACATCAAGGTACAACTTTACTCTGCATGATCACCTCTACATACATCCTTTTAGGTTGAGGTATCAAAGCCTCATGTTTCCTTTTAATCTTGCAGGAGCATAATTGTGACTACTGGTTGCTTTGTGACTCTAATAAATGGGTCTGAATTGGACTAAATGACTTATTGAATGCATGTAGCTAACGAAGATTTACTCTTGTAATCTCTGGATTAAAGTAGGGTAGCATAAGGCCATACAACATAGCTTCACGTTTCCTACTTTACTGTTGGGCAATTGCCAAGATGAAGATTAATCTGTGGCCTAAAAACGCATCTTTATCACTACAGAAGCCTAAAATGGATGAAAAATACTACTCTAGCAGCATTTGGGGACCAACGTGTGACGGCCTGGATCGTATCGTCGAGCGATTTGACCTACCGGAGTTGCAGGTTGGAGACTGGATGCTGTTTGAGAACATGGGAGCTTACACTGTAGCTGCATCCTCAACATTCAATGGATTCCAGAGACCATCGCTCTTCTATGTGATGTCCAGGCCATACTGGTAAGAAATGGCGCTCGAACGAGAAACAAATGTTGGTTTGCTTTCTGAGCTGGCTTGCTGCTGGTAGTAACTTTCTCCTTTACTACCTTTTCAGGCAACTGATGCATGATATCAAAGAGCATGGGATTGTTCCTGAGGTTCCAGAGTCGAGCGCGCTTCATGTGTCTTGTGCCCAGGAGAGTGGGAAAGAGCTGAGTACCACAGCCTGTACTTCAGCGAGCGTCAATGTATAAAGTTTTTTTTCTATTTAACTGCTGTAGGTAGGTTTAGTTACTATATGTAGCTGTAGTTATTTGGGACCATAACTTAACTTTGTTTTGTAGAGTTAAACGTTCAGCATTAATGCAACAAAATGGATGACTATGAGATGGGGTCACAATTATCTGTGTTCCTATGGAAACTTTTCTTTTTTTTAATTCTTTTCAGTTGTATTAGAGACATTGCTGTCACCAAGCATTTTAGCTTGTGTACTGGCAGACTGTCCTCTTCTTGTTTAACCCATTTTACAAATAAAGAATATTTAAAATTTTTGCACTTCTGTTATCTTTAAGTCACTAAATGACAAACCTAATGTGCAAAACATGGTGATTACATCTTACTACTGGGAGAAGAGTAAAAAAACACCCATGGGGCAAATGTTCAACTTTCCCCATATTGGAGGAAAAGATCCTTCTTTACGCCACATATGCAATCACTGGCTTCCAGGATCAACACTCCCATCACAATCTAATCAAGAAGGGCATACAGGCCGTCCTCGAACTGTCACGAATCAAACTTTACAACATCATGTGACTGTTTCACAATCTCACTGCTCTTACAGTAAAGAATTACCCTCTTATTAGAAAAGCTTGCTTTCCTTTAGATATACACTATGGCCACTTGCAGACTAGGTGTTAAAAAAATCTTTGGAAGGATATCGTGCTTTTCCCTCACTTTCACTGTAGAATGGTCATCTTTTGTTTTTGCAAGCTGAGTGAGTCCCAAGTATGATAACCTGTCGGTTAACAAAAAAAACTTGTGCCACCACCAATTGTAAATGCATTTATTCAGGCTGCTTTCATCATTACCATAGTTCAAACTCCCTCTAACATCAGCATCACAAGAGTAAGGAGCCACACATCTATTAGGTGGTCTGGTGATGAAGCCAGTGTTGGTAACGACCGGGTATGTTACCTGACAGCAGGTGCTGTTGACACGCCCCCTGGGCCATGTGTGTGTGTGGGGATACCCAGAACCAGACCTATTGTGGATGCTGGGGGTTGTAGTCCTTGCGTGGCAGGGACCTGGTCCCATGGCTCAGGGTGGTCAACCCAAATGGCAGTCTATATGCTGAATGTCCAACTACGCCACCCGTGGATTGCGGTCAGAGTGAACTGCCGCTGCAGGGCAGACCGCTGAGGCTGGTGTTGAGGGTGCAGCAGAGCGTAGCATAACTCCCCACGGGAGGAGTATAGCCTCAGGGCAGCAAGTGTGGATGCTGGGGGTGATGGCGCATGGTAGCAGTAACGACAGAGTCCTGTAATGCAGTCCCCAGGGTATTTACTCAGTTCTTTATCCACGTTACTACAGCTGGTCATAACGTCCCACGTCACTGTGTTCACCAGGTGAGGGGCTCGGCCTACTTCCAGATAACTTTGGAGCGTTTCACAGGACCCCCTTTGTGTGTCCTTTCTCTGGCCGGTCATGGCCTGTCATACCCTGCCAGTGACCTTGCTTCTGTCTGGCTGCCTCAGGCCTTCTCTGGTAAACCTAGGGTCAGGGAAACTGCACCAATGTGGTGCCTTCCTAGCGGGTGTAGCGAGGGGCTGTGCCACATAAAATGTCACAGCCTCTGGTTTCTAGCTGAGGGTAGTTCCCTGCCTCCACTAGCTCCAGGGACCGGTCTCCCCCTTTGGCCTGACTGAGCCTCGGACTGAGCCTCTGCTCCCTGTCTCCTCCTCTGACTGGACTCCCCTGAACTAAGATGGTGCCCACCTTTTATACCTCCTTCGTGCACCCAGGAACTGCCCTCTCCCTCCTATGCACAACAACAGGGTCCCCCCTTCCTCGGTGTCCCCCCCCCCCCCCCCTCACTCCAGCCAGGGACAGGGACTGTCATGCTCTACTTAGAGCATATCGATCACGCTGCTCCCTGGAAATGTGGTGTAATGCATGCAGGTGTCGGGGTCCTGATCCACACTCCATCCTTACCTGGTTGCAACGTTTATGAAACCAGTAGAGGGCACTTTAGGAAGTGCAACTACTTACATGGATTGGCTGCTCTCAGTCCTCAGCTGGATAATTCACAGACCCTTTTTGGGTAACTTTAATAAAACTAACGAACAACAACCCCTAACTGGGTAAACTTCTTATAATCTGAGAAATGGTGTGTCCTGAAACTCTTTTTCTTTTTTTTTTTTTTTTTTTTTTCACCCAGGCGGGTAACTATATACAGTTAGGCTATCGCTCATCAATAGCGATGTCCTCCTTGTGGATGCTGCTCCTCCTCACCATACTCTTCAGACCCGTCCGGGTCCTCTGGGTAGTAGGGTTCGGGGTAGTGTTCTTTCTCTACCCTCCACACATTGAGGGCGTACCACCCTTGCAGTACTCTATGTAGGGTGTATGTTACCCGATCTCCCGAGAGCAGCTCCCGTTTCGGGTGACCCGCTGGCAGGTGACCCTCCACATCCCTCCTGTCAACATAGAGGTCTGTGGCTGTGGTGGGGTCCCAGATGAACCCCCACCCCTTCTCTTGATGGAACTTAACCACGGTCCCGGTAATTTTGGGATCGCGTGCAGCTTGGGGGTTTCGGTGGGTCCGCATCTTCTCCTCCGGGCCTGCAGCTGCTCCCTTTTCTGGCGCCACGTCTGCTCCTCCTTCTCCAGCTGCCTTATTTCCCGCTGACAGAACTCCCGCCTGCGAGCTGCGGCCGCCCTCGTCTCCTGTGAAAACCCCATTAGGTCCTCCCCGGTCTGGTCCCACTCTCTGGACCTCTTCCTCCGGGGGCTGGTGACTTGCGGTGAAGTGGACAGGAGCGGAGCAAGCGGGACCTCGGCCCCTGCGGACAGGTCCCTCCAGAGACAAGGGTGAACCCATCAGCTTGGAAGTGGGACCGGCTCTCCTTCGGGTCCGGCGAGCTGGCTGTATAAATCGGTCCCTAGGGGTGGCAGTGTTGGGACCGGGGGCGCACGCTGCTGGAAGGCGCCTGGGGAGATCAGGCCTTGCGACCGGGCCTGGAGCGGGCCGCTTCCGACCGCACCCGGGGTCAGGGGGCACGGCCTGGGCCGTGGTCCGGCGACTGTGTTCACAGCTTGGGGCCTAGATGCCGGCGGCGGGAGCGAAGGAGGCGCAGTGACTCACGGGACGTCTGGCTCCATGACGGGGTCCAGAGGCAGGTCTGTAGCATCAGGGCTGGTGGCAGGGGTGTCCCCCTTACCTGCTTCCAGGGCTGTGCTGTTCTCGGCTCCCGGCCTCCGCTCCTCGTCCTCAGGCGCTGGCTCGCTGTCCGGTGCTGGCGGCGTCACTTGATGCCGGGCCGCGACCTGCCGGGCCATCTCCTCTCTCCATCCCGCTATGGCCTCCCGCTGCACGTGGACCATCCTCCGGTCCAGATCCTCCAGTGCAGTCCGAATGAACTCCGGGTCTTCTCCAGGGAGCTGAGCAATCAGCTCCGTGAGGCTGTACGGGACCGCCTCGGCCTGCAGCAGGCCACCCATCAGGGTGCTGGAGTCGGTGCTGCTCGCCATCTCCGGGTGTGGTCTGCCAAGACTGATCCAAACCACACCCTGCCCCCCGGTTTCCTTCTCCTTCCGCCCCTGTTGGGGGTGGTCCCGGGGCAACCTGCTGACAATCACTCTCAGGGGCCGCCCCCCCACATTGATGGACATCTCTACAGCCGCACTCAAGGCTGTTGGGGGTGGGCTCCTTCTTTGGCACCATTCTGGGACCTGACCCACGATGGGAGGTGGCTTCTTGTTGTCTTTTGGCGCGCACATAATGGCGTCCGTTCTGCTGGGGTGGGCACCACATTCAATACAGTAAAACAGTCTTTCAGGCACGCAGTACCCGGTGGTTGCGGGCACGAAATCCTGCCGACTACGCCAAAAGTTGACGCGCCCCCTGGACCGTGTGTGTGTGGGGATACCCAGAACCGGACCTTTTGTGGATGCTGGGGGTTGTAGTCCTTGTGTGGCGGGGACCCGATCCCGTGGCTCAGGGTGGTCAACCCAAATGGCAGTCTATATGCTGAATGTCCGACTACGCCACCCGTGGATTGCGGTCAGAGTGAACCGCCGCTGCAGGGCAGACCGCTGAGGCTGGTGTTGAGGGTGCAGCAGAGGGTAGTATAACTCCCCACCGGAGGAGTATAGCCTCAGGGCAGCAAGTGTGGATGCTGGGGGTGATGGCGCGTGGGAGCAGCAGTAACGACACAGAGTCCTGTAATGCAGTCCAGGGTATTTACTCACAGTTCTTTATCCACGTTACTACAGCTGGTCATAACGTCCCACGTCACTGTGTTCACCAGGTGAGGGGCTCGGCCTACTTCCAGATAACTTTGGAGCGTTTCACAGGACCCCCTTTGTGTGTCCTTTCTCTGGCCTGTCATACCCTGCCAGTGACCTTGCTTCTGTCCGGCTGCCTCGGGCCTTCTCTGGTAAACCTTGGTGCCGTTTCCCTGACCCTATGTGGTGCCTTCCTAGCAGGTGTAGCGAGGGGCTGCGCCACATAAAATGTCACAGCCTCCGGTTTCTAGCTGAGGGTAGTTCCCCGCCTCCACTAGCTTCGGGGACCGGTCTCCCCCTTTGGCCTGACCGGTAGATTCGGGCGTGTGGTGGCGACTCGCCGGTCCACACCCCTGGGGTCCCTTCGTTCCTTGTTCCTGGAGCCTCCTCCGCTCCCCTTCCTTCCTTCTCCTTCCTCCAGGCTCCGGCCGCTCTCTCCGGCCTGCCTGCGGAGCAGAACTCGGACTGAGCCTCTGCTCCCTGTCTCCTCCTCTGACTGGACTCCCCTGAACTAAGATGGTGCCCACCTTTTATACCTCCCTCTAAGTGCACCCAGGAACTGCCCTCTCCCTCCTATGCACAACAGGGTCCCCCCTTCCTCGGTGTTCCCTCCCCCCACTCCAGCCAGGGACAGGGACTGTCGTGCTCTACTTGGAGCATATCGGTCGCCCTGCCCCCGGAAATGTGGTGTAATGCATGCAGGTGTCGGGGTCCTGAGCCATACTCCATCCTTACCTGGAAGTGAGATATCGCACATCTGGTTGAGATGCAATACCTCTGTAGCGACCGAACCCTCGGGGCGCTACACTGTGAAGTTGGTAAGCCAAACTTTTGACTCTACAGATTCATCTCAACTAAAAGCCCAGGTCCTTAGATCAGGGACAGACACTTAAAGGGCATTTCATAACTTATCCAAATTTGTATGAAAAAATATTCAGCACAGCCTGCATTGTACTACTGTACCCAATTTATTATAGATTTCCAATACATCCATCTGGACATCACCATTGGAGGTAGTCCTTCCTTAACCTATAACAGGACAGGTTAAAAGGCCCATCCAGTGATTTCCCTGTCCTTACAGGGTATAGTCACATGAGGTTGCACCTAGAGTGAGGATACCACGAAGCTCCACAGGATATCTCGGCCTTCCCTCTCCTCTTTCAAGCTGTACGGGGGAGGGGGGTGGAAGAGTAGAGTCTTTGCCTCAAGCCACTTCAGCCCTGTTATGTATAGCAGAAATGCTCACTTGCTATGAGTGCTGACCACTGGGCGGTACTCATAGCATCCTGGCGATCCCCTGGGGTCTCCTGCAGACCCCAGGTTGTCATGTGAACCCATCAGCAACTTGCAGTCATGTGACATGGGCACCTCTGATTGGGGCTAACTACATCCTTCTGCCTCTTCTCCAAACCCAGGTACCATCCGCACATTGAATCGCAGAATATCTGCATGTGCACATGTAGTCATGCGGATATTATGCGGTTCAATGGTGGCGAAAGCGGCTCGATAACGCAAAATTAATGGTAGTGCTGTGGATTTTTCCACAATGATCTGCTGCGGAAACTTCCGCAGCATGTGCACAGCACATGCAGATTATCATTGGGGAACATGGCAGACCTTCTACCAAGCATTTATTAAGCGTTTCCACGGCAGAATTGCTGCGGAAACGCTTAAGCGCAGCGTGGGCACACAGCCTTGAGGTGGAGGTTTATCCTGAATTCAGAAGGATTACCCTCTGGATTGTAACTCTTGAGTCTGGTCAAGAATGACCCTAGTCTGTACATTGTTCCTTTTATAGCGCCTTGTTCCTCGGGACGCCGGTGTCATGCCTTGTGTCGCAGCCTACCACTTCACACTTTCTCTTGCCTCGACTCAGTTACAGAGTCCTCGTGTCTTTGGACCCAGAACCAGCTTCCTTTTGCCTCATTCTTTGCATCTAGGATTAGTCGAAGGAACAACTATGCTTGGATTGGCTTAGTATTGCTTCTGTTTGTAACAGCAGTCTCAATTTAGCTACTGCCCTTAAGTGCTAAAGTTAGCACTCTTTCATAGTTATGGTTGTAGGGAGACATATATCTATTGCGTTCATCCTATAACTTGACATACTACTGTTCCAGGAGTAGATAATACCACGAGATAGATGCTAATCGTGTTGGGGGAAAGAATCCTTCCCGACTCCACATACTGAAATCTGTCTAGTTTCCTTGATCAGCATCATGTTAGATTCTGGTCCCATAATCTGTGATGGTTTATCAGGGAAGGTATCACGGCCCTCTTTATGCTTTGTTGTGAATCAACAGTACATCATGTGCGGAGGATCCCATCTCTCACTACTCTTACAGCAGTCAGGGCTCCTATAATAATCTGTATCTGGGGCTCTTACATTTTGGGAACTCGTAGTCCCACTGCCTCACAGTAGATGTCTTTCTGTGATGGGAAGAAACGTTCCTCTAGTTATAGAGGAGAGTCCGTTCCATTGTTGTAGTCCGGTGTACAAATATCACTGAAGATCTTTTGGTCCCTCGTTTATTCACACACGGTAGTGGCATCACCTTTAGGCCTTTATTTTCTCCAGGCTGAGCCCAAGTTTGATAACTGGTCGTGAAAAAAAACAAACTTTGATGTGTCTGCACTAATGACTTGTATAGAGGTAGTTTCAAATGTAGTCTCTCTTGTGGCCCCTCTGCGTTTTACAAAGCTCCTGTATTAGGAGCCAGTTGTGGATATACCAAATCATTTTATGATTTTCTTCCTATGTATGTATATCTGTGTATGTGGACTCTGTGTCATTAACATCACCACAGGAGTGAGGACCTAAGCTTCCCTATCGGGTTCTGAGGAGGAACCCAGCTTTGGTAATGGCGTCTGTGTGTCCGCCCCCAGTAAGGCGTATATACCTGAAAACGATGCACGACAGAGCGCACGTTCAAATTCTGTTTTGCCAGAGTTTGGACGTAAGCCCCGACGGGACCACTGAACGGGTGCCTAAACCAAATGTTGAAAGCACCCTAAGCCATCCAGCCCACCACCTCTCCATTTCTAATAAAAACCTTTCGTTTGATTTCCTTAGCTTATCTTTAGAGAGCATCACTCTATCCTCGATCCACCCTATGCACCCAATTCCCTCACGGAATTTATCTAGTGGTGAGCATATTAAACCCACAGGTGCTTCACAGAATTTTAAAACATTAGACTGAAAATTAATAGTTACGAGTTCTCACAATGTTGTTTTAGCCCTCACATTTTTCATTCTCACATGGGTGACAGGAGAAAATGGACCACATAATTTGGTGTGCAATTTCTCATGAGCACAGCATACCCCACACCCACTCTTGTTTGGGTGCATGGCAAGGCTTGGAAGGGAAGGAGTGCGATTTGATTTTAGGAATGCAAAATTGTGGAATCGATTGCGGACGCACACACGTGTACGTACATTGCAGTGCCCGTACATTAGAGTGCCTGTACATTAGAGTGCCCATACATTGTAGTGACCATCTCGTGCTTCTAGAGACAAACACTGTAAATTAAGTGGGCTCTCATCATTACAGAAATAAAAACAGGTGGGTGCTAATTGCAGTTTAGGCACACTATGGGGCTCAGGAAAAAGGGGGCATTTGGATTTGGGAGCACAGATTTCACTGGTTTTGTTTTTGTGGGAGCCATGTCACTTTTCCAGAGCCTTTGTGCTACCAATAATGTGAACTCCACCTATAAGTCTGTTAACAGATGATGGACCTGAGTGGGGATTTGTTTTTTGTGGGTTGAATAGAAGCTTTTATTGGTGGCATTTTGGGGTACAGAACATTTTGGATCAGTTCACATTTATCCTGCGCTCTACGCTCAGCACTTACATCTGGGTTTCCATTTAAATCTAAAAGGAATGTGATTTGGATGAAACCCCGGAGGGATCCATTCACTAATGCGGCATCAGAATTAGTCTGGACTGTGTGGCTTCTGTTTGGCGGTATCTGGCTTTTCAGAGGTGCAGAAAACTGTGGCCACTCCTAATAAAAAGACGGAGTGGCCAGACAGCGTCTAGTGTCTCCATCTGCCTCACTATAAGGAATCTTCCACCGGGAATTCCGTCTGAATCACTTATTTCAGAGATTTACACGGAAACCCCGGTGTAACCGCTCAGCGCAGAGCATTACTGTGATTTTTGGGAGGCAGAATGAACAAATCAACAGCAGGTAAAGTATTGGTTTAATTTATTTTTTACGCCATTCTTCGTGCGCTATAAGTGACTAGACGACTTTATTCTTTGGGTCGGTGCGATTACAGCGATACTAGATTTATATCGGTGTTTTATGTTTGGCTGCTGTCACACAGTAAAAAAAAGCCTTTTCTTTTACAAAAGTAAAGTTTTTGCATCTCCATAATTTGAGAGCTATAATTTTTCCATATTTCTGCTGACAGTCATGTGAGGGCTTGTTTTTTGTGGGATGAGTTGGAGTTTTTATTGATATCATTTTCAGACACACAGTATTTTTTGATCACTTTCTATTCCGATTTTTGACAGGCATACTGAACAAAAAGCAGCAACTCAGGAATTCCTTTTTGGTCTTTGTTTTTTTATGCCGTTCCACATGTGGTAAAAAGTGATAAGGCAGCTCTATACCTTTGGGTCCGTACGATTACAGCAATGCCACATTGATGTAATTTTTTATGTTTTGTCGCTTCTACACAATAAAAACTATTTTATAGAAAAAATATTGTTATATTCTGAGAGCTATAACTTTTTTTTTAATTTTCCACTAATGAAGCTGTTTGGCGGCTTGTTTTTTTGCGGTTTCTATCCTGATGAAGAAATTGGATGATTTCGAAACGTGCCATCACAGAATCTAGTACCCATAACCTGTCATATATATTTATTATGAAAGGCAGCACAGTGGCTCAATAGTTAGCACTGTTGTTTTGCGGTGCTGGGCTCAAACCCCACTAAAGACAACATCTGCAAAGAGTTTGTATGTTCTCCCCATGTTTCCATGGATTTCTTCCCACGCTCCAAAAACATACTGATAGGGAATTTAGTTTGTGAGCCCCTATGGTGACAGTGATGACAGTCTGTAAAAGCGCTAGAGAATATGATGGCACTATATAAGCAAGCATAATAAATTCAGGCCCTCCTGTAACTTGTTTAGTGAATCTACCGTTACAACATGTTCCGGCAGAGAGTTCCGTAGTCTCACTGCTCACACAGTAAAGAATCCCCGTCTGTGATGATTGTTGGCCTGGTCGTCTACCTGCTTCTGTATATCCCAACCTCAGGCAGAGAGGTTTGTACAGTTTCTTTCTAACCTAGCAGTGATTTGTTTTTGTGGTTTTGCTGAAGATCCATGGGCAATCTGCAACGAATTGGGATTGTCATGGTATTTTGAGTTCTCCTTTGAACTTAGTAATGCTTCCATTTTTACAATCTCCCAAGAAGACTGCACTGCATTTTATGGACATTAATCCTTGCAATATCATTTTAAACTCAATATTCCTGCCATCTTGGTCACAAGATCTCATTAGAATTACACATCTAAAACAAGACCCTTAGTCTAAGTTCATATGCAGTTTTGAGCAGAATTTTTAAGTGGATTTGCTCCAAAGCCCAAACTCTTAAAGAGTATTTGAAGCAATTTTGAATGTGGTTTTTAAAAAGTATCAAAATAAAAAAGGTTTAGGTGGACATAGCCTTAGAGAACAGCTTCCAAAGCTAAACTAGGTTTTTCTTTAGCTTGGCTCTAGATGACATTTTAGAAAAAAGCATTAGATAATAAGTGACTTTTTCTCAAGTCAACCTCGATGACCGCACCATAGGAAGTTGACTCCAAGCTCTAAGGGGCAGCACACACAGAGGTTAAATAGCCCCTTCCCACCTCCATACGTCAGTATTATTCCTGTTGTTTTGGAGGTCCATGAAGAGGTTATTCAGCAGGGCTCTGCTCTGTGGCAGAGACTGTTTTTTAAATATACCCTTCAACCTTTTGCTTATTGGGCAGCAGAGGTTAATTGCCTGGTCCTCCTCAAGTTTCCCCTTGATTCAGGACCTTTATCATCCCTCCCGTGCCTTATGGTAATGAAAAGTATGCGATTGTTGAGGGTATTGCTAAAATCCAAGACTTTCCAAAATGGTCTACAGAAGGGGATGAAACTCAATACGTTAAAAGTTCAGATTTCAGCCTTAAAGGAGTTCTCCACTACTATTCAAAATAGCCCAATGTGTTTTTATGATGAATAGAAGCTTCTTTGTAAATTCCTTCCTCTGCTGTTCTGCTGATGTCACATCATGATTCCGGATACAGCCGGGGGTCCCTCTTCTGCGTTCCATGGTGGCTGTTGGGTTGTGGGTGGGGTTACCCTGCTCATCACACCCGGCATCCACCGCACGCTCTCCCTCTCCTCATTCATTGGGAAAGCGCGCAGTGGATGCTGGGTGTGACGCGGGGAATAACCCCGCCCACAGCCTAGCCGCCACCGGGGGGACCCCAGCGCTGAGTCACACCTCACTTGACGTGACATCAGTGGGGGGTCACGTTCTGCCTGTGAGCGGCCAGTGATAGCGGCCAGGAGTGGGAATCACCCACTCCTGGTTTTGACTCCCACGCCTGAGAAAAAATACTGACCAAATACTGATAGTGGGGCCGTGGCCTAAGTTGACTACTCTCGGGGATAATCAAGAGGCTGCAGTCATGAACCTTCTTATTAAAAGATGATCAGCCAGGTCTTGAGCAAAGTAAGAACTTAAAAGGGTTCTCCACTACGATTCAAAATAGCCCAATGTGTTTTTATGATGAAAAGAAGCTTTTTTATAATTACCTCCCGCTGCTAAAGTATGGGCCCGTTTCATCAAGACCAGTATTATTCACAAGTCACGACTAACAACCAAAGGAGGTCAAAAAAGTGTATAGGAGCAGGGGGTTAAACTAAAGCCAAAAGAGAACTCCCATACAAATAATGAGACAAACAATTTTATTTAACAATTATTTAACTAGACATACATGATCAAATCAGTTAAAAAAGGGGAGATGGAAAGCAAGGTTTTATTATTCATGACTGTCTAGATAAGGGGGACATGCTGGGGTCAGAAGCCGCTGTTGCATGAAGATTCATACACCCGTTTGTGAATCAGGAGCGTCAGACGAGTGGTATGGGCCTACATGTGCACCTTACCACAAATCCTACCCCAGCCGCTGCTGGAATAAGATTTGTGGCATGGCGAAAGGAAAGCCATGAACATGGCGAATAGCCATGAATTTGACTAGCAGAGGTCACCCATTTTGTCGGAGATGGAAGAAACTGGTGTGAGAATGCCAAAAATTGCTAAATTTTGGTGCAACTCCTAGTTATGCCTAAATTTTGTGACTCTTCTAAGGTTTTACGCCAGAATTGTGGTGTGAAAGCTTTGATGAATCGGTCCGATGTCTTCCACTTTTTCATCTGTTTGTAATGGATCTCCATAAACTTTAATACCTGAGTCTTATTTCTAAACCGGACAAGACGGAAGATATTTTTCAAATGGTTGTGTGTACGGATCAATGAGACTATATGGTTCCATGTGCCGTCTGCTCTAAAATGTGTGCCTAAGGCTACATTCACATGTAAGTCCATGTACTGTCCAATTTTTTTTCTCAGCCAGCACACTGACCCATAGAATTACATGTATCCATAAATACATCCGTGAAATCATGGATCCGAGTGAGAGATCTGTGAGCAAGGGCAGGTGCAGGCAGCCGTAGGGTCTCTCATCAAGAATTGTCTGAATGTGTCAATGTAGCCTTAGTCCAGTTTTACACATCCGTGAAACACAGACCATGCTCAGATCGGAAGACCTTACCCAACCGCTGGGTCTGCTGACCTGTACTAACTGCCTGATAGTCAGGTTTGGATAAGTTAGGCTGGGTCTTTCAATCAGAACAATGTCTGTGTTTTACAGATGTGTGAAACTGAGCTTAGAAGAATTATTTGTGCTGATAAATAAAAGTCTTAGTTTAGGTTCCAGACGCAGAAAAAGGGTAATGAATAGTCATTAACCTTACCCTAAGAGGGAAACGATGATCTGATTTACCAGAAGTTATTTGGATATAAGGAATTCAATTGCAAATGAGCAATTCACAGGTGCATTTGTGGAACTTTTTTCCATCCCATGTGGACGTACTTTACAGCTCTTGATGTCGGAGGTATGAATGACGGTCCTAAGCTCCCCCTGGTGGCATCTAAAACGCAAACAAGGCTCTCGCAAATTAGCAAGAATCACGGTAGCAGGAGATGGTTTGTCATGTGGTTCTACACAAGGTCTTAGGTCACGGCCCCACTATCAGTATTTGGTCAGTATTTTTTCTCAGGAGTGGGAGCCAAAACCAGGTGAGGAACAATCAAAGAAAAGGTATAATAGGAACAAGTCACCAATTCTGCATTTATCATCCACTCCTGGTTTTTGCTCCCACTGCTGAGAAAAAATACTGACCGAATACTGACCAAATACTGATAGTGGAGCCATGGCCTTAAAGCGAGGCTCCAGGTCTGTAACTCTGATGGTCTAGACTTGTGGGCTTCTGCAAGCACCATATGCCCTTCACTGTTTACATAGGCACAGACGCAGGAGCGGACAAAGAGTTATGACTAATGTGTGGGAAATTGTGGTTTTCCATATTAATTTTTCAAGTTCATAAGCTTACGCTAGGGAAAAATAATAAAATTAGAGTTGATCATCCTCCCTGGGTCTGGTCTTCGATTAACAGACTGCACAGGTGACATTATGACTACAGCACACAATTAATTTTATTATTTTTCAATAAATGAAAAAAATATTAAAATGGAAAATCTCTTTAAGTTATATATTTCATACAGCAAAAATCTGTTGAGTGCAAATCACAAAATCACAGTGTATATGTCATATAAGGAAAAAGCCTACGTCAGATACGTCACACAAGCACAGGTCACAAGTTGACCTCAAACAAGCACAGCGCACACATCATACACATCGCACAAGCACAGCGCACACATCATACACATCACACAAGCACAGCGCACACATCATACACATCACACAAGCACAGCGCACACATCATACACATCACACAAGCACAGCGCACACATCATACACATCACACAAGCACAGCGCACACATCATACACATCACACAAGCACAGCGCACACATCACACAAGCACAGCGCACACATCGTACATGTCACACAAGCACCTCATACACATCGAACACATTACACAAGCACAGTGCACACATCAGATGTCACACAAGCACAGCTCACACATTGTGCATGTCAGACAAGCACAGCTGAAAAATATACGTGTTACACAACCACAGCACACATGACACATCATACATGTTACACAAGGACAGCGCACACATCATACAGCACATCACAAAAGCATACATCGTACACGTCACACAAGTGCGGAGCACACATCGTACCTGTCACACAAGCAAAGCGCACACATCATACACGTCACACAAGCACATCACACACATCGTACTTGTTGTCAAACCTGCACAGCGCACACATCGTACACATCACACAAGCACAGTACACACATCAGAAACATCACACAAGCACAGCGCACACATTGTGCACGTTACACAAGCACTGTGCACATGACACATCGTACATAGAATCATAGAATCATAGAATGGTAGAGTTGGAAGGGACCTCCTGGGTCATCTGGTCCAACCCCCTGCTCAAAGCAGGATTCACTAGATCATCTCAGACAGATGTCTGTCCAGCCTCTGTTTGAAGACGTCCATTGAAGGGGAACTCGCCACCTCTCGTGGCAGCCTGTTCCACTCATTAATCACCCTAACTGTCAAAAAGTTTTTTCTAATATCTAATCTGTGTCTCCTCCCATTTAGTTTCATCCCATTGCTTCTAGTCTTTCCTTGTGCAAATGAGAATAAAGATGATCCTTCTACAATGTGACAGCCCTTGACATATTTGTAGACAGCTATTAAGTCTCCTCTAAGTCTTCTTTTTTGCAAGCTAAACATTCCCAAATCCTGCAACCGTTCCTCATAGGACATGGTTTGCAGACCAGTCACCATTCTGGTCGCTCTTCTCTGAACTTGCTCCAGTTTGTCTATGTCTTTTTTAAAATGTGGTGCCCAAAACTGTACACAGTATTCCAGATGAGGTCTGACCAAAGAGGAGTAAAGACCGATAATGACTTCACGTGATCTAGACTGTATGCTTCTGTTAATACATCCCAGAATTGTATTTGCCTTTTTTGCTGCTGCATCACACTGTTGACTCATGTTCAGTCTATGATCTATTAGTATACCTAAGTCTTTTTCACATGTACTGTTGCTTAGCTCTATTCCTCCCATTCTGTATATGCTTTTTTTATTTTTATTGCCCAGATGAAGTACTTTGCATTTTTCCCTGTTAAAAAACATTCTGTTGGTTGCTGCCCACTGCTCCAGTTTATTTAGGTCTTTTTGAATCCTCTCTCTCTCTTCTCTAGTATTAGCTATCCCTCCTAGCTTTGTGTCATCAGCAAATTTAATCAGTTTACCCTCAATTCCTTCATCTAAATCATTGATAAAGATGTTGAACAATACAGGTCCCAGGACGGAGCCCTGTGGTACCCCACTTGAGATATTCATCCAGCTGGATGTGAAGCCATTTACAACCACCCTTTGAGTCCGATCACTAAGCCAGTTATGAATCCACCTAACAGTTGCCTGGTCCATTGCATACTTGGTCATTTTTTCAATAAGGATGGTGTGAGATACTTTGTCAAATGCTTTGCTGAAGTCAAGATATACTATATCTACAGCATTTCCCTGATCCACCCAGTCAGTGATTCTGTCATAGAAGGAAATTAAGTTAGTCTGACATGACTTGTTAGTTACAAACCCATGCTGACTCTGGTTAATCACTTCATTCTTATCCATGTACTTACATACATGTTGTTTAATAATTTGTTCAAAGATCTTTCCTGGTATAGAAGTCAGACTCACCGGCCTATAGTTCCCTGGGTCCACCTTCTTCCCCTTTTTGAAGATAGGAACAACATTTGCTCTTCTCCAGTCTTCTGGGACTTCTCCTGTTCTCCAAGAATTTTCAAAGATTATGGAGAGTGGTTCTAAAATTTCTTCTACGATCTCCTTCAGTACTCTGGGGTGTAATTCATCTGGACCTGGAGACTTGAACTCATTTATGTTAGCTAAATATTCCCTCACAATCTTTATGTTTACAGATAACTTGGATTCCTCTATTCCTTTAAAAGGACAGTGAAGATCAGTTGATGTTACATTTTCTTTCTGAGAGAAAACAGATGCAAAATAGGAATTAAAAAGTTCGGCCTTCTCAACATCCTCTCTTACCATTTCTCCATTTTCATCCTGTAAAAATCCTATAGCATCTTTGACTTTTCTTTTACTTTTGACATACCCCCAAAATCCTTTTTTATTGCTTTTGACATCTCTTGCAAGCCTTAATTCATTGTCAGCTTTAGCTAACCTGATACGTGCCCTGCAGGATCTGCAGACTGCATTATAATCTTCTTTAGATATGCCTCCCTCTTTCCATTTAATAAACATTTCTTTCTTTCTTTTTAGCATGTGTTTAAGTTCTGTGTTCATCCATCCTGGTTTCCTTAAATGCTTCCCATTCTTCCTACTTTTCGGGATTGTTAACGATTGTGCTTTGAGAATCTCATTTTTAAAAATTTCCCATCCTTCCTGGACATTTTTGTCCTTAAGGACATCCAGCCATTGGATCCCTCCTATTCTCTTTCTGAGTCTCTTAAAATCTGCCTTTCTAAAATCTAACCTTGAAGTTTGAGTCTTCACATGTCTTCCTCCTCTAGTTATCCAAAATTCTATAATAGCATGATCGCTGCCTCCTAGGGTCCCAGCCACCTTTACCTCCTCAACCATTTCCTCCCTGTTTATAAGGATTAGATCCAAAGTAGCAGATCCCCTTGTTTTCTCCCCTACCTTTTGGAAGATAAAGTTGTCAGCAAGAGAGGATAAGAATTTGCTTGACCTGTTAGTTTTACTTGAGAGAGATTCCCAACAAATGTCTGGATAGTTGAAATCTCCCATGACCACTACGTCATATTTTTTGGAGAACTTGGTCATTTGATACATAAAGAGTTCATCCATATCTTCAGCTTGCCCAGGTGGCCTGTAGTAAATGCCTACAATGGTGTCCTTTCCGTTGTTCTCTCCTTGTATTCTTACCCAAACAGTTTCCACAGAACTCCCAGTCTCTGAAGCTTCAATCTCTGTGCAGATATACGCTTTTCTAACATACAATGCGACACCTCCTCCTCGTTTATCAAGTCTGTTTCTTGCAAATAAGTTGTATCCTTTTAGCCTTTTATTCCAATCATGTGTATCGTCCCACCAAGTTTCAGTGATTCCAATGACATCATATTCCTTTTCCTGCATTAGTAGTTCCAATTCTCCTTGTTTGTTGCCCATGCTTTGTGCATTTGTATAAAAACATTTTAGTTTGTGATTGGTTTCTCTTCCTCCCATATTTTTATTATTTAGATTTTTTTGTCTTTGTTCTTCCTTTCCACTTCCAGTAGCAGAGATCTCAATAGTATTTGTCAGCTGTATGGCTTTTTCTGGCCTTTTGCTTCCCTTCCCACATTGTTCTAGTTTAAAGCTCTTCTGATGAGTGTAGCAAGGCGACTTCCAAATACATGTTTTCCAGTCTTCGTAAGGTGCACCCCATCTCTAGCAAGTAGTCCATCGTATAGGTAATTCATTCCGTGATCCAGAAATCCAAATCCTTGTTGACGGCACCATCGACGTAGCCAGTTGTTCACCTGTAGAATCTTATTCCACCTCATTGTTCCATGGCCATCCACTGGGAGGATGGATGAGAAGACCACCTGCGCTCCCAATTCTTTCACTTTCTTGCCTAAGTCTTCAAAGTCACTGCAGATGGTTTCCAGGTCCTTTCTTGCGGTGTCATTTGTCCCCACATGTATTAGCAGGAATGGGTAGTGATTAGTGTTGAGCCACCCCCGTAGTGTTCGAGTTCGGTTCGGTTCGTCGAACACCCGTGTGTTCGCCGAACTGTTCGTCGAACTGTTCGTCGAACACCTTCGAACACCGTTAAAACCAATGGCAGGCAAACAAAAACACATAGAAACACATAGAAAACACCTTCAAAGGTGTCCAAAAGCTGACAAACTGCTCAGAAGACACAACTAACACATGGAAAAGTGACAAGTACATATAGTCATGCGAAAAGAAAAGAGGTGGAGGAGTAAAAGGAGGGGGAGACACAGATATAGGCATGTCATGCCCTTCTAAAATCCAAAAAGTGAGAAGCCGAGACGGCCAGTCCGCTCCTGCCCGTGCCACCTCCGTGTCGCCGGGTTTGTGCCAGAGTCGCGGTGAACCCTGACGGCCAGCCCCCCTCTCCCAATACTGGTGCCTGTCCGCTGGTGGGTCGAGAGAGCCCCCCTGTGGTGGAGGCAGCTCTAAGCTTTTTAATTTAAATTGTCCCTCTAATTTAAATGAATACACTTTAAATCCATTTACAAGGATCTATTGGAGGGCAAGTCTCATGCCAGCAGCCGCGTAATTCCAGCTCCAGTAGCGTCCACTAAAGCTGCTGCAGTTAAAAAGCTTTTATAAGGATCGAGCTCGGCTGTCCACCGCAAGGCATCCTAGTGCCAGTCCCAGCCCCTATGCCTTGGGGTGCCTCCTGATGCTCTTCACTAAGTATCCCGTGGTCCCGAAGCATTTCCTTTGAAAAAATTAAGTGTCCAAACTACAGGTGGTGTAGCTTGCTTAACAGCCGGGATAATCCGCTGACTAGCAGACACTGCTACTAGGCACAAAGTATTTCCTGGGCTAGATGCAGTTAAAAATTTGTAAGTAGATACTCTCGTTGGATGCTGAGAAAGCATTCCATAGAGTCTCCTGGCACGCCATATATGATTCTCTTAAAAAGCTTGGGGTAGGGGTCTAGGGGACCCTTTTATAGCCAAAATCACGGCCCTGTATCACAATACGTCACCTAGGCTGAAGATAAATGGAACTGTAGCACCGAGGGCTCGGTTGCTACAGACGTATTGCACCTCACCCAGAGGTGTGATATCTCACTCTCAGATAAGGATGGAGTGTGGATCAGGACCCGACACCTGCATGCATTACACCACATTGCCGTGGGGCAGGGCGACCAATATGCCCCTGAGATGGGCACGACAGTCCCTGTCCCTGGCTGGAGTGGGGGGAGGGAACACTGAGGAAGGGGAACCCTGCAGTGCAGGAGCAGGGAGGAAGCAGTTCCTGGGTGCATTGAGAAGGGAGTATAAAAGGTGGGCACCATCTTAGTTCAGTGCAGAGAAGTCTGAGCAGAAGTGGCAGGGAGCAGGGGCTCTGCATGAGCTCTGCTCCGGAGGCGGGCCTAGTAACAGAGGCCCAGGCCTGCAAGAGGGAGAAGGAAGGAAGAGGAGCGGAGAAGGCTCCAGGAACGAGGAATGAAGGGATCCCAGGGGTGCGGACGGGCGAGTCGCCACCGCACACCCGAATCCACCTGCGTGGAGGGGTCAGGCCAAAGGGGGAGACCGGTCCCCGAACTAGTGGAGGCAGGAAACGACCCTCAGCTAGAAACCGGAGGCTCTGACATTTTATGTGGCGCAGCCCCTTGCTCCACCCGCTAGGAAGGCACCACATAGGGTCAGGGAAACTGGCGCCAAGTTTACCAAGAGGAGGCCCGAGGCAGCCGGACAGAAGTGTTGGTAAGAAAGGCCAGACAAAGGACACACAAAGGGGGTCCTGTGAAGCGCTCCAAAGTTATCTGGGAGTTGTCTGAGCCCCTCACCTGGTGAGCACAGTACGACGTGGGCAGCCGTTACCTGCAGACGTGGTCTGGATAATAAGAACTGTGAGTAAAGGCCCTGAACTGCATCACTGACTCCGTGTCGTTACTGCTGCTGCCCTGCACCATCACCCCCATCCTCCGCATACACTGCCCTGAGGCTATACTCCTCCCGTGGGGAGTTATGCTACGCTCTGCTGCACCCACAACACCAGCCTTAGCGGTCTGCCCTGTAGCGGCGGTTCACTCTGACCGCAATCCACGGGTGGCGTAGTCAGACATTTAAACATCAAAACCACATAAATAGTTCCGCCACTGGTTTGACCGCCCTGAGCCACGGAACCGGATCGCCGCCACGAAGACTACAACCACCAGCATCCACCAAAAAGGGTCCGGCTCCGGGTGTCCCAAGGCCCAGGGGGTGCGTCAGAACATTTTCATCACCTTTCACAATCACCAATGGGACAAGGCAGGGATGTCCTCTGTCCCCTCTCTTATACATCCTAGTGACGGAGCACCTGCTCTCATCAATTCGCCATAACCCCAATATTAGGTGGATTGAGGTGGGAGGCACCGAGTACAAGTGCTCTCTATTTGCTGATGATGTCCTAGTATATATCACTCAATCACATATATCCATCCCTGCTGTTATGGCTGAAATAGATCACTTTGTTACATGGTAAAATTTTAAAATCAATGCAGCGAAGTCTGAGGCCCTCGATGTCTCCCTCCCTAAATCCATATAGGATTCCATCCAGTCCAACTTTCCCTTTGCCTGGCCCTCACAGGGTATCAAATACTTAGGAATTCCTATTCATAGAGACCTCTCCCTTCTATGTTATCTTAATTTTGGGCCCTTTATTGAACAATTCCATACAGACCACGGTTGGCAAGTTAGAACTGTAAGATTCACTACGTGAACCACTGGTGTTTTGTGGAAAAGCACATGTACACTGTGTTCCAAATTATTATGCAAAAAGTGTTTAGGAGTGATAAGGGAAGAATTTGTTTGTTTGTCAGTTAAACTCATTGATGGTGATGTGTGTCAGGGCTCTTTATATCACTGTAAGCAATTGCAGACACCTGTGCTAATTAGTTTGGCAGGTGTGTCCAATGAAAGGCAAGACTACTTAAGAAGGCTCTCTCACATTATTAAGCAGCCTACATTTTCTGCCAAAATGGGAAAGAAAAAGGATGTGTCGGCTGCTGAGAAGCAACAAATTGTGGAGTGTTTAGGTCAAGGCATGACTACAATCAACATTGTGCGATGATCAGGATGAAGTGTCTTGGCAATCAAGAAGTATGTAGCTGATTCACAGTACACACGTGTGCGTGCTGATAAGGGCAAATTGAGGACTCTTTCCTACAGGCAATTACGTCAGGTTGAAACAGCAGCGGCAAAAAAGCCTTGTCATAGCAGCAGACAAGTTTTTGAAGCTGCTTGTGCCTCCAACGTCCCCCGAACAACAAGATGCAGGGTCCTTCAGAGGTTTGCAGCTGTGCATATGCCATCCTGTCGACCTCCTCTATCCACTTCACACAAGCAGAAACGGCTCCAGTGGGCCAAACATTACATGAAGACTGATTTCAAAACTGTTTTGTTCACGGATGAGTGCCGTGCAGCGCTCGATGGTCCAGATGAATGGAGTGGAGGATGGCTGGTTGATGGACACCCCACGCAAACACGGCTACAGAGCCAACAAGGAGGAGGTGGAGTAATGTTTTGGGCTGGAATCATGGGGAGAGAGATTGTTGGCCCCTTTAGGATCCCTGAAGGCGCTAAAGATGAACTCCATAATGTATGTGGATTTTCTCAAACAGCACTTCCTGCCATGGTTCAAGAAGAAGAACCGTGTATTTCACAGCAAGATCATTTTTCTGCATGATAATGCACCATCTCATGCTGCACATAAAACATCTGCATCTCTGGCTGATATGGGCATAAAAGGGGACAAACTTATGGTGTGACCCCCATGCTCCCCTGACCTCTACCCCATTCAGAACCTTTGGAGCATCATTAAAAGGAGTGTCTATGATGGCGGGAGGCAGTTCACATCTAAGCAACAGCTCTGGGAGGGTATTCTGTCCTCATGCAAAACAATTGAAGCAGAAACCATCCAAAACCTGACAAATTCAATGGACGAGAGAGTTCAGAAGCTCCTTTCGAACAAGGGGTCCTATGTGAAAATGTAACATCACCTAGAATAAAGTTTTGAGTTGAAAACTGTTTGATTTCAGTTTCTAACAACCTGCTAATGCTTATAATTTCAAAAATGACCATTTTTTTGGTCTTTATTAAAATGAAAAGGTTGATCGAAAAGTTTGGGGGATCTAAGAGTGTGGCAACCCAGTAGTCATGATTACTTCGAATTCTGACAATATGAGGGTCATGCTGCAGGTAGTGCAGCAAGAAGGCACTTATGTGTCTTGCGCATCTCGGAGCCCCAAAATTATTTTCCGGGCTAGATGCAGCTAAAAATTATTTTTAATTTTAAATCTGGTGAAGCTTATTATAGATGGCCTAATAGGATCAGTGCTGCACACTGCTACAAAGCCCAAATTATTTTCCAGTCAAGATACAGATAAACATGATTAGTAATTTGAAAGCTTAAAACGGTTGGTAGGGTGATTTTAACCAATCATCAAGCTTTTACTCTCCCCAGGATGACACAGGGGTAGAAAAGTCGTTTCGGATCCATGATTTGTTCATCTTTATGAACGTGAGTCTGTCTACATTATCAGTGGAGAGCCGCGTGCGCTTATCTGTCAGCACACCACCAGCAGCGCTGAACACACGTTCAGACAGAACGCTGGCTGCGGGGCATGACAAGATCTCCAAGGCGTAAGTGGCTAGCTCCGGCCATTTATCCAGATTGGAAGCCCAAAAAGAGCAAGGGTCCAGTGACACAGTCGTGGCTTCAATGTTTACTTGGAGATACTCCTGTACCATCGTCTCTAGGCGTTGACTATGTGTCAGACTTCTTGTCTCCTGTGGCCTTGCAAAGGATGGGCTAAAAAAGTGGTGAAATGATTCCGCAAAATTGATGTTACCAGCAGATACTGTGGTTCTGTTACGGTTTGAGTGCTGAACACTTGACGGTCCCACGGTTGGCAAGTTGGAACTGTGAGATTCACTACGTGCACCACTGGTATTTTGTGGAAAAGCACATGTAAGATTCTGCAACAGTCTCTGCTGATACTCCTGCATGCGTGCATCCCTTTCTATGGCAGGAATAATTTCTGCAAATTTACTTTTGTACCGGGGATCTAACAGTGTGGCAACCCAGTAGTCAGGATTATTTCTAATTCTCACAATTCGAGGATCATGTTGCAGGTAGTGCAGCAAGAAGGCACTCATGTGTGTTGCGCATCCAGGAGCACCAAGTCCCTGTTGTGTTGGTGGCGAGGTAGCAATCATGCTTCCTTCCTCTGTCCTCTCCCCCCAACCTCGCACAACAGAAATGTGATCAAGGTCTCCCTCATCTGATGAGTCTTCCATCAGTTCGTCCTCCACTTCTTCCTGGGCTCCTGCACCTTCCTCACTAGTTTGGCTGCTACCATGCGCCCTGGTAAAATCATCTCCCCCACCCTCACATGCCTGCCGCCTTGGTGCTGCCGACCGTCTGGACCTTGCAGATGTTAGCCCTTCCGCATACAACTCCTCCTCCTCTACTTCCTCCACCTCCTCTTGTGCCACCACCTGACTCCGAATTCTGTTTAACATGTGCTCCAGCATGTAAATCACCGGAATAGTCATGCTGATAATGGCATCGTCAGCACTAAACATCTTCGTCGCCATTTCAAAACTGTGCAGAAGGGTGCATAGGTCCCTGATCTGAGACCACTCCTCCAGCGTGATTTGCCCCACCTCTGAATCTCGTTGGCCCAGGCTATACGTCAGAACGTATTGCACCAGGGCTTGTCGGTGCTGCCACAGTCGCTGCAACATGTGCAGAGTTGAATTCCACCGGGTAGGCACATCGCATTTTAGCCGGTGAAGTGGCAGGCCCAACGACTTCTGTAGAGATGTAAGTCGCTGAGCTGCGGGATGCGAACGGCGGAAGTGAGCACACAGCGACCGTGCCCTCTGCAGAAGGCCATCTAGTCTGGGATAGTGGGCTAAAAATTGCTGGACAACCAGGTTCAACACGTGAGCCATACAAGGCACGTGTGTGACATTGCCCCGGCGAAGGGCCGCACCCAGGTTTGCAGCATTGTCGCACACGGCCTTCCCTGGTTTCAGGTCCAGTGGAGACAACCATTCATGAAATTGGTTCTCCAGAGCTGACCACAACTCCTCAGCTGTGTGACTCACATTTCCCAGACATTTCAATGTAAAAACCGCCTGATGACGTTGAGCCCTACTGCCAGCATAGTAAGGAGGTGTGCAGGATCCCTTCTGCGCAGTTAGAAAGCTTGTAGCATGACCAGACAGGCTTTGGGTGCAGGTGGAAGACCGAGAGGAGGTTGAGGAGGCAGAAGCAGTGGAGGAAAAATGACATAAAGAGGATTGACGCACAACTCGTGGGGACGGCAAGACTTGGACAGCAGCCCCTTGTCCTGCTGTCACCATAGTTACCCAGTGCCCAGTCAGCGACATGTAACGCCCCTGTCCATGCCTACTCGTCCAAGTGTCTGTGGTGAAATGCACCCTGTCACACACAGAGTTTCTCAAAGAAGCGGTGATGTTGTGTGCGACATGCTGGTGGAGCGCAGGCACACCTTTCTTTGAGAAGTAGTGCCGACTGGGCATCTGGTACTGGGGCACTGCGACGGACATAAGGTCTCGAAAATCCTCTGTGTCCACCAGGCGGAAAGGCAGCATTTCTGTAGCCAAGAGCTTGCAGATGGTGAAATTCAACCTCTTAGCTTTCTCATGGCTAGGAGGAAATGGTCTTTTACTTGTCCACATCTGAGGGACCGAGGGCTGGCTATTGTGCTTAGACGGGGTTGATAAGGGTGTCCCCGGCAAACTGACGGTCTGTGAGGAAGATGCAGGCGGACATGTTAGGTTGCCTTGATCCAAAGGTGGTGCTATCGATGTCGGACAGCGCTCAAGACCAGCTGGTGTTACCACCTCCAAAGAAAATGATGACCTGCCAATCACGCTGGCTGTTGCGGGTAAAGAGGTGGCAGGTCTGCGCCCCAAAACAGGTGTGACTGCTGTCCCCCCAGTCACAGAGGATGAAGAGGCCGCGGATGCACAAGATATGGCAGACGGTGGTTGGCCCGGCCGGCTAGACCGCATTGTAGCACACTGAGCTTCCCACTGCAACTTATGCTTCATGTCCATGTGCCGGTTCATGCATGAAGTACTCAAACTATGTATTTTTTGGCCTCTACTTAGCTTTTGCTGACAAATGTTACAGATAACACGAGTTGGGTCATCTTTATCGATCTGAAAAAATGCCCAGGCTATGCAAGGCTTAGCACCCATGCGACCTGAAGAGCCACCACGACTTGTGGTGAGAGGCAGAGTTGTGTTTGAGGATGCAGTTGTTGACGTGCTTCCAGTACTACGTCTCTGTCCAGAAAGGCGCAACCTGACCTCGTCGTCACTAGCATCTTCCTCCACCTCCTCTGCTGACCTCATCTCTTGGCTGACTGTGGGTTGACAGTAAGTGGGATCTCCGACCTCATCATCATCACCCTGTGCGTTATCACACCCGTCGTCCTCAGAGCCAACCTGTTCCTGCCCTGACAAAAAACTAAAGTTGTCGCTCCAATCAGGTATTTGAGTCTTATCATCATCTTCCTCATTGTCTCCACCAACAGGAGTTACAGTTTGGGAATGAGGGTCTACATTATGGTCAGAACCTTCTGCATCTGGTCCTGGATCCGACTCATAAAGATTCTGGGCATCAGTGCAGATCATTTCCTCGTCTGGATTCACAGAAGCGCTGGAGTCGACCTCTGATTCCCAGGCTATAGTATGAGTAAACAGCTCTGCAGACTCAACCATCTGTTCTACCTCATACTCAGACGGGCAGCTGGAGATTTGGGAGCTGTGAGGAAGCAAGTGCGATTTGGGTGACACCTTTGAGGACTGGAGTATTTGTGATGTTGAAGTTGATGTGGAGGAGAGCCCACTTAAAGGAGCACTTGATATCCGTTGAAGCACCTGCTGTTTTTGTGCCTCATCTGGAATTTGTAGCGATTGGCGTGGCCGTAAGAAAGGGATCTTATCACATTGTCCGCTAAAAGAAGTAGACATTTTAGTTTGGCTGGAAGATGGTCTTTCTTCTGCACCTACCCCACGGACACAAAATTTTTTCCCCTTCCCAACACGCCTATTCCCCTTTCCACCAGCAGCAGGCCTTTTTCCACTCATTTTGGTGGTTAACTAATTCACAACTCTGGAGTTGTTTGCACAAAAAAACAATGGATGGTAACCGAGCAGAGCTGAGTGGCCAAACTGTGGTATTAGGCCAAAACTATTGGCTGGGTTAGATGCAGAAAAAAAATATTTTTAATTTGCAACCTGATGGAGGTCAGTATAGATGGACTAATAGACCAAGTCCCACACACCGCTAGAAGCCCAAATATTTTTTCAGAGCTAGATGCAGAAAATTTTTTTATTCAATTTGCAACCTGATGGAGGTCAGTATAGATGGACTAATAGACCAAGTCCCACACACTGCTAGAAGCCCAAATATTTTTTCAGAGCTAGATGCAGAAAAAAATTATTTTTAATTTGCAACCTGATGGAGGTCAGTATAGATGGACTAATAGACCAAGTCCCACACACTGCTAGAAGCCCAAATATTTTTTCAGAGCTAGATGCAGAAAAAAATTATTTTTAATTTGCAACCTGATGGAGGTCAGTATAGATGGACTAATAGACCAAGTCCCACACACTGCTAGAAGCCCAAATATTTTTTCAGAGCTAGATGCAGAAAAAAATTATTTTTAATTTGCAACCTGATGGAGGTCAGTATAGATGGACTAATAGAACAAGTCCCACACGCTGCTAGAAGCCCAAATATTTTTTCAGAGATAAATGAAGAAAAAAATTATTTTTAATTTGCAACCTGATGGAGGTCAGTATAGATGGACTAATAGACCAAGTCCCACACACTGCTAGAAGCCCAAATATTTTTTCAGAGCTAGATGCAGAAAAAAATTATTTTTAATTTGCAACCTGATGGAGGTCAGTATAGATGGACTAATAGAACAAGTCCCACACGCTGCTAGAAGCCCAAATATTTTTTCAGAGATAAATGAAGAAAAAAATTATTTTTAATTTGCAACCTGATGGAGGTCAGTATAGATGGACTAATAGACCAAGTCCCACACACTGCTAGAAGCCCAAATATTTTTTCAGAGCTAGATGCAGAAAAAAATTATTTTTAATTTGCAACCTGATGGAGGTCAGTATAGATGGACTAATAGACCAAGTCCCACACACCGCTAGAAGCCCAAATATTTTTTCAGAGCTAGATGCAGAAAAAAATTATATTCAATTTGCAACCTGCTGGAGGTCAGTATAGAAGGACTAATAGAACAAGTCCCACACACTGCTAGAAGCCCAAATATTTTTTCAGAGCTAAATGAAGAAAAAAATTATTTTTAATTTGCAACCTGATGGAGGTCAGTATAGATGGACTAATAGACCAAGTCCCACACACTGCTAGAAGCCCAAATATTTTTTCAGAGCTAGATGCAGAAAAAAATTATTTTTAATTTGCAACCTGATGGAGGTCAGTATAGATGGACTAATAGACCAAGTCCCACACACCGCTAGAAGCCCAAATATTTTTTCAGAGCTAGATGCAGAAATTTTTTTTATTCAATTTGCAACCTGATGGAGGTCAGTATAGATGGACTAATAGACCAAGTCCCACACACTGCTAGAAGCCCAAATATTTTTTCAGAGCTAGATGCAGAAAAAAATTATTTTTAATTTGCAACCTGATGGAGGTCAGTATAGATGGACTAATAGACCAAGTCCCACACACTGCTAGAAGCCCAAATATTTTTTCAGAGCTAGATGCAGAAAAAAATTATTTTTAATTTGCAACCTGATGGAGGTCAGTATAGATGGACTAATAGAACAAGTCCCACACGCTGCTAGAAGCCCAAATATTTTTTCAGAGATAAATGAAGAAAAAAATTATTTTTAATTTGCAACCTGATGGAGGTCAGTATAGATGGACTAATAGACCAAGTCCCACACACTGCTAGAAGCCCAAATATTTTTTCAGAGCTAGATGCAGAAAAAAATTATTTTTAATTTGCAACCTGATGGAGGTCAGTATAGATGGACTAATAGACCAAGTCCCACACACTGCTAGAAGCCCAAATATTTTTTCAGAGCTAGATGCAGAAATTTTTTTTATTCAATTTGCAACCTGATGGAGGTCAGTATAGATGGACTAATAGACCAAGTCCCACACACTGCTAGAAGCCCAAATATTTTTTCAGAGCTAGATGCAGAAAAAAATTATTTTTAATTTGCAACCTGATGGAGGTCAGTATAGATGGACTAATAGACCAAGTCCCACACACTGCTAGAAGCCCAAATATTTTTTCAGAGCTAGATGCAGAAAAAAATTATATTCAGTTTGCAACCTGATGGAGGTCAGTATAGATGGACTAATAAAATGATGCTATGCCCAAAAGATTTTACTTCACTAGGTGCAGTAAAAAAATTGGTATTCTATACACAGGTGGTATATCTTGCAACACAGATAGGCTACTCCACTGACTAACACACTCTGCAATAGGCCAAAAAGGATTAGCTTTGCTAGATTCAGCCAAATGCTGTGAAAAAAACTTGCACAGCACTGGCACAGACCTGCCTGGCAAAAACTGATAGGAACTGATGTAACCTAGTCCTGAAAAGGACTCCAATTACAATTAGTCTTTACTCCCACAATCTATCTATTTAAGAGCACAGACCTGCCTGATAAAAGTCGTAGGAAATGCTGTAACCTAGTCCTTAAAAGGACTGCAATCACAACTATTCCCTACTCCCAAGCTATCTGTATATTTGTGCGAAAATTGGCTTGAAATTAACAAGGTATAGCGCACACAGCAACAGCGGTGCCGTCTAACACGCAGCTGCAGCAGTGAGAAAATGGTGGCGACGGGGAAAATGGCTTGGTCTTATAGGGCAAGGACATGTGACATACACTGCCAATCACACATGCCCTTGCTTGTGTGAAAAAAAGCACTTCGCTCCGTGTGTGCGCTGCTGATAGGCTGACAGATTGCACCTCCCCACTGTAAATGCGGGAAAGAGAAAAAAAAATGGAGATCTTCATTGTTCCTGCAGAGATCCATCCCCTGCCCCTCCCCCCGCCCCGCTGTACACTCAAACTGCGTATTAACATTAATTTTCATCATTACTGAGAAAAAATCCAGTTATGATTTTGGTGCACGAACAGTTATCGAACATAACCTCGAACAGCCGAATTTTTCTCAAATTGTTCGTGTTCGCCGATCGGCTCGAACACCGCCCAAAACAGCTCGAATTTGAGATTGGCGAACAGTTCGAGTAGAACAACGCTCATCTCTAGTAGTGATCTGTAGGTCTGAAGAGTCTTGATATCCTGTCAGACACATCTTTAATTTTTGCTCCTGGAAGACAGCACATTTCTCTTGAGGTTATGTCTGGTCTGCAGATAGCGGCCTCTGTTCCTCTTAACAGGGAATCCCCCATGACCACCACTCTCCGTTTTTTCTTCACAACATTCTTCTTTCTCCATCCAGGAGGATTCTGAGGGCTTACAAGGTTATTCATTGCTGGCAAAGTCTTATTTTGCTGTATTTCTTCATGGTTCTCCTGCGTGAGAGCCTGGTACTGGTTCCTGAGCAGTATGGGTGCTGACTGCCTCTCGATCCTCCTGCTTCTGTGGGTCACATGCTTCCATTCCTCTGTTTCGTCAGGTGCAGTTCGAATTTCTTCTCTTTCTGAATCATGAAGAGATAATTCTGCTCTGTCTAAGAACTCTTCACCTTCCTTAATGATTTTCAAGGTAGTTAACCTCTCTTCTAGATTTCGCAACTTTTCCTCCAACAGGGACACAAGCTTGCATTTCTGGCATGTGAAGTTTGGCTTTTCCACTGGCAAGTCTGTGAACATGTAGCAGGATATGCAGCTCACCAAATGGCTCCTGGACTCTTCCATGTTCTTATTGTTAATGTTCTGAAAACAGTGAAAAAAGCTTAAAAAAAAAGCTTCAAAATGCGCGGCGCGCGGTTTACCGATGTCCTCTTTTCAGCTCCAACAGCCAAAATCCAGTGTTCTTTGAGCTCGCGGAGACTCTTCACTTACCCCAAAATGCAGTGGGAATATGCAAATTATCTCCTCAGGACTCCTCCCCTGGTTTACCGATGTCCTCTTTTCAGCTCCAACAGCCAAAATCCAGTGTTCTTTGAGCTCGCGGAGACTCTTCACTTACCCCAAAATGCAGTGGGAATATGCAAATTATCTCCTCAGGACTCCTCCCCTGGTTTACCGATGTCCTCTTTTCAGCTCCAACAGCCAAAATCCAGTGTTCTTTGAGCTCGCGGAGACTCTTCACTTACCCCAAAATGCAGTGGGAATATGCAAATTATCTCCTCAGGACTCCTCCCCTGGTTTACCGATGTCCTCTTTTCAGCTCCAACAGCCAAAATCCAGTGTTCTTTGAGCTCGCGGAGACTCTTCACTTACCCCAAAATGCAGTGGGAATATGCAAATTATCTCCTCAGGACTCCTCCCCTGGTTTACCGATGTCCTCTTTTCAGCTCCAACAGCCAAAATCCAGTGTTCTTTGAGCTCGCGGAGACTCTTCACTTACCCCAAAATGCAGTGGGAATATGCAAATTATCTCCTCAGGACTCCTCCCCTGGTTTACCGATGTCCTCTTTTCAGCTCCAACAGCCAAAATCCAGTGTTCTTTGAGCTCGCGGAGACTCTTCACTTACCCCAAAATGCAGTGGGAATATGCAAATTATCTCCTCAGGACTCCTCCCCTGGTTTGTCACCCAAGGACAGCGCACACATCATACACGTCACACAAGCTCATCATACACATCGTACTTGTTGTCAAACCTGCACAGTGCACATATTATACATGTCAGACAAGCACAGCGCACACATCGTACACATCACACAAGCACAGTACACACATCTGATACATCACACAAGCACAGCGCACACATTGTGCACGTTACACAAGCACTGTGCACATGACACATCGTACATGTCACACAAGGACAGTGCACACATCATACACGTCACACACATGAGCAGAGCACACATCATACCCATGTCATTCACTAATCCAATTGGAGTGGTAGTTAAAATGTAACTGTTATTAATAGTTTAAAAATGGCAACATATAAACAGATAAAAAGTGACAAAATAATCAAAAAATTATATAAGATCATGTATTCCCGAGCTACTATTAGAGGATAATAGCAGATATGGATGTTCTGCTCATTAAAGTGCTATATGTGCAGGGTGTAACACTAGCCTATTATATTCACTCATAGAGTTCTAATTAACTGCCAGCGGCCGGCCATCATGCCGATACGTTATCAGTCAATAACAATAGTATATCATACCTAATTGACATTTTGTGTTATAGTTGAACACTACCAGCCCCTGATGATTCATGGCAGCAACTAAAAGTAGTGAAGAAACCATAGGGCAGAGTCTCCAGCAGCTACTAGTCAGCTATCAGCTGTTATAGGAGATTAATGAAAGGTGTGCTAACCATAGTTTAACAGCAAACAGGGTGCAGGGTGGGTCTCCAGAAACGATAAGCCAGTATAAAGCTGGTATAGGAGATTGACATATGGAGTTCTAGTGTCAGATTAATCAAATACAGCAAGTATGGCAATGCTGTTTGTAGCCATTAAGACAAGTGATACTGGATGAATTAAGTGCAGGCTGATAAAGTTAAATGGGCAAATATAACTATAAATAACAATAGATATCAGTTTGCAGCTGAAATAATCTTATTCTCACTAAAGGAATTTCAATACATTCCAGTTAATTAGAACTCTGAGTGTATACCTGATTTTATATAATTTTTGGATTATTTTGTCACTTTTTGTCTGTTTATATCTTGGCATTTTTAAACTATTAATTAAAGTTAAATTTAAAAAGTTGCAGGACATTACAGGTTTCTAATCTTCGTCAGAAGAATTTATTTCAAATGTGTAAGCCATGAAGCAAGCATCTGGTCTCTTAACTATCACTCCAATTGGATTAGTCAGTGAAACAGTATTATAACAACATTGGAGAAATCCACAACGTTGTTTTCAGTGAATCACACATCGTACCCGTCACAAGCACAGCGCATACATCGTACCCGTCACAACAAAAATGGCGATCAGGATCGTGCCCCCCAGTGGTTGAAAATCCCGACTGCGGCATCTAAGTGGTTAAAAAGGGGTTAATAGAAACTCCCTTTGACACCATCCCCCCCTCACGATCATAACCGCAAGTGTTGATAGTTGTCATGGTACCCTGAGGTCATCTGATGACCCCAGGGTACGGTGGCCTGTTAGATCCAGCTATAAGCAGGGTCTCACAGGTGCTGTCAGTGAGTCACTGACAGATCTCAGTGTATGAAACCAACGATCCCACAGTAGGACTAAGTGGAAAAGTAAAAAAAATCATATAAAATATGTAACAAAGTAAAGAAAAACACACAAAAAGCATACAAAATAACATGAAAACCCGTTTTGCCACTAAAATGGAGCCTTTGGGTTAAAGCAAAAATAAACAAAAAAAGTACATATAGTTGGTATCACTGAGTCCATAACGACCTGATCTATAAAACCGTCACATTATTTATTCTGTATTGTGAACACCATAAAAAAATAAAAAACACAACAAAAATGTAGCTTTTTCATCACACTTACCCACAAAAAAACTGAATAAAAAGTGATAAAAAAGTTATACAGTACAGACCAAAAGTTTGGACACACCTTCTCATTTAAAGATTTTTCTATATTTTCATGACTATGAAAATTGTACATTCACTCTGAAGGCATCAAAACTATGAATTAACACATGTGGAATTATATACTTAACAAAAAAGTGTGAAACAACTGAAAATATGTCTTATATTCTAGGTTCTTCAAAGTAGCCACATTTTGCTTTGATGACTGCTTTGCACACTCTTGGCATTCTCTTGATGAGCTTCAAGAGGTAGTCACCGGAAATGGTCTTCCAACAATCTTGAAGGAGTTCCCAGAGATGCTTAGCACTAAGCTCCCATTACAGCTTTGTTCGCCAAAAAATAAAGTTACAGCTCTCAGAATATGGTGATGAAAAAACTTTATATAAAAAAAGCATTTTTACTCTGTGATAGCAGTAAAACCTAAAAAAACCCATAGAAATCTGGTATCGCTCTAATTGTACCGACCCGAAGAATAAATCCACCTTATCACTTATACCGCATGGTAAACTGCGCAAAAATAAAAATAAAAACTATTTTTGCACTGCTGTCTATTTATACATTCTGCCTCCCAAAAATCTGAACAAGGCTCGGCTCACAATTATCTTGCGCTCTCCGCTTAGCGTTTACATCGGGGTTTCTGTGTAAATACCAAAAATCGCGGTTCTGACAAAACCCCCAATGGAACTACTCACTTATGAGGCAGATGGAGTTACTTTGGACTGGTCTCTGTTCCGGCGGTGTCCCATCATTTTAGGCATCTTTTTAGCACACAAGTGTGCACGCCTTAAAAGATGGATACCGCCAGACGCCAAATGGACTCTAAAGTGTCTTCATATGCCTCATTATAGTGAGGGGGTTTGAATTTTTGTAGGATTTACACGGAAACCCTGTTGTAAAGAATAAGGCTGGTATCATAAGAATGTGATCATAAGAATGTGACCCAGCCTTATACTGGATGTGATCAAAAAATGTTATGTACCCAAAAATGTTACCAATAAAACCCCTAACTTATCCCACACAAAACCAGCCCCCACTCATGTCTGTCATCGGTCCCTGGAAATATAGGGGGTTCTCATGTTTCTGCTAGAACAAAAGACTCTTTAAAAGTGACAGCTTACCCCCCCTCAAATAAAATCCAGTGAATTCTGTGCTCCCAAATCCAAATGCTTCCCTCCTTCTGAGCTCCACTGTGCGTAAACCGCATTAAGCCTCCACATGTTTGGCATTATTATAGTAGGGAGAGGACTTAACAATTTACGGAGTGCGTGTCTCCAAAAGCACAATATATGGGGGCTGTACACTTTATGGGGGCACAATGTATCGGCACTAAGCTGGCAGATTTTCAATTCTCCAAAACAAAGCCTGGCCTTTATGTTACAGTAGTTGATGAATTCATTGAGAGGTGCAGTTTCTATAATGAGGTCACTTTTCACCTTCAGGGCTCCACAAATGACGCCCGCAATCTTTTCTAGCAAAATCTGTGCTCCAAAAGCCAAATAGCGCTCCTTCCTTCTCTGCCCTGACGTGCTGCCAAACAGTAGTTTCTGATGACATCACTGCATTTGGGAGAAATTGCGCAATAAATTGTGGTGTCCAATTTCACATATTAACCCTTGTGTAACTGAAAAAATTGCAGCTAATAAAAAAATTACATTTGTACCACTAAAATCTTATATTTTGACGTCCCAATTTTATAAAATTCTGTGAGCCACCTGTGGATTGAAAATACTCAATATAACCCTAGATGAAATCCTTAAGCAGTGAAGTTTCCAATATGGGGTCACTTGTGAGGGTTTCTACTGATCTGGCACCTCAGGGGCTTGGCTAATGGAGTCCGCAATCTATTCAAACAAAATCTGGATTCTAAAAGCCAAGTTGCACTACTACCCATCTGATCCCCGCCATGTACGCAAACAGTAGTGTACAACCACATATGGGGTACTGCTACAATCGGTAAAAATTGCATAGCAAATTGTCCTGTCCATTTTCTCCTACTACCCCTTGTGTGAATTAAAAATTTGAGGCTAAAGTTAAATTGTAGAGGAAAAATCCTATTTTTTTTGTTTTCACAGCCCTATCTTATAAAATTCTGTAGTTTATGGGTTAAAATGCTGATCACACCCATAGATGAATTCATTATGTGGTTTAGTTTGACAAATGGAGTCACTTATGGGTGTTTCTGCTTTTTTGCTACCTCAGGAGCTCTGCAAATGCAACACGGTGTCCCAATTTGCGTTTCAAAAATTAAATAGCGTTGTTTGCTTTTCGAGTTTTGCCATGTGCCCAAACATTACTTTTTGACCACATATGTGGTATCTCTGTGTTTGGGGGAAATTACATCACAAATTATGGGGCCCATTTTCTCCTATTACCCCTTGTGTCAATTTTAAATTTGGTGCTAAAACAGTATTTTAGTAGAAAAAAAATATTTTTTTTGTTTTTACATCTAAATGTTACTAAGTTTTGTGAATCACCCGCAGGTTAAAAATGCTCAGTACGCCACTAGATTAATTCCTTGAAGGGTCTAGTTTCTAAAATGGGGTCACTTGGGGACGTTTCTGCTGTTTTGTTATGTCAGGGACTCTGCAAATGCGGCATGGCACTTACAATCTATTCCAGACAAATTTACGCTCCAAAAATCAAATAGCCCTTTTTCCTTTCCGAGCCCTGCCATGTGCACAAACAGAAGTTTTTGACAATATATGGAGTATCATTGCGTTTGGGAGAAATTGCATAACAAAAATATGGGGTCTCCTATCATCTGTTGTGAAAATGAAAAATTTGGGGCTAAAACAACATTTTAGCAGAAAAAAAGATTGTTTTCGTTGTCATAGCCTCAGTTTAAAAAGTTATGTGAACTTACGGGTTCAACATCCTCAACACGCCCCTAGATGAATTCCTTGATGGGTCTAGTTTCCAAAATGGGGTCACTTGTGGGGGTTTCTCCCTTGGAGCTACCGCCCGGGGCACTCTCTTTGTCTCGTGTTCTCTGCTCTGCTGCGTCACCTCTTTGGCTTGCGAACTCGGGACCGTCCCGCTAGGCCTCCTGTCCTGGACCCCATTCCTAGTAAATCACTCACTCCATCTATCGCTTTTCCTTATCTCCACTCTGGGTCTCGCTTTCCGATGCCTCGGTCTCCTCTCACTTCAGAAACATCCACTTCATGCGGCTCTGCTCGCTGGTCAGTCCATAGGTCTGCTTCTGCTGCACTCTTTGCCCTATCTGCCTTCCTGACTGGAAACTCTCTCAGTCTCTTCACTTTAGCACCTCCTACTCTGGGCGAGTTCCCCTCCCAACCGTTAAACCTAACTGTTCTTATCAACTACCTAGTGTTGGGCAGACTACAACTTTACTACTAATAACACACATGTCAAGGGGTTACCGCGACAGAGAGGTTCCAGAGAACTGCAGCGTTCTGGTCATAGTTCACATACACTGGCCCGAAGCTCCTCTCCAGTTTATTAACTTACAGCTTTTTGTCAGCAGTGCAGGAGTTAATCTTGGTTGCTGGGTTTTCCTGAGATTCTGGTCTCTCATCTGATTTGGGTTAACTACTCTTCCCTTCTATATAGATTCAGCTCTGACTTCTTGGAGTGTCAGTGATCAGTTCATCTTCCTGACTTGGAGAGTGAAGGAAGAGCGTTGTGTATAGGAGCTTGGAGGTTTACTTAGCTATGGTGGTTGCTGTTTTGCTGTGTGTTTACCTGCTTTCTCTCCTTTTTGGTTTCCCCTCCTTATCTCCCTTGTGTTTTCTCTGTGGTGAGTGAGCATTTTGTGTGACTGCTATTTCTGTTTACCCTGTCTGTATTTCCCTGTCTTGTCACAGTATCATTATTTTGAACTGTCTTCCTCCCTGGAGGGAGAGGGGGTCACTGTCAGGGCCTGCGCAGGAGATAAGGAGATGCTGGCGGCTCAGGCCTCCTCACCATCAGAGGTACCCCTGAGATAAAGGAAAGTCAGGGCCCCCTAGTGTAGCAGGGACAGGTGCGGATCCCAACACTCAGCCATTTCCCAGTTTTGCCGTTTACGGCATGACAACACATTACTGTCATGTCACACATAAAATACATTGCAACAATACATGTGTCTTTCAGGGGAAATGTGGGCATCAATTCCATCTTCTTACATACAGTCCCCTATTATTCCCTTTATATTACTCCATAATTAAAGAAAAACACTTTGTGGATGCAATCAATTGAAAGAAAACTTTTATAGCAAAAGATAGTTCTATTAGGAATAGTGTTTTATCTTATGTAGGATCCAAAAACTTCAAATTTATAACACTATAGGTCAAAGACATACACATACAAATGTCAGCCTCTCATTGCTTCTTCAGTGCTACTTCATCCAGGAACCAGCTGGGATTTCCTTCCGTGCTTCCCTCACCTTCTATATTGGATCTGGGAGTTACATTTAGCCTTGGGTGAGCTGACAAGTATTTTTTTCTACAATGTGTGTGTGCATGGGGAATTGTTTGCATATACAGTACAGACCAAAAGTTTGGACACATTCAAGAGAATGCCAAGAGTGTGCAAAGCAGTCATCAAAGCAAAAGGTGGCTACTTTGAAGAACCTAGAATATAAGATATATTTTCAGTTGTTTCACACTTTTTTGTTAAGTATATAATTCCACATGTGTTAATTCATAGTTTTGATGCCTTCAGTGTGAATGTACAATTTTCAAAGTCATGAAAATACAGAAAAATCTTTAAATGAGAAGGTGTGTCCAAACTTTTGGTCTGTACTGTATGTTTGTAAAATGTGTGTCTGTGTGTATGTAACAGTGTATTGTGGTGTTTGTATAAGTGTATATGTGTGTGTAAAACATATTTGGATGTTTGGGCCATATTTACTAAATCTGTAATGGCTTTTTTACATCTGCGTTATCTACAGTATTTGTCTTTTCTGTTTTAGGAACATACAAGTGGAATTAAAGCGCAACTGTCAGCAGGATTGTGCTCAGTAAACTACATACACTGTCAGATGGGTGACATTACACTGATTAAAATGATACCTTGGTTGGTTGATGAAATCCGTTCTGTGGTTCCTGTGCAATCTTTACTTTCAGTTTTGAGATAATTATATGCTCGTGCTTCTGGGCAGCCTATAGGGGGGCGCTCTACCTGGTGCTCTGATTACATATTCATCTGTTTGATGTTATGACAGCTCACTGATCGTTCACTGACCTTCCTCATATTTTACCTAGCCCTGCACTACTAGATGCATTATGTAAAATAGAAGGCAGGTCAGTTTCCTTTTGCTTACTGTTGCAGAGTGGCCCACCAGAGGATTCTCCTGTTCTCCTGTAATCCAGTCCAAGCCTGGATCCCATAAAGATCAATGGGTCCTTCCCTTCCATTTGACTCAGGGTGATAATTCCGTTTGTCTGTTGTAAATGGAACCGACAAATGGAAGAGATAATTGGACATGTGAACAGAGCCTTACTTAGCTGCTGCTCACATTTCAATCTTGCGTTGACCGAACATGTACATTTGAAAACCCACAAATGAGGTGTCGGAGGTCCCGCTCCGCTGAGCCACAGACTGCAGTGGTCAGACATAGTTACTTATCTTTATGTTTGACTTTCTTTATGCCGGGTAAACATTTCTTTTTAAT
Organism: Phyllobates terribilis; assembly: GCF_046119375.1. Lineage (NCBI taxonomy): Eukaryota > Metazoa > Chordata > Amphibia > Anura > Dendrobatidae > Phyllobates > Phyllobates terribilis. The sequence continues at coordinate 139,330,803 of NW_027362763.1, forward strand.
AGTACAGTAAAGTCTATACTACACCTATTAAGCATAGTTTTACTCCATGAGATTATTACAGTCTATGGCTCTGCAGAGCGCTACTTATGAATATGTTTTTGTGTTTTTTTCCCATGTGTTTGCTTGGCTGATATATATATATATATATATATATATATATATATTGTCGTCCCCTTATTCTAGATTAAGCTCGTGTATAAATGTATCCCGATTTCCAACCAATGGGGATATCCGTAGTTTGTAAATGATAAGATATTTTAGATCTGTTTTTGCTTTGTTTTACAATGGAGGTGGCCGTATTTTTCTTCTGAAAGAGCAACGTTACCCCTTAAAGGGACTCTGTCACCCCCAAAATGGAGTTTAAATGAGCCATACAGTGATATAGAGGCCTTAGCCCCATATAAAAAGCATACTAGCACTATACATATTACTAGGACATTGCCTGAGAAAATATCTTTTAATTTGTATACAAATGAGGGGTCTCTGGTGCACCCTTGATATGCCCGACAGCTCAGTACACTGCTAAGCCCCCTAATTTTGCATGTTGGGGGCTACCCCTGCTTCTGTATGACAGAATCACTTCCTTACCAGGACAAGCTTTGCGTAAAGTCAGCTGTTGTGTGCGCACTGACACTACCTGTGACTGGCCGCGAGCACACACAGTGGCCAAACGCGTTCTCCCTGCTGACTCAGCTCGCTACACTGATACACCCAGAAGTGTGGAGATCAGCGTCAGCAGAGAGGCGTCAGGGAAAGCACACCCAGCCTCTGTATGCATACGTGACCGGGGACAGGCGGTGTCAGTGCGCACATGCACACATGCCAGCTGGCTTTAGGTGGAGTCTGATCCATCGAGTCCACTCCTTGATGAATTTGATATAGTGGACTAACTAGATTTGTTTTTGGGTTGCTGTCTGTCCACATCACAGACAATGTATGACTGAACCGCACTCACACTGCACCACCTACTACTAATGCAAAATAAAAGAAACAATACTAATTCTTGGTCCCTCTAAATGATCATGCTGATGTTATCAGATCAATAATGTATGCAAAATTTCGTCAAGAAGGAGTTGAATGGAGCAGCTAGTCACACAACCTGCTGCTGTACTTGATGTCAATGGTGCTGAAGATACAACAATGATAGCCACACATTGAGCTGGGGTATATTCGTCAGTGTCATAGATTTGATCCAAACACTCAGTTCAACTCCTCCTGGTCAAACTTTTGCGCCCATTGAAAAAAAAGTGACAAGTTTGATGGAACCCACATCAATTTAACCCGTGGATAGGTGAAACTTGCTTGGAGCAGAATATCCCTTTAAGAAATTAATTAATGTAATTGCAGGAAGTGTTATTTTAAGGGTGGGGATGTACTGTCGTGTTCCTAACCCTGAAGACAACAATCGTGTAATGTGTATAGTGTCATGCGTTTTCATACATTTATTGTGTCGTGTGAATTGCCATGTATTGTGTTATGGTAATATACAGTGTTTAAGTAATGTGAAGAGTTAACATACAATGTGAGTAGTGTGTAGTGCAGAATGTGCATAGGGTAAGCATAAGACTGTATAGATTAAAATAGACCAGGACGTAAGATAAGAATAGGCTTAGTACATACTGTTATAGGATAGTAACTCTAGTTTGCTCAAGTTACAGGTATAAGATACAGTTAATGTTTGGGACGAGCCCACAGTGGGTGGGGGTGAAGTGCTAGTGAAAATAAGGGACTTCCTGGTGGGCCAGGATGTACCTATCTTTCAACTCAGTGGGAGGCCATACTGATGTCTCTTGCAGACATTCCGGCAACGTCAGGAGCCCAAAGCTCACTGTGTGGGCTTGTAGAGAGGGGTAGGGTGGTAGTCATGTCCAAGGGTCCCTGTTTTGTGACCCTGACCCGCTACACAAATATGGGGATCTTCATGCCCCTGGGCATGTGGTGTGCTGTGCTCTGTAGATGTGGATAAGTTTACTCACTTCCATTCTTTACTTATGCAGATCCAGATCTTCTGGTCCTCAGAATGAGACAAAGGTCTTAAAAACACAGAGTCCACTTTACTTGTTACACCTTCAGATGCAGAGGATTGCAGGTAAAATTAATGTTACAGACAACGGCACTTTATGGTGTTCTGGACACAGGTATAGTCCCCACACAATGAGCTTCCACAGTGTGGCTCGGCCCTAAGGGAAACTACCTCTGGACATAAGGGAGCTCTTTCTTTCACCATACTGTTCCCACTGCCTGTCTCTTTCAGGATCCCCCTTGCTGATAAGGTTGTCGCAGTCCCGAAATGTTCAATACTGCCTGACGGCTGAAAAAGGCTAGAATCCGCAGATTGACCTGTTGAGTACAGACTGTCCTGAACTGTCCCCGTTGATCCTGATCCTTAGTATTCGCCACACACACCCGTCCTCTTCTTCTCTCCCATGCTCCTCACATGTCTTCCCACAGACTCACTTACTAACTGAACTCTAAGATGGCTGTCCCAACTCCCAGTGTGAGATGTGTGTCACCAGAGTGATATAATTGTGTAAATCTGAATCCACACCAGTATAACACTGTACTTGTAAATAGAATTGCTTCTTTACAAAAATGTCGCTTTTCTCTAAGAATTGTTGAAAGACTGTGTATATATTTTGATGTAAGACTTTAACTCTGTAAATGATTTAAAATGCATTGTATTACATAAGGAGAGTTGGTGATTGGTCTAGCTCCAGTGTGGGAGGGGCTTAGTTAATGTGCTCAGGGGATTTCCCAGTGGACTATTGAAAAGTACATGACAGGAATAAGTGGAGCGGCCATCTTGGGGGTAGTCTGGGATATGTCCTGAACAGGAGAGGATGCGCTGGAAGGGAATTCAGCAACATCTACTTGTGAAAACACCCCATTGACACCAGAGATGTGGCATATTGGAGCTGAGCTTGCTCACGGACGGAACCTGTCCAGGTTTGAGGAGATTCCTGTCTGACACGCTGTTAAGAGACAATAAAGGCCGGGACCTACAGCGATGGTGTTGGACACCGCTGAGGAATTAAGCCACAAGCATCAATGGTACTGCTCACTGGTTCACGCATAACATAACATTTTGGCAAAATATTTAAGGCTGAAATATAGCCTGTAGGTAGTTAGGCATGTTGACTGCTTCACACAACGTTTGCTAATAATACCAGCGTCCAGAACTTTCAGATTCGCTGCCACGGTTTCTGTTTGTGCCGACATTGCACACAACAGACTGTGGACCGCACTTGAACTCCATTTTGTTCCAAGAGAACGTTTCTGAGGAGCATTTTAGTACTGGACAGTTATTCAACTGCGTAAGACTTTATTTATGGCTAACCTGCCGTCACCGTAGTTTTTTTTTAGGGTATCTTCGATACAGTTGAGGACAGACTGTTCCTCTGAGCTTGCCGTAGACACCACGGGAAGGGAGAGGGAAATTTGGTTGGGGAAATAGAGTACATATTTGTAAGATTGTAAACTTCAGTGCTGTACCGCAGGCTCGCCTTTACGTTACACGCATACAGGTAATCTGATTCTCAGGGTGTAAAACAGTAATAGGCGGCCAGTTTAGACAGGCACGCCAGCAGGCAAACCTATAGAAAAATAGTAAATACAGCTTGCTTAGGTAACATGCTGTATATATAGCACAGAGGTTCCAGCCGTTGGCTAATGTCTGCATAATGTTTAAATGTTTTCTATTGTCCAGGTAAAAATATTCACTTAAATAAGTAAAATAGTTATGTTGGGAACCAACTGTGTAAGAGTTGGTTTTCTCGCCTGTGTCCTGAAGAACACTCCTGGTACACCAGAGATCCCTCAGTCTCTAACTCACACCTCCTGAGGCTGGCCCAAACTGGTTAACTCTCTGTATTACTGACAAACTGGTCAAGTGGTATAACTGTAATACACTGCTGCCATCTAATGGCCATATTATAAACAACACACTTTATGATAACTATAATACACACATATAATGAAACAGCTTTAGAGGGGCGTGGGAATCCTCGACCACCCCCTCTCAGGCTGATGGGTGCATCGCGTCCTCTGGTGTACAGGGGAAGATGGACGTGGAACCGTGTGAAGGACAGGTGGCTGATCCTGGGTGTACTGCTGAACTGGACAGGAATTTCCTGGGGCTGATGGAGTCAGTGGCTTAGGGATAGTCCCGGAGGAACGAATTGTAGGGCTGTGTTGTGCTAAAAAAGTAAGGAATATTAAGTGTTATGCCCTATCCCACATGTCATAACCTGATGAACTTGAACTGACTAGTAAACATTTGCTTGTTGCAATGAACTTGGTGTCCCCTGAGTTGTGTGGGGTGGCTACTGAGGACAGAGACCTGGAGACAGAGGAGGCCTGCGGCCTACAAGTGAGTGTGATGCACCCCACACCGGACAGCACACTGGGACACTTTTTTCCAGTAAAGTGCCAGAACGTAACCGGACAGGAAAAAATTGCAGCATGCTGCGATTGACTGTTTATATAGGACAAGACTCGCCAATGCAAGTCCATGGGTGCGATAAAAAAACGGATGGCACAGGGACCATGTGGGGTTTTTTGTCACACACATCTCAAAGGAACCAGGAAATTTCATCAGCTAAGTACAGTAAATTCACAGCCAGAACCCTAAGAATAGATAGATACGTAGAATAGATAGATAAGTAGCCTAAAAATACCAGCCCGCAGCTACCCCAGAAGTGGCGCATCACATTAGATGCATCAATTCTGGAGCTTTGCCCGGCTCTTCCCGATTGCCCTGGTGCAATGGCAATCGAGGTAATGGTACACATTTAATGGTACAGTGATGATCCACGACCACTAAAGAAGCAGGTGGCCTTAAGCAGCTTCTGGGGTACTGATTTGGGGAACATTTGCTTCTCAGCCCCCCACTGGCCCAGCGTGCCCCTGACACCAATCGAGTGTATTGGTGATATCTTTCCTAAACCTTAATACCCCTTTATGTATATTTAGATTCATTTGTTTAATGAATTACTACAAAATTAGAAGCAATAATACATTTGTAATAATGGTTCGATAAATTCCGGTTTGTATATCGCGGCGCTTCCAAATAGGGCCCAGTGGATATTTACATTCGGGATTTATTGATTAGAATATAAAATAGCAATGTACAACGCGTTTCTACTCATTACAGAGTCTTCATCAGGTACAATTTCGTAGTCATGCTTATGGAAAGTCTCTTCGTTATATAAAGCACTGATCAGGTTCATCAGGGTCATGGACCGCCCAGTTAATTAATCATGTTAATTGAGTTGATTTATGCATGTGATTAGTTATGCAATCTAAGGTTGTCTCTACTAGAGTAAAATCAAATAAAAATACAACAACAGCTACAATAAAAATGCAACAACAAAAAAAAACAAAACAAAAAAAAAAACACACAAAATACTTTCTTAAATAATTAAGAAGAAATAAAAACCTGTTTTTGGTTAAAATGTTTAAAAGAATGTTTTTCTCCCCTGCATGTAGATCCAGTAACACTATCGCTCACTATTGACAGATTGTATTTAAGAGGAAAATCAGATTCATAATAATATTATGTTGTTCTTACTGACCTTCAGTGTGGTTATTATTTCTCTATTTAATGACTAATAAATATATGTTTATTGTTAATATATTCAAGGTCCTCTAATGTAAAGTGAACTCAGTGTGGTTCTGCCTGTTCAACTTTGTTTTTCTGTCAAATATATTCAATTCTGTCATTTAATCCCTCTGGCTGTAGACACCGCATGCGATAAATCCAGAAGGATTCCTTTCTATTCAATGTTTGAATTCTATTCTGGGTGGAAACTGGTATGGATTCTACGGGGGTTATTTGAACTTCAAATTTCCCCCCGTGATTCTGCAGTAGATGGCGTGATAGGCTATGTGTTAAAAGCCCTATTTTGGCATTGTGACGGTGTCCACTAAGGCGGTTTTGCACTTTTCTTATGGTACGACCGACGTATTGTAAACCGCATTTGCAAGTAATAACGTATATAACGTAGTCTGTTTGACAGGTGAGATACTGGCGAATTGGAAATTTTTCACCTGTACTATGACAGATAATCTCTTTGCAGCCGTGTGATATACATCTGCAACAGTTGCAAAGTTTCTTTCTGCATTTGAATACTCCCACTGATTTGGTTGTATTGAATCTTTTTCGCTCAGATAAAGTGGGGATGTTTTTAAGTCGGCTTGGAGCTATCAAATTCCTGATGGTTTTTCCTCTTCTAAAGGTGATCCCTGGTCTTTCAGGTAGGGATTCTCTTAAAAGAGGATCTTGTTGCAGAATATACCAATATTTACTGAGTATTTTTCTGACATTTAAATTTTCCTTATTATAGGCTGTGATGAAGTTAAATCTCCATTTATTAGGTTGTAAAGGATTTTTTGTGAACCTTGTACTGTCATTGGGGAATTTTAAGGTGGTATCTGTTTCTAATTTGTGTTCCTTGCTCTTTTCCTTAATTTTTTCTGTCTTATTTGACTTATTTTTCATTGCCAAAAGGCAATCCTTCTGTGTCTTTTTTCTGTTGGTTTCATATGCTGCTGAAATTAGTTTTTTGGGGTACTTTTTTGTTTTAAACCGGTCTATAAGGACTTTTGCTTGTATATTATAGTCCTCTAGTTGTGTGTTATTTTTCCTTATACGTAAAAACTGACTATAAGTGCACTATTAAACTCTAAATATCCATTTGAATCTACTACTTTAAAGTATGTTTTTGTTATTAATGATTTTTTTTTAAAACTGATTTCTAAATCTAAAAAATTGATTTTATTTATACTCATATTAAAAGTGAAATTGATACCCCACTCATTTTGGTTTAGTTCATAAATAAGTTGTTCCGCCATTTTTTGGTCTCCTTTCCACAGGATAACTAGATCATCAATATATCTACGGATATATATATCTACGGAAAATTTAAATGTCAGAAAAATACTCAGTAAATATTGTTATATTCTGCAACAAGATCCTCTTCTAAGAGAATCCCTACCTGAAAGACCAGGGATCACCTTTAGAAGAGGAAAAACCATCAGGAATTTGATAGCTCCAAGCCGACTTAAAAACATCCCCACTTTATCTGAGCGAAAAAGATTCAATACAACCAAATCAGTGGGAGTATTCAAATGCAGAAAGAAACTTTGCAACTGTTGCAGATGTATATCACACGGCTGCAAAGAGATTATCTGTCATAGTACAGGTGAAAAATTTCCAATTCGCCAGTATCTCACCTGTCAAACAGACTACGTTATATACGTTATTACTTGCAAATGCGGTTTACAATACGTCGGTCGTACCATAAGAAAAGTGCAAAACCGCCTTAGTGGACACCGTCACAATGCCAAAATAGGGCTTTTAACACATAGCCTATCACGCCATCTACTGCAGAATCACGGGGGGAAATTTGAAGTTCAAATAACCCCCGTAGAATCCATACCAGTTTCCACCCAGAATAGAATTCAAACATTGAATAGAAAGGAATCCTTCTGGATTTATCGCATGCGGTGTCTACAGCCAGAGGGATTAAATGACAGAATTGAATATATTTGACAGAAAAACAAAGTTGAACAGGCAGAACCACACTGAGTTCACTTTACATTAGAGGACCTTGAATATATTAACAATAAACATATATTTATTAGTCATTAAATAGAGAAATAATAACCACACTGAAGGTCAGTAAGAACAACATAATATTATTATGAATCTGATTTTCCTCTTAAATACAATCTGTCAATAGTGAGCGATAGTGTTACTGGATCTACATGCAGGGGAGAAAAACATTCTTTTAAACATTTTAACCAAAAACAGGTTTTTATTTCTTCTTAATTATTTAAGAAAGTATTTTGTGTGTTTTTTTTTTTTTTTTTTTTTTTTTTTTTTTGTTGTTGTTGTTGCATTTTTATTGTAGCTGTTGTTGTATTTTTATTTGATTTTACTCTAGTAGAGACAACCTTAGATTGCATAACTAATCACATGCATAAATCAACTCAATTAACATGATTAATTAACTGGGCGGTCCATGACCCTGATGAACCTGATCAGTGCTTTATATAACGAAGAGACTTTCCATAAGCATGACTACGAAATTGTACCTGATGAAGACTCTGTAATGAGTAGAAACGCGTTGTACATTGCTATTTTATATTCTAATCAATAAATCCCGAATGTAAATATCCACTGGGCCCTATTTGGAAGCGCCGCGATATACAAACCGGAATTTATCGAACCGATCTACTGAGCAAACAGGATCTTCCAACATGAGGACCTGATCCTTCCGGTAAAGCGTGCTGCAAGCCACAAGAGTCCACCACTACTAAACGTTAAACCTCAAGATTACTTAAAGGTGAGCAGTTTTTAGTTACCTCACCCTTATTTACAAATCCTAAAACATACTGCACTTAGATCTGCGCCGTTCCTTTTTCCATTTTCTCCCCTAGAAGCTGAGAGACAGCTTTACTAAATCCACATTTGTAATAATGAAGTTACAATAATCTTGAATTAAAACGACGAGGAACACTAACTTCTGTCTATTTCTTTTTTCAATGTTAATGTTTTGCGCTGTCTGTCATTGTATACGGTATATACATCTCATGCAGAAACAATTCCAAAGTACAGAGGGAAGACATGCTCCAGAAGCCATGAAGAACAAAAAAATGCTTTGTGCACAGTTTACCTCCTGTAAATGATTATATATATCTATCATGTGGACAAAAGGACGAAAGTTTTGAACACTTCCATATTTCACCTATAACAGCTTTTACAACCTCCCCATTCTATGTCCATAGACATTAATATGGAGTTGGACCGTTTGCAGATAAAACAGCGTCCGCTCTACTGGGAAAACTTTCTATGAAATTTTGGAGGTATCTGTGGTAAATTTTGCCCCTTCATCCAGAAGACCCTGATGTTGGAGGAGAGGCCGGGCTCCCAATCTCCATTTTAGTTAATCCCTCAGGTGATGGATGGGGTTGAGATCCGGGATCTGTGTGGCCGGTCATGTTCTTCCTCACTAAACTCCCCCAACCATGTCTTTATGGAACTTGTGCATTGGACACAGTCATGGGGATCAGAAAAGGACCTTCCCCAAACTGTTCCTACAAAATTGGAAGCTACAATTGTCCACAATGTCTTGTGCTGAAGTATTAAGATTTCTCTTCACTGAAACTAAGGCCATGGCCCACTATCAGTATTTGGTCAGTATTCGGTCAGTATTTTTTCTCAGGAGTGGGAGCCAAAACCAAGAGTGGGTGATAAATGCAGAATTGGTGACTTGTTTCTATTATACCTTTTCTCTGATTGTTCCTCACCTGGTTTTGTCTCCCACTCCTGAGAAAAAATACTGATCAAATACTGATAGTGGGGCCGTAGCCTAAGGAGCCAGGGCCAACGTCTGAAAAACAAACCCATCATTATCCCTCCTCCACCAAATGTACAGCGGCCACAATGCAGTCAGACAGGTAACGTTCTCCTGGCTTTCATCAAACTCAGACTCATACATCCGAAACCAAACAGAGAAGTGTGATCCGTCACTGCACAGAACACGTTTCCCCTGCTCCATAGTCCAGTGGTGGCGGCGGCTTTACACCACTGTATCCGACACTCAGCATTGTGCTTGGTGATGTAAGGCTGCGTGCAGCTGCTCAGCTATGAAGCTCCTGGCGGGGGCACAGTGTTTGTGCTGATGGTAATACCAGAGGAGGTCTGGACTCTGCAGTCATGGAGTCAGCAGAGCGTTGGTGACTTTTCTGCCCTCAGCTCCTCAGCACTCATTCCCCTGCTCTGTAACGTTATGGGGTCTCCACTTCACGGCTGAGTTGCTGCGTTTCCTTCTACTTCTCAATAATATCACTCACAGGTGATGGGGGAAGATTTAGGAGCGAAAAAATGTCATGAATGGACCCGCCATTGTGTCACATTACACTGTGTTCCAAATTATTATGCAAATAATATTTTCTCAGATTTTCCCAAATTATCTATATGAATTGCAGTCGTTGTAATTTTCCAGTCAAATAACTATTAGAGTACAATTGAAAGGTTTTGCATGAAATGATCTCGATGGTCCAGATGGATGGAGTGGAGGATGGCTGGTTGATGGACACCCCATGCAAACACGGCTACAGCGCCAACAAGGAGGAGGTGGAGTAATGTTTTGGGCTGGAATCATGGGGAGAGAGATTGTCGGCCCCTTTAGGATCCCTGAAGGCGCTAAAGATGAACTCCATAATGTATGTGGATTTTCTCAAACAGCACTTCCTGCCATGGTTCAAGAAGAAGAACCGTGCATTTCACAGCAAGATCATTTTTTTGCATGATAATGCCCCATCTCATGCTGGACATAAAACATCTGCATCTCTGGCTGATATGGGCATAAAAGGGGACAAACTTATGGTGTGACCCCCATGCTCCCCTGACCTCTACCCCATTCAGAACCTCTGGAGCATCATCAAAAGGAGTGTCTATGATGGCGGGAGGCAGTTCACATCTAAGCAACAGCTCTGGGAGGGTATTCCGTTTGCAGATTCCGGCACACCGACTGGTGTGTGATGTCCCCACACGTTGGAACTCTACCCTCCACATGTTGCAATGGATTTGTGAGCAGAAGAGAGCTGTTGTGGAGTACCAGCTGCAACAAGGCCGTCGATATTCAGGTCAGACTCCACACAAAAGACCTCAGGAGTGGACCTGGATGTCTGACATATGTACCATCCTGACAAACTTTGAAGAGTCCACCAAGATGGTGAGTGGCGATGACGCCATCATTAGAGTCAGCATCCCACTTGTCTGTCTTTTGCAACGCTCTCTGCAGAGAATTAAAGAGGAGGCACTGCAGCCAGAGTATGATGAGATGGGTCAAGAAGCAGTAGCGGGCGATTACACACAGCCCAGCCTCATCTCATCCCAACGTGCATTGGGGGACAATGAGGGAGAGGAGGAGGAGGAAGAGCAGGAGCTGGTATCATGCGCTGTAGACGGTAGTACCTGTACAACTGTCATACCGTCGGTTCAGCGTGGGTGGCCTGAGGACAAGGGGGAGGAGGAGGAGGAGGAGAGCATGGTCAGTCATCATCTTGGTGAGGACACGGAAGTTTTGCCCGTTACCAGTCTGGCACGCATGGCTGACTTTATGTTACGCTGCCTTAACCGTGACTCTCGCGTTGTCAAAATGTTGGGTGACAGTCATTACTGGTTGGTGACACTTTTAGACCCCCGCTACAAGGAGAACTTTCACTCTCTTATTCCTGAGGTGGAGAGGTCTACAAAAATGGGGCAGTATCAGAAGGCCCATGCTGCAGAACTGTTAAAAAAATTCTCATCTGAACACGCTAGCGGCAGAGGTCACAGTTTGTTGCCCAACAAAGGCGTCCAGGCGAGAGAGACACAACTCCAATCCAGCAGAGGCAGGGGAACACTGTCAACGTTCTGGGACAGTTTTATGAGACCCGCCCAGCTTACAGGCCCTGAGGCGCGGGGTATTCTCACAAGGAGTGGAAAGTTTCAAAAGGTGGTGAGGGAGTACCTTGCCGACCGTAGCAGCGTCCTCCGTGATTCCTCTGTGCCTTTTAATTATTGGGTATCCAAGCTGGACACTTGCAATGAACTCGCTAAGTACGCCTTGGAGGTCCTGGCCTACCCTGCCGCTAGCGTGTTATCGGAGCGTGTTTTTAGTGCCGCTGGGGGAATTATAACTGATAAGCGCACTCGCCTGTCAACTGACAATGCTGACAAGCTGACCCTTATCAAAATGAACAAGGGCTGCATTGTGCCAGACTTCTCATCACCACCAAATGACAGCAGAGTAACATAAAGTCAAATCCACTGTGTTATTTCGGGAGGTGTATTCCCATGCACCGCTTCACACCCACACATGGGTATACGCTTCCTCATTTCGGCTGTTTTTTGCTCTTCTCCTTATCCTCAGCCTCCACCACCACTATACCACCAGGGTGACTGTGGTCCGTGTTGCCAGCATTGCAAGTTCCTCTGTCCTAATTTTTGGCAGCTTTTGCTTGGAAGGCATAGGCAAAGACCATGGGAGACCCACTCCCCAATAATGGGAATAATGTTTTTAATATGTTGTACTGCATAGCTCTTGTAAGGGGCATTGCAAGTTCCTCCGTCCTAATTTTTGGCAGCTTTTGCTTGGAAGGCATAGGCAAAGACTATGGGAGACCCACTCCCCAATAATGGGAATAATGTTTTTAATATGCTGTACTGCATGGCTCTCGTAAGGGGCATTGCAAGTTACTCCATCCTAATTTTTGGCAGCTTTTGCTTGGAAGGCATAGGCAAAGACTATGGGATACCCACTCCCCAATAATAGGAATAATGTTTTTAATATGCTGTACTGCATGGCTCTTGTAAGGGGCATTGCAAGTTCCTCCGTCCTAATTTTTGGCAGCTTTTGCTTGGAAGGCATAGGCAAGACTATGGGAGGCCCACTCCCCAATAATGGGAATAATGTTTTTAATATGCTGTACTGCATGGCTCTTGTAAGGGGCATTAAAATCGTCTTGTTAAGCTACTGTGACCTCCACGTCTCTTCCAAGGGGCATTAAAATCGTCTTGTTAAGCTACTGTGACTTCCACGTCTCTTCCAAGGGTCATTGATATTGTCTTTTTATTCCACTGGGACCTCCACCACTCTTCCAAGGGGCATTTGATATTGTCTTTTTATTCCACTGCGACCTCCACCACTCTTCCAAGGGGCATTGATATTGTCTTTTTGTTCCACTGGGACCTCCACCACTCTTCCAAGGGGCATTGATATTGTCTTTTTATTCCACTGGGACCTCCACGACTCTTCCAACGGGCATTGCATTTCCTCCTAATTTTAGGCAGCTTTTGCTTTTCAATGCATAGGCGAACACTAAGGGAGACCCACTCCCCAATAATGGGTAGAAGGTTTTTAGTACGCTGTAATCCACGTCTCTTTCAGGGGGCATTGCAGTTCCTCATAATTTTTGGAAAGCCTTCCATTCATTGCTTAGGCCAACAGTGTACAGGAGACCCAGTTGCTATAAATGGAAAAAACGGTTTAGTTAAGGCCCTCTGACCTCCATGTCACTTCCAAGGGGCATTGGAGTGCCTCGAAATTTTTGGTAGGCATTGCACTCACTGTATGCCCTATAACTGTGTAGCCGAACCGCTCCTTTTGGTACAGAAACATATCCTACAAGACATGTGTGGTTGACTGGCCTGATATTGATGTGAATGGTCCCTGTTCTTCCTGCTCTTTCTCCTTTGCCACCACCTCATCCTTCATTCATCACCTGAAGCTTTGTTTTAACGGGAGTCATAGAACTGGGATAGTAGCAGGAAAACATCCAGCAATCCTCGAAGGAGGTAGGATATGCGCCAAAACGCTGACCACCTCAGGCCTAGCCGCTACTACATACATGTGCTTGCATTCCAAGGAGCAGAAAGCTAAGGAGATGGATGGCCTCTTGATCATGAATAATTTACTTTTTGTGTAGGAGGCCGACCACTGCTGCTGTCTACCTTCTGAACTTTGTGTTGAAGCCTGATTGACCCAGGACCCGCAATCCTCTATGTCTGGAGGACTTCTTGCATCCCAGTGTCCAACTGTGTCCTGGCTTCCACAATATTAACTGAGTGTGAAGGCGTCAGTGAGATGGACCATCCCTGGCCACATTCACTTGTCCACGTGTTTGTGGTTAGGCTGTCCTTCCCACTAAATGCACTGGGGAGGGCACAGGTAATGTTTTGGTATGCGCGCTTGTGTATAAGGTGCACCGGGACAAATAGGGGCGGCTGGGGACCGTTTATGGACACCCGGCCGCCCCCAGGTGGCTGGGGACAGTGTGTGGGCACCCGGCCGCGGGGCGGCTGGGGACCGAGTATGGACACCCGGTCGCTCCCTGGCGGCTGGGGACCAAGCGTGGACACCCGGCCGCCGGGTGGCTGGGGACTGAGCATGGATACCAGGCCGCCGACACAGCCATGACGTGGTGGCCAGATTCCGCCTCCACATGCCTAAAAGGCCCAATTTCAAGTGCAAGCAAGCAGTATGGTATTGCAGTCTGAGGGTGGGTGGGTGGCAGGCTGCATACTTGCGCTTGCATTGCAAGGAATGGGGGAGGTACAATTGAACACTGCCCTTGGACAAGGACTCGAACGGGGATAGTTGCAAGTCTGCAACGACAGGTGCAGGGCGGGAGGCATCTTCGCATGTGCCATGAACAGGGGGTTGGGTGCACACACTACAGCGGAATAGGCTGTCCTTCCCACTAAATGCACTGGGGAGGGCACAGGTAATATTTTGGTATGCGCGCTTGTGTATAAGGCGCACCGGGACAAATATGGGCGGCTGGGGACCGAGTATGGACACCTGGCCGCCCCCTGGCAGCTGGAGACCGAGTGTGGACACCCAGCCGCCGGGCGGCTGGGGACTGAGTATGGATACCAGGCTGCCGACGCAGCCATGACATGGTGGCCGGTGTCTGCCTCTACAAGCCTAAAAGGCCTCATTTCAAGTGCAAGCAAGCTAGCAGTATGGTATTGCAGCCTGGGGGTGGGTGGGTGGCAGGCTGCACACTTACGCTTGTGTAGCACCCTGAGGATTCGGCTGCTACAGGGGTATTGCACCTCAACCCAGAGGTGTGATATTCCACTCCCGGGTAAGGATGGAGTGTGGAACTGAGCTCGGTAGGCTGCATGCACTACACACATCCCATTTCCGAGGAGCAGACCGACGGTACTCCCACTTAGAAATGTGCAGGTACGACCGAGTCTGTTCCTGGCTGGAGTGGGAGGGGGGTGGTACATCCCAAGTAGTGTAGGGGCAGATAGGGGGAGCAGCCTGGGTAAAGTTAGGAGCTCATTGGGTGCTGGTCACCTGAGCTCACACATAGAGGGTGTATATAAGGTGGGCACCAACTAAGAACAGGGTCAGATGCAGAGAACAAGTCAGGAGCAGAGGAGAAGGAAAGACCCAGAGTGAGAGAGGAGAGAGAGAGACCCAGAGGCACAGAAGAACAGGACTCTAAGATCCCAAATTAAAACCCCGGGTGAAGAGTCGGCATCAGGGTACCGGAACCCAAGCTGGTGGGGGTAAAAACATTCCCCAGCCAGAGACCGGAGACCGTGGGCAGCGTTTGCCACGGTCACCCACCACATCCACCCCAAAGGCACACCACATGAAGGGTCAGGGAACCCAAGGCCAAGGGTGTCCCAACAGAAGGCCCGAGGGAGCTGGACCTAGGTGGATCACTGGTGGGGACGGCCAGAGAACGGGACAGAAGGAGAGCTCAGGGCCACGCTCCGGACTTGTTTGGGGGTTGGCTGGATCCAGGACCTGGTGGACGCAGCACGGCTCGGGTGGTCACTCGGAGCTGGAGTGACCAGTACAACATCTGCAGTAAGTAAACACCCTTAACTGCACAACCCGACTCTGTCTTCACTGCCGTCTGCACTGCACCACCACAACCCCCATCCTCTGCACCTGTCCCCCCTGAGGCTATACCCCACCCGTTGGGGGTTATACCATCTCAAGCTGCACCTGCACCATCAGCCTCAGCGGACCCTGCTGCAGCGGCGGCCACAGTGACCGCATCACAACGGGTGGCGTAGTCGACACAAAAGAACTCTTAATAACATCTGTAGGACTGCCACATAACACTGAGCTTGATGCCCTGGGCACGGGGCCGGGTCACAGCCGCTCGGAGACTACAACCCCCCATCTGATCCGGTGCCGGGTATTCCCCTCAAAAAGGAATATGTCCCAGGGGGCGCGTCACTTGCATTCCAAGAAAACAAAGCAGATGCTAACTTCTATCATCATCATCATGCTCCTCACCTTGGCACTCTCAACTCCCCTGATGGAGAAGCCAGGGCCCACCGGAGGAGTCTGGTTGTCTGGTGGGCTCGTCCAATGCTGCCCTAAAGCAGGCCAGGCTATGAAAAGTGTGGGGAAGGTTCCCGGGACAAATAGTGGCGGCTGGGGACTGAGTATGGAGACCTCGCTGCCGAAGCAGCCATGAGGTAGTGGCCAGCTTCGGCCTCCTCCAAACTAAAAGGCCCCATTTCAAGTGCAAGCTAGCAGTATGGTATTGCAGCCTGGGGGTGGGTGGGTGGCAGGCTGCACACTTATGCTTGCATTCCAAGATAACAAAGCTGATGCTAACTTCTATCATCATCACCATGCTCCTCACCTTGGCACTCTCAACTCCCCTGATGGAGAAGCCAGGGCCCACCGGAGGAGTCTCTGGTTGTCTGGTGGGCTCATCCAATGCTGCCCTAAAGCAGGACAGGCTAAGAAAAGTGTGGGGAAGGTTCCCGGGACAAATAGTGGCAGCTGGGGACTGAGTATGGAGACCTCGCCGCCGACGCAGCCATGAGGTAGTGGCCAGCTTTGGCCTCCTCCAAACTAAAAGGCCCCATTTCAAGTGCAAGCTAGCAGTATAGTATTGCAGCCTGCGGGTGGGTGGGTGGTAGGCTGCATATTTGCGCTTGCATTGCAAGGAATGGGGGAGGTACAATTGAACACTGCCCTGGGACAAGGACTTGCACTGGGATAGTTGCAAGTCTGCATCTTCTGATGCGGCAAGGATCACTTCTGATGGGCACACTTTTAGGCAGTGACCTGGGTGTCAGAGATGCTTCCAGGGGTCTTCCCCATGCTGTTCCCATGTCTTTTCAGCACTGTATGCATGTGTCACACAGCACTTGGCCAGATAAGGTTGTAAAATATTAAAATGACATTTCCCGGTGACTGCATTTGTCACGGTTGAAAGCAATACAAAAGTGCAAAAACGCATAAAAAATGCTACTTTTGAACATAACCCAAGGCGTGGAGGAGTATTTTTGTTTTTAGTTATTTATTTTACCTTATACACAAGTCTTTACCCTGGAAAGGATGTTCCTTAACATATTTCACAGGAAAACAGTTTCAGTTTCGTTTTTGAACGTTTTATTGTGAGCCCGTAAAAGTAGCTTAATACCTCTGACCACGTTGTTGACAGCAGTGACCTGGGGGTCAGAAATGCTTCCTGGGGCGATCCCCATGCTGTCCCCATGTCATTTGAGCACTGTCACTATCGTTTTGGGCACTTTTTAGGCTTTCTACAGACTGCCGGGGTGCCGCCGCAAAAATGCTTGGGTCTCCCATAGACTAACATTGGGCTCATTGCTCAAGTTGAGCACCCGAGTATCACGGTGAGCTCAGCCCGAGCTTCGAGCACCCGAGCATTTTAGTGCTTGCTCAACACTAATAATTATGTGTACCTATAGGCATACGGTGCCAGGTACACATAGTTGTTCTCTTTTCCCTATCTAGTATCAGGGCCCTATAGGGATAGAAGGGATAGCCACCAAGGAGCGGAGGCGCCACTGGTGTAGGAAAAATGATGCGAACCTCCGCTGTCAGGCAGGGACGAGTGTGAGTTCATTACAGGGACTGGTAGTTCCTTTTTTAATGTATATATCTATCATTTGGGTGGTTTGTCCTTTATATATTTTATTAAATATCTATTAAAAGTTACATTTTAATTCGGCATCTATCTATCTATCTACTAGCTATTGAACCTGTTTTTTATTTCCATATGGTCTTCCATGCTGGTATGTGCTGCCCCCCCTTGGTATTTGTGCTGCCCCCATCCTGTCCCCACCATCCTATCCTGGAATGCATGGCACCCCTCATCCCCATCCTGGTATGCATGGCACCCCTCACCCCTATCCTGGTATGCATGGCACCCCTCACCCCCAATCCTGGTATGCATGGCACCCCTCACCCCCAATCCTGGTATGCATGGCACCCCTCACCCCCAATCCTGGTATGCATGGCATCCCTCATCCCCAATCCTGGTATGCATGGCACCTCTCATCCCCTATCCTGGTATGCATGGCAACCCTCATCCCCAATCCTGGTATGCATGGCAACCCTCATCCCCAATCCTGTATGCATGGCACCCCTCATCCCCAATCCTGGTATGCATGGCACCCCTCATCCCTATCCTAGTATGCATGGTACCCCATCCCTCATCCCCATCCTGGTATGCATGGCCCCTCATCCGAATCCTGGTATGCATGGCACTCCTCATCCCTATCCTGGTATGCATGGCCCCTCATCCGAATCCTGGTATGCATGGCACCCCTCATCCCCAATCCCGGTATGCATGGCACCCCTCATCCCCAATCCTGGTATGCATGGCACCCCTCATCCCCAATCCCGGTATGCATGGCACCCCTCATCCCCAATCCTGGTATGCATGGCACCCCTCATCCCCAATCCTGGTATGCATGGCACCCCTCATCCCCAAGCCCGGTATGCATGGCACCCCTCATCCCCAATCCCGGTATGCATGGCACCCTCATCCCCAATCCTGGTATGCATGGCACCCCTCATCCCCAATCCTGGTATGCATGGTCCCCTCACCCCCCAATCCTGGTATGCATGGGCCCCTCATCCCCCAATAATGGTATGTGTGGTACCCCTCATCCTGGTATGCATGTTCCCCTCACCCCCCCAATCCTGGTATGTGTGGTACCCCTCACCCCCCAATCCTGGTATGAATGGTCCCCTCACCCACCAGTCCTGGTATGTGTGGTACCCCTCACCTCCCAATCCTGGTATGCTGAGTCCCCTCACCCCCCAATCCTGGTATGTGTGGTACCCCTCACCCCCTAATCCTGGTATGTGTGGTACCCCTCACCCCCCAATCCTGGTATGCATGGTCCCCTCACCCCCCAATCCAGGTATGTGTGGTACCCCCTCACCCCCCAATCCTGGTATGCATGGTCCCCTCACCCCCCCAGTCCTGGTATGTGTGGTACCCCTCACTCCCTTTCTGGTATGCATGGTCCCCTCAACCCCCAATCCTGGTATGTGTGGTACCCCTCACCCCCCAATCCTTGTATGCATGGTCTCCTCGCCCACCAATCCTGGTATGTGTGGTACCCATCACCCCCCAATCCTGGTATGCATGGTCCTCTCACCCCAATCCTGGTATATGTGGTACCCCTCACCCCCCAATCCTGGTATGCGTGGTACCCCTCACTCCCCAATCCTGGTATGCATGGTCCCCTCACCACACAATCCTGGTATATGCATGGTCCCCTCACCCCACAATCCTGGTATATGCATGGTCCCCTCACCCCACAATCCTGGTATGTGTGGCCCCCTCATCGCTTTCACACTGTACACACATACAAAAAAAATAAACAGCTTTACTCACCTTTCTTCTCTGTGCTCCAGCGCTGCTGCGTCCTGTTCTGCCGGAGGTCGGGGGAAGAGTGCGGCGCCAGAACACCGCGCTGTCTGGCGCCATTTTGCTGAAGACACACTGTAAATGTGTCTTCAGTAAAATGGCGCCGGATAGCGCTATGCGCATGCGCTGATCTGACGCCTCACTCCTACCCCGGTCTCCGGCGAAGAGAGGTGCCGCGGCAATGCTCCTCCAGTCAGGTAAGTATGTAAGTATGGCGCCGGAGATCGCGGTATGCGTTCAGTGCCTACACAGTGCATACACATAGTGCCTCACTGTGTGAGTGTGAGTGTGTGTGTGTGAGTGTGTGTGTGTAAGTGTGTGTGTGAGTGTGTGATTGAGTGAGTGTGTGTGTGTGTGTGTGCAGGCAGATATCATTGTGTGATGTCTGTTTATATGTATTTTTGTGTTTCAAATGTGTTTATGCGTGTATGTATATGTCTGTATATGTTTATGTGTGTGCGTGACTGCGTGCGGCCTCCCGCTGTCTCTGGGGGGGCGCCGTGCGGCCTCCTGCTGTGTATAGATGGCTACGTGCGGCCTCCTGCTGTGTATAGATGGCGCCGTGCAGCCTCCCGCTGTATCTGGGGGGCGCCGTGTGGCCTCCCGCTGTGTATAGATGGCTACGTGCGGCCTCCTGCTGTGTATAGATGGCTACGTACGGCCTCCAGCTGTGTATAGATGGCTATGTGCGGCCTCCTGCTGTGTATAGATGGCTACGTGCGGCCTCCCACTGTGTATAGATGGCTACGTGTGGCCTGCCGCTGTGTGTAGATGGCTACGTGCGGCCTCCTGCTGTGTATAGATGGCTACGTGCGGCCTTGCTGTGTATAGATGGCTATGTGCGACCTCTCGCTGTGTATAGATGGCTATGTGCGGCCTCCCGCTGTGTATAGATGGCTACGTGCGGCCTCCCGCTGTGTGTAGATGGCTACGTGCGGCCTCCTGCTGTGTATAGAAGACTACGTGTGGCCTCCCGCTGTGTATAGATGGCTATGTGTGGCTTCCTTCTGTGTATAGATGGCACAGTGCGGCCTCCTGCTGTGTATAGATGGCACCGTGCTGCATCCTGCTGTGTATAGATGGCTACGTGCGGTTTCCCGCTGTGTGTAGATGGCTACGTGCGGCCTCCCGCTGTGTATAGATGGCACAGTGCGGCCCCCTGCTGTGTATAGATGGCACCGTGCGGCCCCCTGCTGTGTATAGATGGCACCGTGCGGCCTCCTGCTGTGTACAGATGTCGCCGTGTGGCCTCCTGCTGTGTATAGATGGCTATGTGCGGCCTCCCGCTGTGTATAGATGGCTACGTGTGCTCAATATTAAGCCATACAATTAATGTAAGGCTATGTGCCCACGATGCAGAAATGCTCCAGATTTTTTTTGAGCATTTCTGCATCTCCCTGGCAGAAAAAACGCATGCGGATTGTACATGCGTTTTTCCTGCCAGGGACAAGCGGAAGTGAAGCGTTCTTCACATGCATTTCCGCATGCGGGTTGTCAAGCGCTTTCCAAGCGATTTTAGCATCACTTGGAAAGTGCTTGACAACTTGGTCACACTATATAAATCCATGCAACCGGCATGGATTTATATAGTGTGACCGTAAAAGAATGGTAAAAAATAAATATATACTTACCTTCTGATGGCCTGCCGACGTCAGCGGTCGCGTGACCTGTCACATAACTAAATGACGTCACCACAGGTCCATTAGTCTACCGCGAGCTGCCGGCAAGCCAGGACGCATCGGATAAAGACACCGGGGGCCATCAGAAGGTAAGTATAATATTTATTTTTTATTTTATTCTTTTTTTACAGGTACTATGGTACCCGGGTCCGGAGGAGAGTCTCCTCCTCTCCAGACCCGGGTACCATCCTCACATTGAACCGCATGGAATCCGCATGTACAGATGCAGTGATGCGGATTCCATGTTGTAACGGGGCCGGGAGGTGGAACCTCTGAGCTGCAATACAAGGGGGAAGTCCTTGTAAGGAAGCGGGTGACTCCCAGGGAAGGCAAGCAGGTAGCCACAGCAAGTGACGGGGACAGTCTCTGGGTAAGCAGGCAGGTGGTCACGGCAAGTGACGGGGACAGTCTCTGGGTAGACAGGCAGGTGGTCACGGCAAGTGACAGGGACAGTCTCTGGGTAGACAGGCAGGTGGTCACGGCAAGTGACGGGGACAGTCTCTGGGTAGACAGGCGAGGCGGATACCTGACAGGTAACTGGCGGGCGCTCCCAGGTGAACGGGCTGACGGAGACAGCAGGTAACAGGCAGGTAACTGGTGGACGCTCCCAGGCGAGCGGTCTGACAGACAAGACAGGTGACAGGCAGGTAACTGGTGGACGCTCCCAGGAGAGCGGGCAGACAGACGAGGCGGATACCTGACAGGTAACTGGCGGGCGCTCCCAGGTGAGCGGGCTGACGGAGACAGCAGGTAACAGGCAGGTAACTGGTGGACGCTCCCAGGTGAGCGGTCTGACAGACGAGGCAGGTGACAGGCAGGTAACTGGTGGACGCTCCCAGGTGAGCGGTCTGACAGACGAGGCAGGTGACAGGCAGGTAACTGGCGGATAACAGGCTGGCAGGCAGGACGAGAAGTCAGGCTAGCAGCGGGACCTGAGGGCTGAAGCACAGGAAGACACAGTGCAAACAACTTTGCTCGGGCACCTCCATTTTGGAGGAGGTGCCTTATATATGGGAGATCCTCCGGCAATTGGCCGGGGACTCCTTAGGACGGCGCGCGCGGCCCCTTTAAGAGAGAGGGAGCGCACGTGCGCGCACCCTAAGCACAGTGCCTGGGAAGCAGCGCGCGCTGCCAGCAGCGCGGGAGGAGGACGCCGAGCACGGAGCAGAGAGGTGAGGGGAACGGCGTCTCTGCCTAGCAGGGGGCAGAGACGCCGATGCTACAGTACCCCCCCCCCTTTAGGCCCCCCCTTTCTTAGGCCAGAGAGAAATTTATCAAGGATGAGCGGGGCATGGATGTTCTCCCAGGGCTCCCATGTTCTCTCCTCAGGACCAAACCCCTTCCAATCCACTAGAAAAAAGGTCTTTCCTCTTACTCTCTTGATGGCCAGAATGCTCTCTACCTCAAGCTCGTCTTCAGCGGAGACCGGAGCAGGAGGCGTACCTGTAGACTTGGAAAAAGAGTTAAGTACCACGGGTTTGAGGAGAGATACATGGAAGGAGTTGGGGATCCTCAAGTTGGCCGGGAGTTTCAATTTATAGGCCACCGGGTTGATTTGCTTTATAACTTCCAGTGGGCCGATGAACCGGGGCCCTAACTTGTAGGAAGGAATCTTGAGCCGGACATATTTGGACGAGAGCCAGACTTTATCTCCAGGACGGAATTAGGGCGGATCCAGACGTCTCTTGTCAGCCTGTTTCTTCATCCGCTCAGAGGACTGAAGAAGTGCGGATCTGGTACTCTCCCAAATGGAGGAGAATTTGCTAACAAGAGACTCCGCGGCCGGGTTGTCCACGGAGGTGGAAACGGGAAACGGGATCCGGGGATTTTGACCGTAGACTGTAAAAAACTCGGATTTGGAAGAGGATTCACTCTCGTGATTATTATAGGAGAATTCGGCCCACGGTAAAAGATCCACCCAGTCGAAATGGTGGGCATTAACAAAGTGCCGGAGGTAACTGGTTAAAATTTGGTTGATCCGCTCTACTTGACCATTGGACTGTGGGTGATAAGCAGAAGAGAAGTCCAAGGTGACCCCCAGCAGTTTACACATGGCTCTCCAGAAGCGAGAGGTGAACTGGACCCCTCGATCGGACACGATGTGGAGAGGAAGACCATGGAGACGGAAAATATGATGAATAAAGTCCTTAGCCAACTCAAATGCAGACGGAAGACCCGGCAGGGGAATGAAGTGAGCCATCTTAGAGAAGCGGTCAGCGACCACCCAAATGACCGTACAACCAGCAGAGACAGGGAGATCCGTTATAAAGTCCATGGCTATATGCTGCCATGGGGTAGCAGGTACGGGAAGAGGCAGAAGGTGGCCGGCTGGCAGATGTCTCGGAACCTTGTTGCGAGCGCAGGACGCACAGGCCGAGACAACGTCTATTACCTCCTTGTGCAGGGTAGGCCACCAGTAATGCCGGGTAATAAGCTGGAGGGTCTTCTTTTGGCCAGCATGACCGGCTAGCTTAGACGAATGTCCCCAGAGCAGAACCTTCTCACGATCAGGTACTGTCACGAACGTCTTACCGGGTGGAAGACGATTCAGATCCACGGGGGCCACCTGCATTACCTTGGCGGGGTCGATGATGTGCTTTGGCTCCTCCTCAAGATCGGAGGACAGAAAGGATCGGGACAAGGCATCGGCTTTGATAGTTTTGTCTGCTGGGTGGAAATGAAGAATGAAATCAAAGCGGGCGAAGAACAAGGACCACCGGGCCTGGCGCGGGTTAAGTCTTTGGGCACTCTGGAGGTAAGCCAAGTTTTTGTGGTCCGTATAAATTATTACCGGATGAAGAGCCCCCTCAAGCAAGTAACGCCACTCCTCCAGTGCCAACTGAACGGCTAACAATTCTCGGTCTCCTATAGAATAATTGCGCTCAGACGAGGAGAAGAGTTTGGAGAAGAAGCCGCAGGTTACCATTCTCCCGGATGGCAACTTTTGGGTGAGTACCGCTCCGGCTCCGGAGGAGGAAGCATCTACTTCTAAGAAGAATTGTTTGTTGCAGTCCGGACGGTGCAGCACAGAAGCGGAGGAGAAAGCTTGTTTCAAAGAAAGGAAGGCTTCCTCTGCCTCGGGCGGCCATTCTTTGGGACTAGCGCCCTTACGGGTGAGCGCGGAGATAGGGGCAGTCCGGGAAGAGAAGTGCGGAATGAAGAGGCGGTAGTAGTTGGCGAAGCCCAGGAACCGCTGAATAGCCTTCATCCCCTCCGGTCGGGGCCACTTCTGGATGGCAGAAAGTTTCTCAGGATCCATTCGTAGGTCGGTCTGGGAGATGACGTAGCCCAGAAATGGAAGCGAGGTCTGCTCAAAGAGGCACTTCTCAAATTTTGCGTAGAGGTGGTTTTGCCTGAGCCTGAGCAGGACTTGACGAACGTCCCTCCAGTGTGTGGGAAGATCCGGAGAGAAGATCAAGATGTAGAGAGTAGAGAAGGTCATGGAAGATGTCATTGACCAACTCTTGAAAGACGGAGGGAGCATTACAGAGGCCGAAGGGCATTACGAGGTATTCATAGTCGCCGTCCCGGGTGTTGAATGCCGTCTTCCATTCATCCCCCCGATGGATACGGACCAGGTTATACGCCCCACGGAGATCCAGCTTGGTGAAGATTCTGGCACCCCTCAGACGGTCAAATAATTCAGGAATGAGCGGAAGGGGGTATTTATTCTTCACCGTGATCCGGTTAAGACCTCTATAGTCAATACAGGAACGGAGTGAACCATCCTTTTTTTTAACGAAGAAGAAGCCTGCTCCCGCTGGGGAGGTAGATTTCCGGATAAATCCCCGGGCCAGATTTTCCTCGATATATTCAGAAATGGCCCGGGTCTCGGCAGCGGACAACGGGTAAATACGCCCACGGGGTGGAGTAGCGCCGGGTACCAGGTCGATTGGGCAATATTATGGTCTATGAGGGGGTAATGTCTCAGCTTCTTTCTTGTTGAAAACATCAGCGTAAGACCAATAAGGGACCGGTAGGCCGGGTAGATTGGCTGGAGAAGGAGAGGGACGAGCAGGATGAACAGGAACTAAACAAGTCTTATGGCAGTCCTGCCCCCAGCGTAGGACTTCTCCGGTCTGCCAATTCAGCACGGGTGCATGTCCCTGGAGCCAAAGTAGGCCTAACAAAAGGGCGTGAGAGAGTCCAGGTAGAACATGGAAGAAGATGCTCTCAGAGTGCAGCATTCCCACCTGCAGAGTTATGGGTTCGGTGATGAGTTGGATGGTTTGCGGTAAGAGGCCCCCATCCACGGAGGCGACAGATAAGGGTTCAGCTAGCGGTTTAGTGGGAATGCGGTATTTCTCTACCAGGGACTGAGAAATTAGATTTCCGGCAGATCCAGAATCAAGTTGAGCTAGTTCAAAGTAACGGTTCTCCCCGCAGATGATAGAGACCGACAGCATCAGAGATGGAGAGGGTTTACTCTTGTCTAGGACGACCTCTCTGAGCGATCTTAGACACAGGCGTTTCCCGGCCTCTCTGCGCAGGCACGGATCCGGTGCTCCTTACTGCCACAGTAGAAACAGCGCCCCTCAGCACGGCGTGATTCTTGACGGGTTTCGACCATCTTGGTCTGGTCGACCTGCATGGGCTCTGGCGAGTGCGCCCGGGGAGTTACAGATGAAGAGACGGGTCTCTGGAAAGTAGGAGCAAGGCGGGGAAACTTCCTCTCACGGGTGACCTCTTTGGTACGCTCCTGGAACCGGATGTCAATCCAGGTGGCAAGTGTCACCAAGTCATCCAGGGTGATTGAAATGTCCCGACCGGCAAGTTCATCTTTAATCCGGCCGGATAGGCCCTCCCAGAAGACGGACACCAGGGCCTCTTTATCCCAGGCAAGCTCGGAAGCAAGGGTACGGAACCGTATGGCATATTGGCCCATGGTGAGACTCCCTTGGCGGAGGCATAGCAGAGAGGAGGCAGAAGAGGTCTTACGTCCTGGTTCGTCGAAGACTTTCCGGAAAGCCGTGAGAAAGGCTGGCAAGTTGGACACCAGGGGGTCTCCTCTCTCCCATAGAGGATTTAGCCAGGCCAGTGCCTCTCCAGTGAGATGGGACATGATGAAGGCCACCTTGGCCCGGTCGGTGGTGAACTGGTGTGCCAAAAGTTCGAAGTGCAGGGTGCACTGGTTAATGAAGCCCCGTGCCAGGTAAGTATAATATTTATTTTTTATTTTATTCTTTTTTTACAGGTACTATGGTGCCCGGGTCCAGAGGAGAGTCTCCTCCTCTCTAGACCCGGGTACCATCCTCACATTGAACCGCATGGAATCCGCATGTACAGATGCAGTGATGCGGATTCCATGTTGTAATGGGGCCGGGATGTGGAACCTCTGAGCTGCAATACAAGGGGGAAGTCCTTGTAAGGAAGCGGGTGACTCCCAGGGAAGGCAAGCAGGTAGCCACAGCAAGTGACAGGGACAGTCTCTGGGTAAGCAGGCAGGTGGTCACGGCAAGTGACGGGGACAGTCTCTGGGTAGACAGGCAGGTGGTCACGGCAAGTGACGGGGACAGTCTCTGGGTAAGCAGGCAGGTGGTCACGGCAAGTGACGGGGACAGTCTCTGGATAGACAGGCAGGTGGTCACGGCAAGTGACGGGGACAGTCTCTGGGTAGACAGGCGAGGCGGATACCTGACAGGTAACTGGTGGACGCTCCCAGGTGAGCGGGCTGACGGAGACAGCAGGTAACAGGCAGGTAACTGGTGGACGCTCCCAGGCGAGCGGTCTGACAGACAAGGCAGGTGACAGGCAGGTAACTGGTGGACGCTCCCTGGAGAGCGGGCAGACAGACGAGGCGGATACCTGACAGGTAAGTGGCGGGCGCTCCCAGGTGAGCGGGCTGACGGAGACAGCAGGTAACAGGCAGGTAACTGGTGGATGCTCCCAGGTGAGCGGTCTGACAGACGAGGCAGGTGACAGGCAGGTAACTGGCGGATAACAGGCTGGCAGGCAGGATGAGAAGTCAGGCTAGCAGCGGGACCTGAGGGCTGAAGCACAGGAAGACACCGTGCAAACAACTTTGCTCGGGCACCTCCATTTTGGAGGAGGTGCCTTATATATGGGAGATCCTCCGGCAATTGGCCGGGGACTCCTTAGGACGACGCGCGCGGCCCCTTTAAGAGAGAGGGAGAGCGCGCGCGCCCTAAGCACAGTGCCTGGGAAGAGCGTGCGCTGCCAGCAGCGCGGGAGGAGGACGCCGAGCACGGAGCAGAGAGGTGAGGTGAACGGTGTCTCTGCCTAGCAGGGGGCAGAGACGCCGATGCTACACATGTGTTCCAATGCAAGTCAATGGTGGCGAAAACGCTGCGCTTCCGCAAAATAATTGGTAGTGCTGCGGATTTTTCTGCAATGATAATCCGCAGCAGAAATTTCCGCAGCATGTGCACAGCACATGCAGATTATCATTGGGGAACATGGCAGGCTTTCTACCAAGCGTTTTTTAAGCGTTTCTGCAGTGGAATTGCCGCTGCGGAAACGCTTAAAAAGCGCATAGTGGGCACACAGCCTAAAAAAAATTATTAGAATTAATATATTAATATTGTGCCAAATTAATTTCACGTCAACTATCACATGATCTATCACAGGGGATCATGTGACATGTGATACATCAGGTTTGTGTGTGTGTGGGGGGCCCATGCCTTCTAAACTGCCCGGGGCCCTTGATACTCTTAATCCACCCCTGCTTGCCTAGTTTGATATTTTGTATCACGTTTTTTACTATGTTATCAGGCTGAAGTTAAACTTTTTTTGGATGCTGCAAAATCTGCTTAGAGAACCCCCACTGGAAATGGCAAATACACTGAGGTGACAACCACTTTTGAAAGGGGTCCTGTTTGGACCAATACATTCCCAAATTGTTTGTTTTAGATGGTCTGTCTCATATTAATAATAATTGGGTAAAATTGCAAAGTGCTTGTAAAACAATTAACTTTGCTATTTTTAACTTTTATTAACTGCTTCGCGATGGCCCACTGTAGATAAACGTCGGCGCTTGCTGGGCTCTGTGCAGCGCCGACTTTTAAAAACGGTGGGTGGTCTCGCAGCGCTCAGGACCCCCAGGGTCCTGCAAGCGCTGCGATTCCGGTGCAGAGCGTTAGCTCTGACAAGGGACATCATCGGGACCTGATTGGATCAGGTCCCAATGATGTTAACCCTTTGCTATGTTCTATATGCCGCGATCTATAGTGATCGCGGCATATAGAAGATAGACAGAGGAGAGGGGGTCGTCTTACTTACCTCTCCGAAGACCCCTGATACCTTCCAGGACCTGACGTTGCTATGGCAGCTGGAGGTCACATGACCGCCTCCAGCAATGCCATATATGGTGTCCTGCCTGGCTCAGCCTGCAGCTAAAGCCTGGCAGGACACACTGACTGTGAAACAGTCAGCAAAGATCTCATGTAATGTAATACATGTCTATTACATTACATGAGATCAGTGATCAGAAAAATAAAAATTAATGTCCCATACAGGGACTAAGTAAAAATGTAAAAAAAAAAGTAAAAAAAAATGTTTTTAAACTGTTAAAAAAAAAAATCACAAAATAAATAAAAATAAATAAATAAAATATTAAACCAATAAATCCGTATATTTATGCAAAAACAAAAAAAGTACACATATTTGGTATCGCCGCGTCCGAAACAATCCGATCTATAAAACTGTCACACTAATTAACTCCTTCTGTGCACACCGTAATAAATAAATAAAAAACGGAGCAAAAAAATATGCTTTTTCATCATATCGCCAAATAAAAAGTGGAAAAAAATGCGATCAAAAAGCAAAATGGAAATAAAAATGGTACCGCTGAAAACGTCATCTTGTTCTGCAAAAAAAAAAGCCACCATGCAGCTCCATCAACTGAAAAATAAAAAAGTTATAACGCTCAGAATAAAGCAATGCAAAAAAAATATTTTTTCTATAAAATTGTTTTATTGTGTAAAAGCGCCAAAACATTAAAAAAAAATACAGTAAGTGTAGTATCGCTGTAAACGTACTGACCCGAAGAATAACGCTGCCTGATCACTTTTACCACACGCAGAACGGCATAAAAAAAACCCTCAAAAAACAATTCCTGAATTGCTGGTTTTTGTTAATTTTACCTCCCAAAAAACGGAATAGAAAGCGATCAAAAAATGTCACGTACCCAAAAATGGTACCAATAAAAATGTCAACTCGTCCCGCAAAAAACAAGCCATCACATGACTCTGTCGGCCGAAATATGGAAAAATTATAGCTCTCAAAATATGGCGATGCAAAAACTAGATTTTGCAAAAAAAAGCGTCTCTTAGTGTGTGACAGCTGTCAGTCATAAAAACCCGATATAAATCTGGTATCTCTGTAATCGCATCGACCCAAAGAATAAAGTAATCTCATCACTTATACCGCACGAGGAACGGCGTAAAAAATAAATAAAACCAATTCTTCACCTGCTACTGATTTGTTTATTATGATCGCAGTAAGGCTCTGCTCACATTTATCCTGCGCTCTGCGCTGAGCGCTTACACCAGAGTTTCCGTGTAAATCTCTGAAATATGTGATTCAGCCGGAACCCATGACGGAAGATTCCCTGTAATGAGGCAGATATAGGCCACTGTGGATGCCGTCTGGCCTGTGATCCCACGGTGTCATTTGTTTTAGGCGTGTATAAAAGTGAGGTTGGCCACAGTTTTGTGCACTTCTGAAAAAAAGGACACCGCTAAACAGAGGCCAGATGGAGTCCAGAG
Source organism: Phyllobates terribilis (assembly GCF_046119375.1). Classification (NCBI taxonomy): domain Eukaryota; kingdom Metazoa; phylum Chordata; class Amphibia; order Anura; family Dendrobatidae; genus Phyllobates; species Phyllobates terribilis. The sequence goes on from NW_027362763.1 coordinate 139,360,438, forward strand.
TAACTCTGCTGCCTCATTACAGTGAATGGATCCCGCAGGGGTTTCATCTGAATTACATCACTTGGAAATTTAGATGGAAACCCCGATGTAAGTGCTCAGCCTAGAGCGCCGGATAAATGTTACGTAAAATGTTCCCAATAAAAGCTTCAACTCAGTCCTCAAAAAAAGCTAGTCCCCACTCAGGTCCGTCATCTGTTAAAAATATAAGGGACTTCCAAGTTACTGGTAGCAGAAAGGCTCTGGAAAAGCCCCCCAAAAGAAATTCAGAAAATTTTGTGCTCCCAAATCCAAATGCCTATTCTACAATAATTTGTTCTCCAATTGTCAAATAGCGCTCCGTCCCCCCCAGATCACGCCGTATGGCTGAGCGGTACGATACAGCCACATATGGGGTATTGACACTTTTAGAAGAAATTGTGTGACACATTTCGGCACCATTTTTACCCATTGCCCTGTGTGAAAATGTAAAATCTGAGGGTAAAACATTTTTTTGTGGTAAAAATATAATTATGCTTTTTTCACTGCCCAATGGTATAAATTTAAAAATTAAAAAATACTCACTACTTCCCTAGATGAAATCCTTGAGAGGTGTTGTTATGATCTGCTACAAGCACTAAGGAAAGACAGGAGATCTGTCCCTACAATAGAACTAAGCTAGATCCCTACGATGTAACGGGGAACCTGATCCTGCGATCAGACCCGCTAAAGTCCTCAGCTAGTCTGAACGAAGACCTATAGATGTGAGGGAGAGATCCCTACAAGAACTAGGGACTGGGAGAAAGATGGACACCTCCTAGCAGAAATTGCAGCAGTAAAAAGACAAACAAACAACATAGAACATAGAGGTCAAAAGACCTAGCTAAACTGACTGAGAAAGGTAACAAAGCACCTGGCTAGCTTAAGAGTAGAAATTACAATGAAGTCCAGCAAGGCCAGAAGGGCGGAGCAGGATTAAATAGGCAAAAACGGTCATGTGACCAGCATAATAGAAAAAACCTAACAGGAGAGTTCTAACAGTACCCCCTCTTCTATGAGGATCCTCCGGATCCCCTAGGCCCAGGCTTATCAGGAAACCTCTTGTGAAACGCTCTGACAAGTCTGGAAGCAGAAACATCATCTGCCCTCACCCATGAGTTATCCTCGGGACCGAAACCCTTCCAAGCGACGAGATACTGCAAACTCCCTCTATACCGTCTAGAATTAAGGATGCGGGAAATTTCATATTCCCCGTCCTCCACCACCGGAGGAACAGTGGCAGTGGCGTCTCTATCTGATACATCAGCTTTTTTCAATAGAGAAACATGAAACACCGGATTAATCTTCCAGGAGGTAGGAACCTCCAACCTAACAGCAGATTGGTTAACTACCTGAAGCACCTTAAAGGGCCCTACAAACTTGGGACCCAATTTTTTAGAAGGAATCCTCAACCGCAGATTCTTAGAGGACAACCAAACCATGTCACCAACCGTAAACCAAACCTCTTAACGTTTCCTGTCAAAGTACCTCTTAGATTTTTTGCTAGCCTCCTGAAGATTACCACGCACATTCGTCCAAACTCTTTCCAAATCACCGGAAAAACTCTCCTCCTCAGGCACAGCCGATACCAATTTGGAGAATGACCCAAAAGACGGATGTCTCCCAGAACAACAAAAAAAAGGCGAACACCCAGCAGAAGAGGATGTATGGTTGTTAAGAGCAAATTCAGCAAGTGGCAGAAACTCAGACCACCCCTCTTGATTGTCTGCCACAAAACAACGCAAGAACTGCTCAACATCCTGGTTCTTCCTTTCTGTCTGGCCATTAGACTCAGGATGATATCCAGATGAAAATGACAAATGAACTCCCAACCTGTCACAAAAGGCACGCCAAAAACGAGCCAAGAACTGAGGTCCCCTATCAGAAACAATGTCAGTAGGAACACGATGGAGTCTGACAATCGCCTTGACAAAGGCCTTAGCGAGTGTCTTAGCGCAGGGCAGTTTGATGAAGGGAACCAAGTGACACATCTTGCTAAAACGGTCCACGACCACCCAGATGACCGTGAAACCCTCAGAGGGGGGAAGGTCAGTAATAAAGTCCATAGCCAGATGTGTCCGAGGTGCACTAGGAACCTCCAGAGGGCAAAGCAACCCCGCAGCAGGAGTATGTGAAGACTTAGATCTAGCACACACAGTACATTGACGCACCCACTTACTGACCTCCTTCTGCCATCCAGGCCACCAAAAACTGCGACCCACAAGTCTATTGGTCTCAGAAATTCCAGGATGACCTGCCAACTGAGACTCATGACACTCAACAAACAAATCTCTCCTAAAGGTCCTAGGCACAAACAACCTCCCATGGGGAGTGTTAGATGGGGCATTCTCCTGTGCTTTAAGAATCTCATCTTCCAAAACGGAGTCCAATGCAGCAATCACAACACCTTCTTGTAAAATGCTCTCCTCCTCCTCAGCACCGACCATGGGAGAAAAGCTGTGAGACAAAGCATCAGCTTTAGCATTCTTGGTACCTGGGATGTAAGTAACGGAAAAATTAAACCGCGAAAAAAAAAGTGCCCACCTAGCCTGACGGGCATTCAAGCGCTTGGCAGCATCAAGATAGATCAGATTTTTATGATCAGTGAAAACCTGAATGGGAAAATTAGCACCTTCCAAGAGATGACGCCAGTGTTCAAATGCGAGTTTAATAGCCAGCAATTCCCGATTACCAATATCGTAATTAAGTTCAGTCTCAGAAAATTTTTTTGAAAAAAAAGCACAGGGATGTACTCCATCCTTGTTTTCCTGAGACAACACCGCACCGACCCCCACAGAAGAAGCATCAACCTCAACCAAAAACGGCTTAGTCACATCAGGCTGCATAAGGATGGGGGCGGAGCTGAACCTCTCCTTTAGAAACACAAAAGCTTCAATGGCCTCAGTAGTCCACTGAACCGTATTAGAACCTTTCCTGGTGAGATCGGTCAGTGGTTTAACAATAATAGAAATTTTTTTAATGAATTTTCTGTAATAATTGGCAAAACCGAAAAACCTCTGCATCGATTTCAAACCAATAGGCCTAGGCCATTCCTGCACAGCTTGAGCTTTCACCGGGTCCATCTCAAAGCCCTCGCTGGAGATAATGTAGCCCAAAAAACTAATTCTCTGTACAGCGAACTCACATTTCTCCAGCTTAGCAAAAAGCGAATTGTCAATCAATAACTGCAATACCTCACGTACGCTCCGCCAATGAGACTCCAGGTCAGGCGAATAAATCAAAATGTCATCCAAATACACAACCACATTTTTGCCGATCAAAGGTCTAAGGATGTCATTAATAAGATTCTGAAAAAATGCTGGTGCATTGGTAAGACCAAAAGGCATAACCAAATTCTCAAAATGACCCACAGGAGTGTTAAAAGCAGTCTTCCATTCATCACCCTCCTTCATGCGCAACAAATTGTATGCCCCCCGGAGATCAATTTTAGAGAACCACTTGGCCCCCACTAACTGGTTAAACAAATCAGGAATCAATGGCAGTGGGTAGGGATTGCATACAGTAATTTTATTAATCTCGCGAAAGTCCAAACAAGGACGTAAACCGCCGTCCTTTTTTTAACAAAATCCAACAGCCACAGGTGACTTAGAGGGTCTGATATGACCGGCGGCCAAGCTCGTCTGGATGTATTCCTCCAAAGCCTTTCTCTCAGGAATAGTCAGATTAAATAAACGACTTTTAGGAAGAGTCGCTCCAGGGACAAATTCAATGGTACAATTGTAGTCTCTATGGGGAGGCAAAATTTGCGACTCCTCCTCAGAAAAAACTTTCCAAAAATCCTGAATAGGTACAGGTAAGTCCCCTTTATCCACAGCAGCAATGCGCCCGTTACAACACTTGTCATAACACTTAGGGCTCCAGGACTTAATTTCATTGGTAGACCAATCCAGTACAGGATTGTGCAATTTTAACCAGGGCAACCCCAAAACTACTGGAGAAGGCAAATTATTTAATACCACCAAATCCAAATTTTCTTGGTGAATACCATTAATAGTGAAGGGAAATTCATAAACCTTGTGAGTAACACATTTCAAGGGAGAGCCATCGACAGAAACCACGGCAATAGGGGATGACAAAGGTTTGGGTTTTAAATTAAGTTTTTCCAAGAATCCCCCATCAATCACATTCAGAGTTGAACCACAATCCACAAATACCCGAAATTCAATTAATTCTTCCTGAGCTGCGGTAGTAGCAGAAAGAAATACACCCTTAGTGTTTAAACAGGTTATACGGGCGTAACTGACTTTTTTTTTTCTTTGTTCATACGAAGCACACAGTTCTTAATGAAATGGTCAGATTTGCCGCAATAAAAGCACAAACCTTCAGAAAACCTGTGGTCTTTTCCCTGAGAGCGGGGTGACATCGCCCCAATCTCCATCGGCTCTGTCAGTACAGATCCTCTCAAGACTTGGAGCTGACATGGCAGAGGATTTACTCTCATTAACCCTTGCACGCAGTCTCCTGTCCACCCGTATAGCTAATTGCATTGCCTCCTGCAAGTTTCCAGGGGTAGGATAAGCAATCAGCAGATCCTTAACCCTTTCACCTAGCCCAGCAAGAAACAAACTTTTCAGAGCTGAATCGTTCCACCCCACCTGAGCAGACCACCGACGGAAGTGAGTACAATAATTTTTTCTCATTACTTGATCCCTGCCTCAAATGTCTCAATTCCGTGTCAGCTGATGAGACACGATCAGGATCATCATACAACAACCCCAAAGCAGAAAAAAAACTATCCACTGATCTAAAGCATGGATCACTAGGTTGGAGAGAAAAGGCCCATCCCTGAGGTTCTTTGCGCAAAAGTGACATTATGAACCCTATGCGCTGTGATTCATCACCAGAGGATCTGGGTCTCAAACGAAAATACAATAAACAAGCATTTTTAAAGGAAAAAAAATCTTGTTGTTCACCAAAAAATAAATCAGGCAATCGTACCTTTGGCTCCACAAATTGCGCTCCAGAACAGCTACTCACATGTTGTTGGAGCTCGGCCACCTCCAGAGAGAGTCCCTGCAGGCGTAGAGCCAAATCCTGAACCGACACCATGATGGAAACTGGAGGTCTTTCCTTAGAGAAATTTTTTGGGCTGGACTTACTGTTATGATCTGCTACAAGCACTAAGGAAAGACAGGAGATCTGTCCCTACAATAGAACTAAGCTAGATCCCTACGATGTAACGGGGAACCTGATCCTGCGATCAGACCCGCTAAAGTCCTCAGCTAGTCTGAATGAAGACCTATAGATGTGAGGGAGGGATCCCTACAAGAACTAGGGACTGGGAGAAAGATGGACACCTTCTAGCAGAAATTGTAGCAGTAAAAAGACAAACAAACAACATAAAGGTCAAAAGACCTAGCTAAACTGACTGAGAAAGGTAACAAAGCACCTGGCTAGCTTAAGAGTAGAAATTACAATGAAGTCCAGCAAGGCCAGAAGGGCGGAGCAGGATTAAATAGGCAAAAATGGTCATGTGACCAGCATAATAGAAAAAACCTAACAGGAGAGTTCTAACAGGTGTAGTTTACAAAATGGGGTCACTTGTGGGGGTTTCTGCTGTTTCGGCATGTCAGCGACTCTTCAAATGTGACATGGTGTCTGCAACCTATCCCAGCCAACATAGCGCTCCTTTCTCTTCCGAACCCTGCCATGCACCAAAGCAGTGGTTTTCCCCCACATATGGGGTATCGGCGTACTCAGGAGAAATTGCACAACAAATTTCATGGTGCAATTTATCCTGTTACCCTTATGATAATGCAAAATTAGGGAATGAAAAACATTTTTTGTGGGAAAAATGTGAAAATTTTATTTTTATGGCTCAATATTATAAACTTCTGTGAAGCAGCTGGGGGTGCAAGGTGCTCACCACACATCTAGATAAGTTCCCTAAGGGGTCTAGTTTCCAAAATGGTGTCACTTGTGGGGGGTTTCCACTGTTTAGGCACATCAGGTGCTCCCCAAATGCAACATGGCGTCCGCTAATTATTCAAACAAATTTTACATTCAAAAAGTCAAATGGCGCTCCATCCCTTTCAAACCCTGCCGTGCGCCCAAACAGTGGTTTGCCTCCACATATGGGGTATCAGCATGTTCAGGAGAAATTGCACAACAAATTTCATGGTGCAATTTATCATATTACCCTTATGATAATGCAAAATTAAGGGATGAAAAACGTTTATGTGGGAAAAATGTGAAAATTTTATTTTTACAGCTCATTATTATAAACTTCTGTGAAGCACCTTGGGGTTCAAGGTGCTCACCACACATCTAGATAAGTTCCCTAAGGGGTCTAGTTTCCAAAATGGTGTCACTTGTGGGGGGTTTCCACTGTTTAGGCACATCAGGTGCTCCCCAAATGCAACATGGCGTCCGCTAATTATTCAAACAAATTTTACATTCAAAAAGTCAAATGGCGCTCCTTCCCTTTCAAACCCTGCCGTGCGCCCAAACAGTGGTTTGCCTCCACATATGGGGTATCAGCGTGTTCAGGAGAAATTGCACAACAAATTTCATGGTGCAATTTATCCTATTACCCTTATGATAATGCAAAATTAAGGGATGAAAAACGTTTTTGTGGGAAAAATGTGAAAATTTTATTTTTACAGCTCATTATTATAAACTTCTGTGAAGCACCTTGGGGTTCAAGGTGCTCACCACACATCTAGATAAGTTCCCTAAGGGGTCTAGTTTCCAAAATGGTGTCACTTGTGGGGGGTTTCCACTGTTTAGGAACATCAGGGGCTCTCCAAACGCAACATGGCGTCCGCTAATTATTCAAACAAATTTTACATTCAAAAAGTCTAATGGCGCTCCTTCCCTTCCGAACCCTGCAGTGCGCCCAAACAGTGGTTTTCCCTCACATATGGGGTATCAGCGCGCTCAAGAGAAATTGCACAAAAAATTTTGGGGTCCATTTTTTCCTGTTACCCCTGTGAAAATAAAAAAAAATGGGTCTAAAGTAACATTTTTGTGAAAAAAGTTAAATGTTAATTTTTTTCTTCCACATTCCAAAAATTCCTGTGAAGTACCTGAAGGGTTAATAAAGTTCTTGAATGTGGTTTTGAGCACCTTGAGGGGTGCAGTTTTTAGAATTGTGTCACTTTTGGGTATTTTCTGTCATAAAGACCCCTCAAAGTGACTTCAAATATGATGTGGTCCCTAAAAAAATGTTTTTGTAAATTTTGTTGGAAAAATGAGAAATCGCTGGTCAACTTTTAACCCTTATAGCTCCCTAACAAAAAAAAATTTTGGTTCCAAAATTGTGCTGATGTAAAGTAGGCATGTGGGAAATGTTATTTATTAACTATTTTGTGTGACATATCTCTCTGATTTAAGGGCATGAAAATTCAAAGTTTGAAAATTGCAAAATTTTCAAAATTTTCGCCAAATTTCCGATTTTTTCACAAATAAACGCAAGTGATATCGAAGAAATTTTACCACTACCATGAAGTACAATATGTCACGAAAAAACAGTCTCAGAATCAGGGGGATCCATTGAAGCGTTCCAGAGTAATTACTTCATAAAGTGACAGTGGTCAGAATTGAAAAAATTGGCCCGGTCACGAAGGCAAAAACAGGCTCTGGTGCGAAGTGGTTAAAATCCTCTCCATTCTCAAGAACAGAGGGATTTTTAATTCTATAGAATGCAGCTTCTTGCCAGTGTTAAGTGGCCAGTTTGCTAGATATGTAGCGTGCACTTGAAAGCTGTTTGCTTTACAGCTTGTAAGTGCTGCCTTGAAACTGGCTGGTTTCTACCAGCTTCAGTGCCCCTGTGCACTTCCATTTTATCAGAGGCAAAGCTGTCACAGCTAGCAGCATCAGAAAGTGGGCAGTGCGGCTTACCAATGCCACCGGCCCAAAATGTCAGTCTTCAAGTGCTGGGAGGCAGAGGAGCAATGTGCTCCTGAACTTAAATGCAAATAAATTTATCTAATTTATACAATGTGATACTCTTGATTTTTTTGGGATATTCTATCTCTCAATGTTAAAATTAACCTACCCTTAAAATTATAGACTGTTCATGTCTTTGTCAGTGGGCAAACTTACAAAAACAGCAAGGGATCAAATAATTATTTCCTTCACTGTATATAACGTGGCGTGGGGTGGTAGCCATGGGCAAGGTACTTGTCTCTTACATCCCGACACGTTACTTGAAGGCGGGGGTCCTGGCTAGGTGTGTGGACTTGTGCTATTGGCACGCTACACCCTTGCAGGTAGCCTGTAACTGATGACGTTGGTTGGCCAAGACCAGATGTTTGACAGTTCAATGAGGAAGACCACCAGTCAAAAATAAACTTTTCACTCAACGGTAACTTGGGGGAAATTATGTACAGTAGATAGCGGGCATACAACTTGATGTACGTTTCCTTTACAATACGGAGCATTTTCCACACACTGTTTCAATTCCTTCCTCTGAACCTGCTTACCTCTGTCTTTAACGTTCCTTTTCTACTTCACTATAGCCCAGCTCAGTACTACAGTCCAGTTAGCAAGAGTCCTATTCTGAACCCACGGTTATGTATCTTCTTTCCCATCAAGGGAACTATGTTCCAGTATGGCCAGTACTTATCTTTTGTGTCCCTGACACTCTGGAACATCGGCCCGGGGCACTCTCTTCATCTTGCTAGGCGTCCTCTCCCAGGACCCGTCTGCCGTCGATCACTCTGTTCTTTTGGTCATTTCTCTCTCCTGCTCTGCACTAGGCTCTGGCTATCCTCTGTCTCTCTCACCTCTCTCGTTAAGGACACCCACGTCATGTGTCGCTGCTCACATCAGACCTTAGGTCTTCTTTCTACACATTCTGGGCCCTTTCTAACAGGAAACTGTTTCTGTCCCTTCAACCTAAACCTTCCCACTCTGGGTTAATCCTGAACTTAACTCTAACTTGCCGTACCATTCTAGTAACACACATTACCAACATCGTTAACGCATATAACAATTCACATTACATTACACTTGTTTCTTCAAGGGAAAATTAGGGCAATATGTCCATCTCCTTACTCATACTTCACCCAAAGCAACTTATATGGTAGTACAGAGAGGACCTTTGACCTCTGTGCACCACTATCCAGGCTACAAATGGAGAAGTGATGTAATGAGGTGGACATATTGCCCATGTTCCCCCTTGAAGAAACAAGTGCTATTGTATTGTGTGATGTGAACTGTGTTGCGCATTAAAGCTGTTATTGATGTTGATAATGTGAATTGCTTGACAGCAGTGGCGTGCCACCAATGTCGCCAGGCCACGCGACTGCTCTGGGGCCCGTGAGCCATGGGGCCTGGTGTCAGCACCCACAATCGGGCCCCCCCACATTGTGCACCCTTCCAGACAGCCAACGCCTTCCCCCTGACCAGCATTCAACTGTATAAGCAGATGCCTCTACAGTTGAAAGCAATGATGGAGGAGGGATCATCATGTGACACTCCCTCTCCCATAATTCCCCCTCTGTGTCTGACGCAGTGGGCGCAATTATGTCACTTCATCGTGCCACGCTGGGTCAGGTTGTGGAGCTGAGGAGACACGCTGCAGAGACCGAAGCAGCGAGCGGGGGAATGAGGAGCTGTAAGTATGTATTATTATTTTTTTTAAAATCAGTAAGTACATGGCGCCTATATTACTGGAGGACTGTGGCTGTGTTTTACCCTATGGGGGCTGCACTATGCCCTATGGGGACTGCAGTATACCCTATGGGGGCTGCATTATATTCTATAGGGGCTGCATTATACTGTATGGAGGACTATGGGGAGTGCATTATATTGTGTGGAGGACCATGGGGGGTGCATTTTTTGTACGGAGGACCATGGGGGGTACATTACATTGTATGGAGGACCATGGGGGGAGCATTATACTATATGGAAGGCTATGTGGGGCCATTATAATATTTTGAGGGTTATGTGGGGCCGTTATACTGTATGCAAGCAATTATACAGTTTGAAGGTTTGTGCGCGGTCCATCAAACTGTTTGGAGGACTAGTGCGGGCCATTATACAGTGTGGGGCCATTATACTGTATGTAGGCCCATTATACTGCATGGAGAGCTGTGTGCGGGTCACATTTGGGGAGATCATACTGTGTTGGGGTCACCATACTTTTCCTCGGGAGTTGAGATGGGATACAGTAGGGTCATTATACTGTGCAAGTGAAAGCTAATGTAGAGGAATTCACCATGGGGGTATCATACTGTGTTTGGGGGGCACTTTTGTTGGCATAATACTTTATGGGTGCAATGAAAGAGGAATCTAGGAATCTGGAAAGTTGTGAGATATGGTCTTCTGTGACCCGGACAAGTATTTAATTTTTGTTTTTCTTTGTTCTTTTGGGGGAAGGGGGCCAATTAGAACTTCTGCTAAGGGGCACCATGATTTCTATGTACGCCCCTGCTTGACAGTAGAGAAAGCAAAAGGTAATGTTTGGGACTAGCCCAGAGTGGGAGGGACTAAGATGAAGGGAAAGTGACAGTTTCCTGTTAGAACATCAGAAAGGGCCCAGCGTGCATAGAGAAACCACATTAGGTTTAATGTGGGCAGCGCCGCATGACATGGGTTTCCTTAAAGAGAGAGTAGACAGAAATGGAGGATAGCGATATCTTAGCGGAGAGAAGAAGAGAGACACGACCTAGAGAGCAGAGTAATCGTTTGGAGACAGGTCCTAAGAGGGACGCCTAGCAGAGTAGGCCAGAGTTTACAACTCCAAGAGGTAACGGGCCTAGACGGGACTGAGTACATGAGACGAAGAGAGTGCCCTGGGTGGGAGTTCCAGAGCGTCAAAGAGAGAAGAGATACGTAAAGACCATAGTGGCAAAGTAGCTCCCCTAAGGGAAAAGGAAGCAGAAACGCGGGTTGAGCATAGAACTTTTACAAGTTTGACTGTAGTACTGAGCTGGTCTGTGGTGATGTAAAGAGGAAAGGTGAAGATAGAGGAAGAGAGAGAAAAGAGGAAGGAATCTGTGTGTGAAAAATTCTCTGTATCATGAAAGAAAGGTTCATCATGTGCTCGCTATCTCCTCTATATAATCCCTTCTCCAGTTATCGTTGAGTAAAAAGTTTGTTTTGACTGGTGGTCTCCCTCATTGAACTTTTCAACACCTTGTCCTGGCAAACCAATGTCACAGGTTACATGTTGCTGCACGGGCATCGCACCCCTACACCACAAGTTCACACACCAAGTCAGGACCCCCACCTTCATGTAACGTGCCGGGGCGTAAGAGACGAGTACCTCGCTCACAGCTACCGCCCCTCACCACTTTACAGTCACCAAAGAGATGTGAGCTGCTCACCCCAGGTATAGATGTGCGCATCCTTTATGGTCTGCCAACTTCAATAGGGAATTTCATATATTCAATGTTTGCATACATCTTAGCGCTTGCAGAGTGCTGCTGTATTCTTTTGTTTGTATATTATGAAGTCATGGCAGCTTCCACCTGTTCATGCTTTATTCTGTTCGGAGGTGCTGGTCAGTTTTTTTTATTTTTGTAGTTTACTATTGAAGGTTGTCACCTCCTCCTTTTCTGACTGTGCTCCTCCCATCAGCCTAAGGCTACTTTTATTTAGTGCTGTATCCGACCTGCCCTTTAAATTTGTAAGCTTATATTCCTGGAGAGGCATGTTTGATAAATCTTAGGTTTAGGGACCCATCAAAGAGAGGTCACCTTGCCATGGTTGAGGGGCACACATGAATTGGCCAATTTATGCTCTAAGTACCTTCATTTTTATAAGTATATTCTATATAGCAGTAAGGCTGTGTGCACACTTTGCGTTTTTGCTGCGTTTTTTCAGTATAGGTGTCACAAAACCTGAAGGGTTTCCTGATGCCAGCAAAGTGAATGAGAATCCTGAAGTGTCATGCACACGTTGCTTATTTGTGACTTGCAGATTTGGTGCAGATTTAAATCTGCAGCATGTCAATTCTATCAGACTTTTTGCTGCAGATTTCACCCATACTAATGAATGGGTGGAAAAAAATCACAGAAATAGTGCAGATATTTTGGCACCAAATACTTAACCTGTGCACATACCCTAATGCAAATCAAATTTCATATATATCAATGCTTGCATACATCTTAGTCAGGGGAGTACATAGGAATCATGGGGCCCCATAGCAGAAGCTATAATTGGGCCCCCCCACAAAAAATAAATAAATATTTGTCTGTGTCACAGAAGAGCAGATCTCACAACTTTCCAGCCTTTACACAGTAATTTTCCTCCTGCTGAAGTCCTAGATTCCTCTTTCATTGACCCATAAAGTGTGATTCCAACAAAAGTGCACCCCAAACACAGTATGACACCCCCATGGTGAATTCCTCCACATGCACAGTATGATGACCCTACTGTGCCCCACCTCAACTCCCAAGGCAAAGTATGGTGACCCCAACACAGTATGATCCCCCAACTGTGACCCCCAAAGCTCTCCATACATTATAATGTGCCTACATACAGTATAATGGCCCGCACGAGCCCTCCAAACAGTATAATGGACCCCACACAACCCTTCACACTGTATAATTGCTTTCATACAGTATAATGGCCCCAGACATAGCCCTCAAAATATTATAATGGCTCCACAGCCTTCCATAGAGTATAATACACCACCGATAATCCTCCATATAGTATAATGCGCCCCCCATAATCCTCCATATAGTATAATGTGCCCCCCATAATCTTCTATATAGTATAATGCGCCCCCCCATAATCCTCCATATAGTATAATGAACTTCCCATGGTCCTCCATAGAATATAATGCACTCCCCATCGTCCTCCATACAGTATATTACACACCCCATAGGGTAAAATGCAGCCCCCATATAGTATAATGCACGCCACAGTCCTGCAGTATTATGGGCATCACGTACTCACTGATTTTAAAATACCATATATTTTAAATAAGCCGACCCGAGTATAAGCCGAGGCTCCTAATTTTACCACAAAAACTGGGAAAACTTATTGACTTGAGTACAAGCCTAGGGTGAGAAATGCAGCAGCTATTGGTAAATTTCCCCATCCTGGTATGTGTGGCACCCCCTCATCCCCCAATCCTGGTATGTGTGGCCTCCCCAACCCTGGTATGTGTGGCCTCCCCAATCCCCCAATCCTGGTATGTGTGGCCTCCCCAATCCCCCAATCCTGGTATGTGTGGCCTCCCCAATCCCCCAATCCTGGTATGTGTGGCCTCCCCAATCCCCCAATCCTGGTATGTGTGGCCTTCCCAGTCTCCCAATCCTGGTATGTGTGGCCTCCCCAATCCCGGTATGTGTGGCCTTCTCAGTCCCCCAATCTTGGCATGTGTGGCCTCCCCAATCCCCCAATCCTGGTATGTGTGGCCTTCCCAGTCCCCCAATCCTGGTATGTGTAGCCTTCCCAGTCCCCCAATCCTGATATGTGTGGCCTCCCCAATCCCCCCCAATCCTGGTATGTGTGGCCTCCCCAATCCCCCCCAATCCTGGTATGTGTGGCCTCCCCAATCCCCCCCAATCCTGGTATGTGTGGCCTCCCCAATCCCCCCCAATCATGGTATGTGTGGCCTCCCCAATCCTGGTATGTGTGGCCTCCCCAACCACCCTCCAATCCTGGTATGTGTGGCCTCTCCAATCCCCCCTCCAATCCTGGTATGTGTGGCCTCCCCAATCCCCCCCAATCCTGGTATGTGTGGCCTCCCCAATCCCCCCCAATCCTGGTATGTGTGGCCTCCCCAATCCCCCCTCCAATCCTGGTATGTGTGGCCTCCCCAATCCCCCCAATCCTGGTATGTGTGGCCTCCCCAATACCCCCTCCTGGTATGTGTGGCCTCCCCAATCCCCCCAATCCTGGTATGTGTGGCCTCCTCATTCCCCAATCCTACTATGTATGGCCCCAATCACTGCACACATAAAATAATAAACACTTATACTCACCTTCCTTCCTCACCTCTGCGCCAGCGCTGTCTGCTGCAGTTCATGTCGGCATCTGAGCAAGGCGCGCTCTCAGAAGCCGAGGTGAGCTGCTGCTGCCGGCACATTCACGCTTCTCCATGCCGGGACTATGGGCGTGGAGAAGCGCGAATGTGCTTTCTCTTTAGCAGCGGGCACTGACAGCAGGAGCCGGGGCTCAGCGCTCCTCCTTGGCCGCTACTTAAGAGAATGAATATTACCTCTTTTCCACGCCCATGGGAGTAGAGAAGAGGGAATATGTCCCTTTAGCAGCGGGCACAAGCGGTAGCTGCAGCAGCGGCTACCACGTGTGCTCGCTCCTCCACCACCGCAACCCGCTCCTCCGCCACCGCAACCTCCCTCCCCCCCAATACTCACCTATCCTCCTGGTTCCCACGCTGTTTGGGGCCCTCCCGGCTCACAGGCCCCCTTCCGGTCACAGGCCCCATAGCAGTGGCGTGGCCTGCTGCCATTGGCGGTACGCCACTGATCTTAGTGCTTACAGAGCGCTGCTGTATTCCTTTGTTCAAGACAAACTTCAGTTTCTTGCTGACATATAACATAAGTAATGGCCAACAAAGAAAAACATTTTTTTTTTGCAAAGCAGCTCATCTCTCGCCAATCATCTGGGGATGAGAGGAAAGGAAGACATATCTGTATAATTTAAATATACACTTGTATCCTCTTGTTCACTGCTGATCTGATTCATCAATTGCATTTTTTTAAGTAATTATTTTTCTTATTGGAAATGGGAGCACGTCAAAGATGCTTATTTATTTATTTATTTTTACGCAAGGACAAAATGGGGCACTCACCACTGTGTGTTAAAATAAGCTTTATTTGTGATTCCAAATTTGAGATTGTCGTTTCACATGTAAGTCACGCTTCCTCTGAGCCATGAATGGATGGCTCAGAGGAAGCATGACTTAGACGCGAAACAACTGCCAGCCACATTGTCTCCACAATCTCTGTTTGGAACCGCAAATAAAGCTTATTTTAATGCACAGTGGTGAGTGCCCCATTTTTTCCTTACATTACTATTGGACTATGTCCTGGTGAGCACCATTAAGACTGTTAATCAGCTGCTGAATCTACCATATTTTTCGGACCATAAGATGCACTTTTTTCCTCCAAAATTTTGGAGGAAAATGGGGGGTGCGTCTTATAGTCTGAATGTTGGGGGGGGGTGTATATTTATGTGTGGTGTGGGGGGAGCGGTATCGGTGGAGGAGCGGCGCACAGGAGGCAGCAGCCGCCTGCTGCAGCCTACACTGTCCCTGCTGCTGCAGCCTACACTGTCCCCGCTGCTAAAGAAAATGAATATTCACTGCTCCCCACGCCCATGCTCCTTAACAGCGGTATACAGTGTAGCCGCGCTGCGGCTGCTGCTTCTGCCGGCTATCTCCTGTGCCCTCTGTTAAAGGGCATGAAATTCAACCTCTCTCCACGCCCATGGGCGTGGGGAGGGGGTGAATATTCATGCCCTTTAATGAACGGGCACAGGAGATAGCCGGCAGCAGCAGCAGCCGCAGCGCGGCTCCGCTGTGCGCCGGCTATGAAGGAGAGTGAAGTCACTGCTCCCCGCGCACACAGTCCCGGCGTGGGGAGCAGTGACTTCCAGCAGCTGATCTCTCCATGTGAGCCGCGCATGGCAGTGACGTCATGTGCGGCTCACATGGAGATATCAGTGCAGGCAGACCGGTCCCAGCGCTGGAGGAGAGAAGAATGGTGAGTAGGAATGTTTATTTTTTTTTAATGTGCAGCCTGATGGGGATTAGGGGGATCATGAATACTAGGACAGGGATTAGGGGTGCCATGCATACCAGGACAGGGATTAGGGGTGCCATGCATACCAGGACAGGGATTAGGGGTACCAAGCATACCAGGACAGGGATGAAGGGTGCCATGCATACCAGGACAGGGATGAGGGGTGCCATGCTAACCAGGCAAGGATGATGGGTGCCATGCATACCAGGATAGGGATTAGGGGTGCCATGCATACCAGGACAGGGATGAGGGGTATCATGCATACTAGGACAGGGATGAGGGGTGCCATGCATATCAGGATAGGTATGAGGGGTGCCATGCATACCAGGATAAGGATGAGGGGTGCTATGCATACCAGGATGGAGGGGTGCCAGGCATACCAGGATGGGGATGGGGACCACATATAAAAGGAAGGGGGGTGGCATATATACCAGGATGGGGGATATTGTCAGAATTGGGGGACATTACCCCTATACCAGTGTCAGCAGAAGACCCCCTCCCCCTTAAAAGTGCATGATGACCACATTTTTTTGCTTAAATTTGTATTTTTTTATTTTCCTCCTCTAAAACCTAGGTGCGTCTTATGGTCCGGTGCGTCTTATAGTCCGAAAAATACGGTAGTTAGTTTCATCATTACTGTTTTATCGCGCACAGTGTGAATGGAAGCAGTGACGGATCCCTGTATTTCTACAACTAGTGGACTATTTTTTTTTTTTACTCTTTTGTACCTTTTTAGAGTGAAAAGTTGCATGGCCCTTTCAAATAACCTTTAAAACATTGCACATTAGGCTTTAACTGAACAAAAAAAAATTGACAAATTTTGTACCTACGCAGATACTAGAGAACAATTGTGCAAAGATTTTGTAGCATTTAAAAAAGTCATAAATGTTGAATTAGGCTAAAACATCTGGATAACCAAAACCATGCTCATAATGCGAAACAAAAAAAAACAGCTAAAACTAAATAATCTTATAAAAGGTGCAAATCAAATAATGAATACGGCACAAGTAAAAAGTCAATATGAAAAACATTTTTATTTCAGAAAAAAAGGCACAAAAGCAACATAGTATCAGCTCCTATATGTATTCTCCTCAAAACCAATTACACAACAAAGCATCTTCTATTATATTATGTGCTCAGTGCTATTTTCAGGATCCAGATGTCACGTATTTGTCATGTACCAGTTGGCAAAATGACAAATTATACAACATTTACATAAATGCAAACCCATTGAAAATAAATCTAAATGCTTTATGCAGAGTAGATTATTCTCATGTGACCTTTTAACACATTAGTTACTGAAAATCACCCATAGTTATATGGGTATACCTTTTAATGGACCCTATAATTTCACTAATGTATTGCTTATAGTCACTAATGTGAACACAAGATGGAAACAAGCTCCCTCATGTGAAGGTTAAGAGTCAATGTGAATTCATTTCATACTATATCCTTATATGGGTGGGTTTTCCACATTTGGTTCTCCAAATCTCCGGCTTTAGCCACAGTTGGAGTGTAAAGCGCTAATTTATTAGTTTCCCCATCACTACTTGTCACTTTCACAGCAGTGACCCAATTCAAATGTCCGAGACTGGCTGCAGTTCTCTGCACAGACTGGTGCAGAAAAAACCTAGCAGTAGCCCGTGACCACTTGACCAGAGCCCTGTAAACCTCCTCCTAACTTTTGTCACCCCCCCGGCACCTCTTCTGATTAGTAAGCCAGCACAACATCATTGTTGCAGAGCATTAAATGCACGATGTTGCTCAAGGCCTACTAATCAGAAGAGGTATCGGGACTGACTTCAGGTAGTAGGGAGTACGCAGAGCTCTGGTCTGTCGGCCATGGTCTACCAATACAGCTGTTAGACCAGGATCCTGCAAATCATTTTGCTCAACTCCTCTGTGTGTCCACTGTTTTAAGGATTGTTAGGGGTCCCACAGGTCAAATTGGCACCAATCGTTAAATGATGGCATTTCCTAGCAATATCAGATGATAAACCCCCATTAAGAGGGTTGTCTACTACTCAGACAACCCCTCATCTATGTTTACCCCCAATAAAATAATAACACTTATACTCACCTCCGATGCAGGCACCGATCCAATGGTGTTGGCACTGCCTCTCCAGTGGACCTTGACATTATGTCACTGATCCCTACTGCCAATCAGTGCTGGCTCGCCTTTGGACAAATCACATACAGTACATATAGTATGATGTTCCTCACAGCTCCTTATATACAGTATAATAGCCTCCACAGCCCCCCTATAACCAATTTTGGGTCCCCACAGCCCCCTAAATACAGAATGTGGCCCCCACAACCCCTTATTTACAGGATAATGTCCCCACAGTTTCCTATACACAGTATGAGACCCCCACAGGCTACTGTATAAAGTATGATGTCCCCCACAGCTCCCTATATACAGTATAATGTCCCCACAGCTCCCTATACACAGTATGGGGTCCACACAGCTCCCCTTAATCAAGTATGTTGTCCCCCACATCTTTCTACATACAGTTTAATATCCCCCACAGCCCCCTATCTATAGTATGATGGCCCTCACAGCCCATATACACAGTATAATAGTCCCTACAGCTCCTTATACATGGTATAGTGTCCACACATTCCTCTGCGAGTACTAACCTATACAGTAAAAAAATAAACCTTATTCACCCATCCCTGAGTCTGCCAGCACGGGCGGAGTAATGCAGTGGTGCCATCACGCCGCCTGAGCCAGGATACTCCTGTCTTAAGTATGCTCCCGGCGTTCTGTAGGCTGCAGGAGTAAAGCAACCTGTGGCTTACATAACGATGAGAGATAATGCTGGGACACGCCAATATAGTTGTCAGTAAATTGGCCACTCCATGTATGTGTACTGCTGGAGGCCCTTGTAGCATCGGCGTCTCTGCCCCCTGCCAGGCAGAGACGCCGTCCCTCTCACAGCCGTGCTCCGCGCCCGGCGTTCTCCAGCACTCCTCTTCCTGCTGCTGCCGGCGCACGCAGCTTCCCGGGCTCTGTGATTAGGGCGCGCGCGCGCTCCCTCCCTCTTAAAGGGGCCGCGCGCGCCACCCTAAGGAGTCCCCGGCCAATTGCCGGAGGTCCTCCCATATATAAGGCACCTCCTCCAAAATGGAGGTGCCCGAGCAATAATTGATGCACAGTGTACTTACCTCTGCTTCAGCCCTCAGGTCCCGCTGCTAGCCTGACTACTAGTCCTGCCGCCAGCCTGACTAAGAGTCCAGTCCGCCAGCCTGACTACTCTTCAGCCCGACAGTCTGTCTTCCGTTCAGTCTGCCAGTCTGTCTATGGGCTCTGCCCGCCTGCTTACCTGGAAGCACCAGCCCGCTATCTGCCGTGCCTACCTGGAGGCTCCTGCTGTCACTTGCTGTGACCACCTGTCAGCCTACCTGAAGGCTCCTGCCCGTCACTTGTTATGACCACCTGACAGCCTACCTAAAGGCTCCTGCCTGTCACTTGCCGTGACCACCTGTCAGCCTACCTGTAGGCTCCTGCCCGTCACTTGCTGTGACCACCTGACTGCCTACCTAGAGGCTCCTGCCCGTCACTTGCCGTGACCACCTGTCAGCTTACCTGGAGGATCATGCCCGTCACTTGCCGTGATCACCTGACAGACTACCTACCTAGAGGCTCCTGCCTGTCACCTGCCATCCACCCGGATCACTCGTCAGCCTGCCTGCTATGCCCATCTGCAATATCGGTCAGTCCCTGCCATCTGTACCGTGGGAGTCACCTGCTCCCTTACAAGGTCGTCCCCAGAGTAGCACCTGGTCCCTCTGCTCGGATCCTCCCTGGTCACGGAGTCGTTAGCCACCGTACAACCTGGGTCGCTCCTAGTTGATACCTAGTTACGCCCCTCTGGGTCCCTCCTGGCACCGCAGCACAGAGGTTCCACCATCCGGATCCGTAACAGTTTTCTCGGGCCATGGAACCCGGTGGCCCCCAAGCCCATTCGCTCTCTGACCTGTACCAGGAGGTTTCTCATCAGAGATCCCAACAGGAAACCATCCTGAACTTCCTGCGGAATGTCAACTCCCGCCTGGACACACTGTCTGTCCCACCTGTGTCCGCCCCGAGTCGTGCGACTCCCGCTCCGGCAGCGGCGCTGCCCACCAATACCACGGCATCCAACCCAGGTCCCCGGCTTTCTGCAACTCCTCGTTTTGGAGGTGACCCCGTCTCATGCCGGGGCTTTCTGAACCAGTGCACGCTGCACTTTGAACTTCTGGCACATCAGTTTCCCTCCGACCGGTCCAAGATGGCGTTCATCATGTCTCACCTCACCAGAGAAGCACTGGCATGGCTAAATCCCCTGTGGGAGAGGGGGGATCCCCTGGTGTCCGATCTATCATATTTCCTCGCTGCTTTCCGGAGAGTCTTTGATGAACCAGGACGAAAATCCTCTTCTGCCTCCTCTCTGCTACGTCTCCGCCGAGGGAGTCTCACCGTGGGCCAATATGCCATACGGTTCCGTACCCTCGCTTCTGAGCTTGCCTGGGACAACGAGGCTCTGGTGTCCATCTTCTGGGAGGGTCTTTCCGGTCGGATTAAGGACGAGTTAGCCGATCGGGACATTCCTACCACCCTGGATGACCAAGTGTCACTAGCTACCCGGATTGACATCGGTTTCCAAGAACGTACCAAGGAGGTTGCCCGGGAGAGAAGATTTCCTCATCTTGCTCCTGTTTTTCAGAAACCGGTTTCACAACCAGCAATGCCCCGGGCACGCTCGCCCGAACCTATGCAGATTGACCAGACCAAGATGGTCAAGTCTCGCCTAGAAACTCGCCGAACCGAGGGGAGCTGTTTCTACTGTGGTAGTAAGGAGCACCTGATCCGTTCCTGCCCGGTGAAGCCGGGAAACTCCAGAGTCTAGGACCGCTCGGAGAGGTCGTCCTAGGCAAAAGTAAATCCTCTCTGTCCTTTACTTTATCCGTCTCTATCTCCTGGGGAGAGAACCGCTACTTTGAAATTTTACACCTGGATTCCGGAGCTGCTGGGAACCTCATTTCCCAGTCCCTGGTAGAGAAATATCACATTCCCACCAAACCTCTGGCTGAACCATTGGCAGTCGCTTCCGTGGATGGAAGACTCCTTCCGGTGACCATTCTGCTCGTCACAGAACCTATAACCCTGCAGGTGGCAATGCTGCACTCTGAGAGGATCTCCTTCCATGTGCTTTCCGGTCTCTCTCACTCCCTATTGCTAGGTCTACCCTGGCTTCAGAGACATGAACCCGTGCTGAACTGGCAATCCGGTGTAGTTCTCCGTTGGGGGCAGGATTGCCATAAGACCTGCCTGGTCCCGGTCCGCCCGGTTCGTCCGCCACCCACCCCGGCTAATCTACCCGTTTTACCGGCACCTTACTGGTCCTATGCAGATGTCTTCGACAAAAAGGAAGCAGAGACACTGCCACCTCATAGGCCATATGATTGCCCGATCAACCTGGTACCCGGTGCCACTCCACCCCGTGGGCGTATTTACCCGTTGTCGTCGGCCGAAACCCGGGCCATGTCGGAATACATTAAGGAGAATTTGGCTAGGGGATTCATCCGGAAATCTACCTCCCCGGCTGGAGCCGGATTCTTCTTTGTCAAGAAGAAAGATGGTTCATTATGTCCCTGTATAGATTATAGAGGACTCAATCAAAATCAAAAACAAATACCCCCAGCCGCTCTTCTCCGAGTTGTTTGACCGCCTTAAGGGCGCTAGGATCTTTTCCACGCTGGATCTACGTGGGGCGTATAACCTGGTCCGGATCCGTCAAGGAGACGAGTGGAAGACGGCATTCAATACCCGGGACGGTCACTATGAATACCGTGTAATGCCCTTCGGTCTCTGCAATGCTCCCGCCGTCTTCCAAGAATTAGCCTTTGACATCTTCCGTGACCTTCTATATTCCTGTGTGGTGGTGTGCCTGGATGACATCTTGGTCTTCTCTCCGGACCTTCCCACACACCGGAGGGATGTTCGTCAGGTCCTGCTTAGGCTCAGGCAGAATCACCTCTATGCCAAATTTGAGAAGTGCCTCTTCGAGCAGACCTCCCTTCCGTTCCTGGGCTATATTATCTCCCAGACAGGTCTATGAATGGACCCCGAAAAGCTCTCTGCTGTCTTAAAGTGGCCCCGTCCGGAGGGGTTGAAGGCGATTCAGCGATTCCTGGGCTTCGCCAACTACTACAGTCTCTTCATCCCGCACTTCTCTTCCCGGACTGCTCCCATCTCTGCGCTCACCCGTAAGGGAGCAAATCCCAAGGAATGGCCGCCCGAAGCTGAGGAGGCCTTCCTTTCCTTAAAGCAAGCCTTCTCTTCTGCCCCAGTGCTGCACCGTTCAGACTGCGACAAACAGTTCTTCCTGGAGGTTGATGCTTCCTCCTCCGGAGCCGGAGCGGTGCTCACCCAAAAATCTTCATCCAGGAGAATGGTAACCTGCGGCTTCTTCTCCAAACTCTTCTCCTCATCTGAGCGCAACTACTCCATAGGAGACCGAGAACTGCTAGCTATCAAATTGGCACTGGAGGAGTAGCGTTACCTGCTTGAAGGGGCTCTATACCCGGTGATCATCTATACTGATCACAAGAACCTAGCATATCTTCAGAATGCCCAAAGACTCAACCCGCGTCAGGCCCGGTGGTCTCTGTTCTTCGCTTTCTTCGACTTTATCCTACATTACCGCCCGGCGGACAAGAATGTTAAAGCTGACGCCTTGTCCCGATCCTTCCTGTCCTCCGATCTAGAGGAGGAGCCTATGCACATCATCGACCCCTCCAAAGTGATGAGTATGGCCCCCTTGGATCTGACTTGTCTCCCACCCGGTAAGACCTTTGTAGCGGTTTCAGATCGGGAGAATATTCTTCACTGGGGTCATTCATCTAAACTAGCCGGCCATGCCGGTCAGAAGAAGACCTTCCTGCTCATTACCCGGCATTACTGGTGGCCTACCCTGCGCAAGTATGTGGTAGACTTCGTCTCGGCCTGTTCGTCTTGTGCCCGCAACAAAGTTCCCAGACATCTTCCAGCTGGTCACCTCTTGCCCCTTCCCATACCTGCTGCCCCATGGCAGCACATTGCTATGGACTTTATTACAGATCTCCCTGTTTCTGCCAGTTGTACAGTCATTTGGGTGGTCGCCGACCGCTTTTCTAAAATGGCCCACTTCATTCCCCTGCCTGGTCTCCTGTCTGCATCGGAGCTGGCTAAGGACTTCATCCTTCACATCTTCTGTCTCGATGGCCTATCCCTCCACATTGTGTCGGATCGAGGAGTTCAGTTCACCTCACGCTTCTGGAGAGCTACGTGTAAGCTACTGGATGTCACCCTGGATTTCTCCTCCGCTTACCATCCACAGTCCAATGGCCAAGTGGAGCGTATCAACCAGATCCTTACCAGCTACCTCCAGCACTTTGTTAACGCTCACCATACCGATTGGGTGGAGCTCCTACCATGGGCGAGTTCTCCTACAACAATCATGAGAGCAAATCGACTTCCAAGTCCCCGTTCTTTGTAGTCTACGGTCAACATCCCCGGATTCCGTTTCCCATCTCCGCTTCTGTGGACAACCCTGCTACGGAGTCTCTGGTCAGCGAATTTTCCACCATTTGGGAAAATACTAGGTCCGCACTTCTTGAGTCCTCCGAGCGGATGAAGAGACATGCTGACAAGAGACGTCTGGATCCGCCTCAATTCCCTTCCAGGAGACAAGGTTTGGCTCTCCTCCAAACATGTTCGGCTCAAAATACCCTCCTATAAGTTGGGTCCTCGGTTCATTGGTCCATTTGAAGTCCTCAAACAAATCAACCCAGTGGCCTACAAGTTAAAACTCCCGGCCACCTTGCGGATTCCCAATTCCTTCCACGTGTCTCTCCTCAAACCAGTTGTGTTTAATTCTTTTTCCAACAATCCAGGTACTCCCCCTGCTCCGGTTTCCGCTGAGGACGTTTTTGAGGTAGAGAACATTCTGGCCACCAAGAGGGTAAGAGGAAAAATCTTTTTTCTGGTGGATTGGAAGGGGTTTGGCCCAGAGGAGAGAACTTGGGAACCCAGGGAGAACATTCATGCCCCGCTTCTCCTTAAAAAATTTCTTTCTGGCCTAAAAAAGAGGGGGCGTAAAAGGGGGGGTACTGTAGCATCGGCGTCTCTGCCCCCTGCCAGGCAGAGACGCCATCCCTCTCACCGCCGCGCTCCCCGCCCTGCGTTCTCCAGCGCGCCTCTTCCTGCTGCTGCCGCCCTAAGGAGTCCCCGGCCAATTGCCAGAGGTCCTCCCATATATAAGGCACCTCCTCCAAAATGGAGGTGCCCGAGCAATAGTTGATGCACAGTGTACTTACCTCTGCTTCAGCCCTCAGGTCCCGCTGCTAGCCTGACTACTAGTCCTGCCGCCAGCCTGACTAAGAGGCCAGTCCGCCAGCCTCACTACTCTTCAGCCCGACAGTCTGACTATGGGCTCTGCCCGCCTGCTTACCTGGAAGCACCAGCCCGCTACCTGCCGTGCCTACCTGGAGGCTCCTGCTGTCACTTGCTGTGACCACCTATCAGCCTACCTGGAGGCTCCTGCCCGTCACTTGCCGTGACCACCTGACAGCCTACCTAGAGGCTCCTGCCTGTCACTTGCCGTGACCACCTGTCAGCCTACCTGGAGGCTCCTGCCCGTCACTTGCCGTGACCACCTGACTGCCTACCTAGAGGCTCCTGCCTGTCACTTGCCGTGACCATCTGTCAGCCTACCTGGAGGCTCCTGTCCGTCACTTGCCGTGATCACCTGACAGCCTACCTAGAGGCTCCTGCCTGTCACCTGCCGTGTCTGCCAGTCCATCCACCCGGATCACTCCTCAGCCTGCCTGCTGTGCCCATCTGCAATATCGGTCAGTCCCTGCCATCTGTACCGTGGGAGTCACCTGCTCCCTTACAAGGTCATCCCCAGAGTAGCACCTGGTCCCTCTGCTCGGATCCTCCCTGGTCACGGAGTCGTTAGCCGCCTTACGACCTGGGTCGCTCCGAGTTGATACCTAGTTACGCCCCTCTGGGTCCCTCCTTGCACCGCAGCATAGAGGTTCCACCATCCGGATCCGTAACAGCCCTCATGATGGGGGCACTGGGCAATTGCCCAATTAACCCCCAAATGCTGGCCCTGCATGCTGCATAAAGATAAGTTAAAACTTTCCTCGGTTAAATAAAGATAGTGCTATGTATATATTTATCCCTCTCTACCCAGAAGACAAAAGTCTTGCATCATAGATAAGGTACCACTACATATACTGTGAGCGAACTTACCCAATTTTAGAAGGCTCATTAGTAACAACATACTGGAAATGTCAAAAGAAAAATAGCTGGGGATGAGGAAATACAAGGCGATAAGGAATCATAAAATGTGGATACAACGGGTTTTCCTCTTGTCGTGACATTTGACATCTCCAATTCCACAGTTATGATGTCACTGATATACAGTATATAATTAATTTATAGAGCATTTTAGATAATATTGTAGCAGCTTGATAAGCTACCATTGTATTTCCATTAAGCAGGTTGTCAGAGGATGTCACTTTGAATCTACTTTTTCCAATTTGAACCTTGGAAACTGGAATTGATAATGTGACATTTTCACTTGTCCGCCTGAGATAGCTGCTGTGATATAAGAAATTGCAGACAGAGTACTAATAACATTCATTGCTCTGACCTTTCCATTCTGCTATGTTTTTATTAACCAGGTATAATTATTTAATCTGGCCATCCATATGTGGCAATGAGAGCTACAGTATGATGGTGTACAGACAATACCACATCTATATACAGTACAGACCAAAAGTTTGGACACACCTCATTTAAAGATTTTTCTGTATTTTCATGACTATGAAACTTGTACATTCACACTGAAGGCATCAAAACTATGAATTAACACATGTGGAATTATATACTTTAGGTAAGTAAATTCGCGCTGCCCTTTAGACCAAGGAAACCGCTAAATGGTGCACTGGCTGAGTATTGATTGGGTAGATAAATAAATAAATAGATAAATAAATGTGACTTGATAAATTAAATGACATAAATCCCCAGAATAAATGAGTAGAGAGAGATCAGATTCACAATAAAATCACAGTTTATTTAGTATGGTTTAAAAGAGAATGAGGAGGGGAATTAAAACCTAAAGTGGGGTCTTTAGGACAAGGCTATAATAAAAACTATTTAAAAGGCTGAAGGTGATGATGGAATCCTGGTGGGATCCGCTCTTTTGGTGGTTTTTAGAGGGTGCACCAGATGGTAGTTCTTCTGTTAGAAAATAGAAAAGGAGTGGGTGCTATTGTTAGGGCCTGAAGCTGATAATAGTTACTTGGTTATTAGGTGGTCTAGTATAGGTTCACAGGTAGCGGGATCGTCACGTGTGCAACAGTGGAACGCTGGTTGGAGTCAAGTAAAGATTAGTTAAATCCACAGTCGTCTGTTATAAGTGGATGTGCATATATGATATAAATGATATACCGGTTATAGGATTGGAGGAATTGACCTGAAATTTTGGGCTGGATGGATGTAGGCCAGCTAGTGTTGCTGATAGAGGTACCTTAGATACCTAGGTAGATAATGAAATAGGTTAATGGTCATACAGGTTGTCAGGTCAGGTGTACTGGCTTTTAGAAAATGTACCTGTGTCAAAGAGTGGCACCTATGGATCTCCCCTTGGGCACAGCGTGGTGTATGGTTGGACCAGTTTAGCAATGGATGGTGGGAGTCCTCCCTGGGTCTTCAAATATGAGTCAGTGTGGACTGGTCAGATGGATGTTGTCAACCAGTCAGATTGGCCTGTAGGAGAAGGAGGAGGGGAAGGGAGGAATGAGCAGGGGGGTTAAGTGACGAGTGTGGCAATGAATTGTATGGCGATGGACGCTTACCCAGGTAGATGGTCTGTAAGACGATGCCTGGTAGCAGGTGAAGCTGTGGGAGAGGATCTCCCTGATTGCTGCTGGTGTTGCCAGTGGGGAGGTTGTGGCTTACCTCCGTTCTAGAGTCTGCGGAGTCTTGTCTTGCGGTGAGTCACGGAGATCAGTGTCTTACCTCCGTTTGTTTGGATGTGTCCCCACGCTGGAGGATACAGTGAAGCACGAGGAGAGGAGGAGCAGAGTCCCGGCCGGTGACTCTAGCTCCGCGATGCCTGATGTAGCGATGCGGCGCCGATGCAGGGCCTTTCAGGACCTGACGTGACGTCGCAGTCACGTGTGGAGCACGTGATTGGGATGGTAACGGTGTGGCAGAAGGACCAATTCCTACGCGTTTCGAAAGCTGCGGCTTTCTTCATCAGGGATGGTCCAACTTCTGCCTATGGTCCTTTTTATAGTTAATGTCTGTCAGTATTAATTGATTGATCGATCCATCTTAATTGGTAAAGCGCTTGATCAGCCTTCATTGGTCATTAAAGGCAAATATTTCGATTTCAGTGTTAAGTCCCTTTGGTTTCAAGGTGTCCATCTCAAAAATCCAAAAACTTTCTTTCCTTGACATGTTTTTTATATAGTTGCCTTTTCTCCAATTTTTTGGTATAGTCTGTATCCCTATTATCTGAGTGCCTGCGATATTGCCCCCATGTGTTTCTGCATAATGTACAGAGAGGGGGTGTCCTGGAAATAGATTTTTAATATTTCTTAGGTGTTCGTTGATACGTTTAAACATGGGGCGTATGGTGCGCCCTATGTAAACCTTCTCACATGGGCACTTTAAGCAATAAATGACGCCAGATGTGGAGCATGTAATAAAGTCATTGATAGGATATTCCTTTTGTGGCGTTATGATGGTTCTTTGTTTGGACGTTAATGACTGTTTACAGGCTTTGCATTTTTTACATGGAAAAAAAACTTTCAGGTTTTTTGTGAGTGTGTTGGAAAAATTGTTAAGCTTTGGTGGATTTCTGACTGATGGAGCAATTAAATTTCCCAAATTTTGGGCCTTTCTAAAAACAAATCTTGGATTTTGTGCTAATTTGCCCCTAAGATCTTGTTGTCCTTGAGTATGTCCCAGTGTTTTTTTAAAAATTTTCCGAATTAGGTGAGTGTTTGAGTTATATTGCGGAATTATAGGGACATCTATAATGATGTCGTTATGTGTAAGGTTGGATTTGGGCTCCTTGTCTGTCAATAACCTATTCCTAGAGATTTTCTGGACTTTATTCTTTGCTGATTCCAGAAATGACGCTTGATATCCTTTCTCCAAAAATTTGTTTGTCAGGGTATTTGCTTCTGTTTCAAAATCTTGAGGGAGTGAGCAGTTACGGTGAAGTCTGGTGTATTGGCTACGGGGTATATTTAGTAACCATTGGGGTAGATGACAGCTGTCCAATGGAATAAAACTGTTTGCGTCCGTTGGTTTTGAATAAGTGCGGGTCTGTAAGTGCCCTTTCTCAATATATATGTCTAGGTCCAGAAAGTTGATTTGATTGGAACTAGTTTGGGATGTGAATTCAAGATGATAGTCATTTTTATTTATGTCTGACAGAAATTGGTTAAGTGAGATTTGATCACCTGACCAGATAAAAATAATATCGTCTATGAATCTTTGCCAGAGGACCAGGTTCGTGTGTAGGGTTCCCCCACGGTAGATAGCGGTCTGTTCCCATTTACCTACGTAAAGGTTTGGGTAACTGGGAGCGAACCTGGTCCCCATTGTGGTGCCCCATTGCTGGGTGTAGTAGTGTCCCTCGTGTAGGAAGAAGTTGTGGGTCAAAATAAACTGCATACAGTCCTTTAAAAATGAGATTTGTTCCGATGGTGTCTGGCTCAAGTTGTCTAAAAAATATGCTGCTGATTCGCAGCCTTTATCATGCTGTATGACAGTATAGAGTGCAGTTATGTCCAAGGTGCCCAAGATATAGTTGTCTTTCCATACTAGATTCTGAAGTAATTGTAATATATGTTTGCTATTCTTGAGGTACGAGGGAAGTTTCGGAACAAGGTTTTGAAGGCGGTGATCAACATATCTTGATAGATTAGAAGTGAGGCATTGTATGCCGGATATGATGGGTCTGCCTGGAGGGTTAGAAAGGGATTTATGAATTTTGGGTAGATAGTAAAAAACGGCAGTTCTTGGATGGGGAATGTTAATATACTCAAACTCCTTTTTATTTATATAACCTGATTGTAATCCTTTCAACGTTAATTCATTTAGTTCGAGTTTATAAGCGTTAGTGGGGTCATGTTGTAGAATTTTATAAGTGCGTGTGTCATTTAAGATTCTAGAGGCTTCATTTTGGTATTGACTTGATTCCAAGAGTACAATTCCACCGCCTTTGTCGGCTGGCCTAATGACAATATTTTTATTATTTTGTGATTGCTGTATCGCTTTTTGCTCGGATATTGTAAGGTTATTCTTGAATTTTGCTCATTTTTTGTCGCTTATGCGGCGTATGTCCGAGATGGTATTTTTTGGGAAGCTTAAGAGGGCTTCTGAATATTCGTTGAGGGGGTTGAAGTTAGATTTGTTTCTCAACCTTGTGTGTACATAGGTCACGTTGGGTTCTTCCGTGGCCAGGTTTTCTATAATTGGTTCCTTCTTGAGGAAGTGCTTTTTGATGGCAAGTTTGCGCATGAACTGTTTTATCCCTATGAATGCTTCACATTTTTAAAATTTAGAGGATGGGAC
The DNA here is from genome assembly GCF_046119375.1 of Phyllobates terribilis. NCBI lineage: Eukaryota > Metazoa > Chordata > Amphibia > Anura > Dendrobatidae > Phyllobates > Phyllobates terribilis. Next base: position 139,389,775 of record NW_027362763.1, read on the forward strand.
ATATTTGAGGCCTTTGTTCAGCAGAGAGATTTTGTTTTGTTTTAAAGGGTACTGGCTTAAATTAAAGACACCTTTGTTTAGGGTCTGGTATTGGTTTGACTTCTGAGATTGTGTTTTCTTTTTGGTGAACTTCCCCCCCCTGTTGCCCCTCTTAGATCTCTTTTTGGGGCCACCTGAAAAAAATTTGATTTGCTTGTTCTTTTTCTCACTTGTGGAGGATTGGTGGTTGTTTCTGCGCATGGCGTAGTAGGGTTTTGAGAATGACTGCATGAAGGTAGGTCAATCGGGGGAGTTTCATTATGATCGTTCAGTGGATCAAATCTATTCTGAGTGTGAATTGGGGTCGCAGGAGGTACGTTGGTATTAATAGCTTGAGGGTTTAATGCGGGAATGGGACACTGGTGGGGTGATTCATTGTTTGGTTGGTGGGTTGAGGGGGAGTCCTCTTCAGAGACCGGGTAGATGGAAAATCTATCCTCTGAGAATGGGGAGGTGGGGGTAGTAGCTCCTATCTCATCAATAATTTCATATCTGTTATTCTCTTTTTCGTAATAACGTTTATTGGTTTTTGAGGTGGCGTCTCTGCCAAATTTCCGGCATTTTTTGTCAGTGATGTCTTTTTGTTTGTTGTTGATCTGATTCCTAATGTTGTTGGATAGGCAAATAACTTCAGGGAGATTCTGATATGGTTTTATTTCATTAAAAAGTTCAGCTATTTTTGTTTTGCTTTCCATTACTTGTTTTCTCCTTTTATCAATAATGAATTTGACCGCTTGCTGGGAAAACATTTTGAACATGTGTTCCCATTCTAGTAAGGTGGCTGGATCCCCTATGTCCCCTGATAGTGGTTTTGAGACAGTGAGGCCTTGTGGGATCATGTCTTGTGCGAGGTACAGGTCCAGGGTAGCTATTTCCCATTGGTCTCGCATTTCTTTTAGAAGTAGTTGATCTAGTATTTTAAGCGATTCTTTGATGTTATTAATTTTATCGTTATCAGGAGGACAGGAGTTTGAGTGATGTGGTATTTGAAAAATTTTTTGAATGTTATGTATACGTGATCTTCTGTCGTTCCAAAGGTCTGCCATTATTTAGGATGGAGATTTAGAAGAGAGAGGAGGAAATTATGGTGTGATCCTACTATGCTGCCTCTGCAGTGGTTATGGTGAAATCTAAGTGAATTAGTAAAAAGCAGTGGCGCTGGTAGGTGGTCAATTGGGCTTGCAGCAAATTTGGAACAAGAGCCACTACTTGTCCAGGTGGTATCAGTAGCTGGTACCAAGGGTATAATTTAGGTAAGTAAATTCGCGCTGCCCTTTAGACCAAGGAAACCGCTAAATGGTGCACTGGCTGAGTATTGATTGGGTAGATAAATAAATAAATAAATGTGACTAGATAAATTAAATGACATAAATCCCCAGAATAAATGAGTAGAGAGAGATCAGATTCACAATGAAATCACAGTTTATTTAGTATGGTTTAAAAGAGAATGAGGAGGGGAATTAAAACCTAAAGTGGGGTCTTTAGGACAAGAATATAATAAAAACAATTTAAAAGGCTGAAGGTGATGATGGAATCCTGGTGGGATCCGCTGTTTTGGTGATTTTTTAGAGCGTGCACCAGATGGTAGTTCTTCTGTTAGAAAATAGAAAAGGAGGTAAATTAGTGGCTGTAGTGGGTGCTATTGTTAGGGCCTGAGGCTGATAATAGTTACCTGGTTATTAGGTGGTCTAGTATAGGTTCACAGGTAACGGGATCGTCACGTGTGCAACAGTGGAAAGCTGGTTGGAGTCAAGTAAAGATTAGTTAAATCCACAGTCGTCTGTTATAAGTGGATGTGCATATATGATATAAATGATATACCGGTTATAGGATTGGAGGAATTGACCTGAAATTTTGGGCTGGATGGATGTAGGCCAGCTAGTGTTGCTGATAGAGGTACCTTAGATACCTAAGTAGATAATGAAATAGGTTAATGGTCATACAGGTTGTCAGGTCAGGTGTACTGGCTTTTAGAAAATGTACCTGTGTCAAAGAGTGGCACCTATGGATCTCCCCTTGGGCACAGCGTGGTGTATGGTTGGACCAGTTTAGCAATGGATGGTGGGAGTCCTCCCTGGGTCTTCAAATATGGGTCAGTGTGGACTGGTCAGATGGATGTTGTCAACCAGTCAGATTGGCCTGTAGGAGAAGGAGGAGGGGGAAGGGAGGAATGAGCAGGGGGGTTAAGTGACGAGTGTGGCAATGAATTGTGTGGCGATGGACGCTTACCCAGGTAGATGGTCTGTAAGACGATGCCTGGTAGCAGGTGGAGCTGTGGGAGAGGATCTCCCTGATTGCTGCTGGTGTTGCAAGTGGGGAGGTTTGTGGCTTACCTCCGTTCTAGAGTCTGCGGAGTCTTGTCTTGCGGTGAGTCACGGAGATCAGTGTCTTACCTCCATTTGTTTGGATGTGTCCCCAGGCTGGAGGATACAGTGAAGCACCAGGAGAGGAGGAGCAGAGTCCCAGCCGGTGACTCTAGCTCCGCGATGCCTGATGTAGCGATGCGGCGCCGATGCAGGGCCTTTCAGGACCTGACGTGACGTCGCAGTCACGTGTGAAGCACGTGATTGGGCTGGTAACGGTGTGGCAGAAGGACCAATTCCTACGCGTTTCTAAAGCTGCGGCTTTCTTCATCAGGGATGGTCCAACTTCTGCCTATGATCCTTTTTATAGTTAATGTCTGTCAGTATTAATTGATTGATAGATCCATCTTAATTGGTAAAGCGCTTGATCAGCCTTCATTGGTCATTAAAGGCAAAGATTTCGATTTCAGTGTTAAGTTCCTTTGGTTTCAAGGTGTCCATCTCAAAAATCCAAAAACTTTCTTTCCTTGACATGTTTTTTATATTTACATTCACACTGAAGGCATCAAAACTATGAATTAACACATGTGGAATTATATACTTAACAAAAAAGTGTGAAACAACTGAAAATATGTCTTATATTCTAGGTTCTTCAAAGTAGCCACCTTTTGCTTTGATGACTGCTTTGCACACTCTTGGCATTCTCTTGATGAGCTTCTGTGGTGGACAAGACCTGGGAAAAAGATCTGGGGACTGAAGAGGGGATGTTATTAGCGTCGTTGATAAAGCGTGCAGCCTACGTTTGTCCTAAAGATATTCTAGGGGCAGATCAACATTTTCTGTGGTCAAATCAGGAGCAGGTGATGCCACAACCGCTGTTGGTGGAAGAGGCTCAACAGAGCTTAAAAACTCTGTTTGTGGTAGTGGTGGTGAGTCATCGAGCAGACATTTTAGGTGTATGACTTGTTTGGGCTAAAGAACACAAGGAATGGACATTAGACCAGTGTAAATCTGTGCTTTGGTCTGATGAGTCCAAATTTGAGATCTTTGGTTCCAACCACCGTGTCTTTGTGCGACGCAGAAAAGGTGAACGGATGGACTCTACATGCCTGGTTCCCACCGTGAAGCATGGAGGAGGAGGTGTGATGGTGTGGGGGTGCTTTGCTGGTGACACTGTTGGGGATTTATTCAAAATTGAAGTCATACTGAACCAGCATGGCTACCACAGCATCTTGCAGCGGCATGCTATTCCATCTGGTTTGCGTTTAGTTGGACCATCATTTATTTTTCAACAGGACAATGACCCCAAACACACCTCCAGGCTGTGTAAGGGCTATTTGACCAAGAAGGAGAGTGATGGGGTGCTACGCCAGATGACCTGGCCTCCACAGTCACCAGACCTGAACCCAATTGAGATGGTTTGGGGTGAGCTGGACCGCAGAGTGAAGGCAAAACGACCAAGTACTAAGCATCTCTGGGAACTTCTTCAAGATTGTTGGAAGACCATTTCCGGTGACTACCTCTTGAAGCTCATCAAGAGAATGCCAAGAGTGTGCAAAGCAGTCATCAAAGCAAAAGGTGGCTACTTTGAAGAACCTAGAATATAAGACATATTTTCAGTTGTTTCACACTTTTTTGTTAAGTATATAATTCCACATGTGTTAATTCATAGTTTTGATGTGACTCGCCCCCTGGGCCTAGCGTACACGTGTAGTGGGTTACCCGGAACCAGGTCTCTGGGGGGGGGGGTTGTTGTCTCCGTGGCGGCGACCCGGTCCCGTGGCTCAGGGTGGTCAAACCAGTGGCAGTCTTTATAGGGTTTTAAGTTAATTGTCCGACTACGCCACCCGTGGGTTGCGGTCAGTGTGGACCGCCGCTGCAAGGTAGACCGCTGGGGCTGATGGTGTATGCAGCTGAGGTAGTGTGACTCCCCACGGGAAGAGTGCAGTCCCAGGGCAGTAAGAGTGGATGATGGGAGTGATGGTGCGAGCGTCCCAGCACTAGTAGTGCTGGCGCGGCGATGAAGCACAGAGACGTGGGGTTGCAGTTCAAATGCTTTACTCACAGTTCGTTATATTCTTAGTCATTCTGCCGGCAATGACTGCCCGAGCCGTGCTGCGTCCACCAGGCAGGGGGCTCGGTCAACCCCCAGGTAGTTCCAGAGTGTGTCACAGGACTCCCTTCTATTCCTTTCTCTGGCCGTGCCCCACCAGTGACACTACGTCTGTCCAGCTCCCGCGGGTCTTCTCTTGGGAGGGCTTCATGCTCACCTCCCTGACCCTATGTGGTCTGCCTTTCTAGTAGGTGTAGCGAGGGGTCGCACCAAGATATGATCACGACCGCCGGTCCTTGGCTGAGGATTAGTCAACTCCACCAACTTGGGATCCGGTACCCTGTTCTGCCAATCCGTCACCCGCAATCTCCTGGGCCTTTGGGGTTCCTTCTGCCCTCGTGTCTCTGGGCCTCTCCTAGTGTTCTGTTTCCTTCTTCCTTTCCTTTCTGTTCCTGTTCCTTGCTGTTTCTGTTCCTCTCTGCGGTTTCTGGCTTTTGCTCCAGGCCTGCCTCATGGAGCTGGGCCCAGACTGAGCCACAGCTCCCTGTCAGCCCTCTCTGGCTGAACTCCTTCTCTCACTCCTCTCCTCTGACTGTCTGACTCTCTAAGATGGTGTCCACCTTATATACCTCCCTCTAGTGTATGAGCCCAGGTGACTTGCAACCAATGGGCTCCTGCCTATGCCCAGAGACCGTCCCCTCCTGCTCCTACACCACTGGGTTATCCTTCCCCTCCCCACTCCAGCCAGGGACAGATTCTGTCGTGCCTGCATTACTGTCTAATGGGAGCACCGTTGAGCTGTCCCTCGGAAATGGGGTGTGTGTGATGCATGCAGCCTACCGAGCCCTGGTCCACCCTCCATCCTTACCCGGGAGTGGAATATCACACCTCTGGTTTGAGGTGCAATACCCCTGTAGCGGCCGAACCGTCGGGGCGCTACAGATGCCTTCAGTGTGAATGTACAATTTTCATAGTCATGAAAATACAGAAAAATCTTTAAATGAGAAGGTGTGTCCAAACTTTTGGTCTGTACTGTATGTAACCGAGGTCAGAAGCCTAGAGAACACACAGGTCGAGAGGACAAACTGGGTTAGTAATGGGAGGGATAAACAGCAAAACAGTTTGACAGGAACTAGATGCTAACAGCAAAAGGAACCTTGGCTCAGGCAAAGGTGTGGTGGGCACTGCCTGATATAGCACCTGCTGGTTGGTGATTGGCAGGGGAATCGAAACCCTGAAGGACACAGGAGGGTTAAATTCCTGCAGAATCTTGCCGCACCCTCCTATAGCCAGGTGGAAACAGCATACAGATCAGCAGTGCTGGGGAGTGCTGCAAGAGACAAATTAAGCAAGCCAGCCTGACATGAAGAGAAGCAGCATGGTGACCATTGTACGTAAGGCATCCCTGAGGAAGCATATAAGTTACTGCTGTGACAGTTTGTACATGCATTGTGTTTTTAAACAGGCTGTTGATTACCATCTATTTACCTATAGCCAGATATGTTGAGGTGACTTGGACATTAAAGGGAACCTGTCACCAGAAAAAAAAACGCTATTAACCTGCAGATATTGGGTCAATCTGCAGGTTTCTAACGTTATTGACCTGCCCGGTGCCGGCACTTAACCGAATGCTGTGGGGAGAAAATAATCCTTATTCTCCCGGCAGTGTTCTGATTTCGGTTATGGGGGCGGCTGTAATCATGCCCCCGACCCTAATTTACACTGGCTCTGCATTGGGGCTGGCTGTCTGTCAGGGCAAGGTTACAGCCCCGTGACTGAAACTGGAACGCTGCTGGGGGCAATAAAGTTAATTTTCTCCCAGCAGCGTTCAGGTAACGCTATTAACCTGCAGATTAACCCCATATATACAGGTTAATTTTTCTGGTGGCAGGTTCCCTTTAATAAGGCTGTCTTTGTAACAAAAAGCTTGAAAGAGATTCACTACAGTCCTAGGAGACCTCAGAGTATTAAACATGTCTTTTCCAGGCAATTGGAGGCTTTGCAGTATTGCAATTTTTGGTAAATTGATTCACTACGAATGGAATTTTTGGGAAAAATTTGACAAAGCTGGTGAATTGGAATCTCAAAAGAATCACTAAACTCTAATGGCTACAAAAACTTTTGGAGGCTGTCATTGTGGCCAAAGATTGTGTAACCAAATATTAGGGAAAGGTACTGCCCATGTCATATATTTCTTATTTTCTTTTGTAAACTCTTGCACTTCTGTATTTTGATCCACTCTTAGTTATGGCTTACACACTGATTAAAATACTGCTGTGATCGCTGACTATACTGGGTGCAGAATTATTAGACAAGTGAGTATTTTGACCATATTATCATTTTTATGCAGATTTTCCAACTCTAAGCTGTATAAATGTGAATGCTTATTGGATGAAGCGGATCAAGTGAAGTGTATTTGTGTAATGAGGGAGAATGAGGCCTAAAGATACAACACCATTTATCAAGGTATGCAGAATTATTAGGCAGTTTACTCAGGCAAAATGGCCATAATTAACATTAATTGACTCTGAAAAATAAAAAATTGTGAAAAGTCACAAGTACAGAGTATAAGTACAGAGAGGTGCACCACTATTGAAATTGCTAAGATATTGGGGCATAATCACAAAACCATCAAAAGTTTTGCTGCAAATATTCAACAGCGTAGCAAAAAGCGTAATGAGAAAAAAAAGCTGCAAATTAACTGCCAAAGATGTGAGATGAATCAAATGCGATGTGACCACGAAGCCATTATCCTCCAGAACTGCAACCTCCCTGGAGAGCCCAGAAGTAGAAGGTGTCTAGTGCTCAGAGACATGGCCAAGGTAAGGAAGGTTGAAACTGGACCCCCACTGAACAAGACACAGAAGTTGACATGTCAAGACTGGGCCAAGAAATATCAGAAGACAGATTTGTCAAAGCTTTATGGACTGATGAAATGAGAGTGACTCATCATAGACCAGATGGATGGGCCCATTGCTGGATCAGTAACAGGCACAGACCTCCACTTCGACTTAGATGCCAGCAAGGTGGAGGTGGGTACTGCTGATATTATTAAAATTGAGCTAATTGGATTTTTTAGGGTTGAAGATGGACTCAAAATCAACTTTCAAGCCTACTGACAGTTTTTAGAAGACTCTGTCTTCAAGCAGTGGTACAGGAAAAAGTCAGCATTTTTCAAGAAAGCAATTAGGAGGAGGAAGGTTGAACTAGATGGACCTAGGTCTTTCATTATTCAACCTACGTAACTATGTATGTAATGATTTTTGTGCAAGACAATGGTCCATCGTACCATTGAACTTTTCACTGCTCTGCTGCCAGTAAAGTTCTTTAAGATGAAAGAATAATGACATGGCCCCTTCCTCACCCGACCTAAACCCTACTGAGAACTTGTGGGCCCTTCTCAAACCGGAGATGTACGGTGAAGGAGAACAGTCACCTCTCTGATCAGTGTTATGTTCTGCTACCAGAGCTAAGGAAAGAGAGGAGATCTGTCCCTACGATAGAACTCAGCTTGATCCCTACGATGTAACAGGGGACCTGATCCTGCGATCAGACCTGCTAAAGTCCTCAGCTAGTCTGTACGGAGACCTATAGATGTGGGGAAGGAATCCCTACAAGTACTAGGGACTGGGAGCAAAATGGACACCTCCTAACAGAAATAGTAGCAGACAGACGAACAAACAATATATATAGAACACAGAGGTCCGAAGACCAAACAAACTAACAGAGTTAGATACTGAGCACCGGCTAGCTAAAGAGTAGTAATACAATGAAGTCCAGCAAAGCCAGAAGGGCGGAGCAGGACTAAATAGGCCAACAAGGTCATGTGACCAGCAATAGAAAAAACCTAAGAGCAAGGTTCTAACAGTACCTCCCCTTCTAAGAGGATCCTCCGGATCCCCTAGGACCAGGCTTATCAGGAAATCTCCTGTGAAACGCTCTGATAAGTCTGGACGCGGAAACATCATCCGACCTCACCCATGAGTTATCCTCGGGTCCGAAACCTTTCCAGGCCACGAGATACTGCAAACTACCTCTATAGCGTCTAGAATTAAGAATGCGAGAAATTTCATATTCCCCGTCCTCCACCACCGGAGGAACAGAGGCAGAGGCGTCACAATCCGACACCACAGCTTTCTTCAACAGAGAGACATGAAACACCGGATTAATTCTCCAGGAGGTAGGAACCTCCAACCTAACAGCAGATTGGTTGACAACCTGAAGCACCTTAAAGGGCCCTACAAACTTGGGACCCAATTTCTTAGAAGGAATCCTCAACCGCAGATTCCTAGAGGACAACCAAACCATGTCACCAACAGCGAACAAAACCTCCTGTCGTTTCCTATCAAAGTAGTCTTTAGATTTTCTGTTAGCCTCCTGAAGATTACCATGCACATCCGTCCAAACTCTCTCCAAATCGCCGGAAAAATTCTCCTCGTCAGGCACGGCAGATACCAACTTGGAGAACGACCCAAACGACGGATGTCTCCCAGAACAACAAAAAAAAGGCGAACAACCAGCGGAAGAAGATGTATGATTGTTCAAAGCAAATTCAGCAAGTGGCAGAAACTCAGACCACCCCTCTTGATTGTCTGCCACAAAACAACGCAAGAACTGCTCAACATCCTGGTTTTTCCTTTCTGTCTGGCCATTAGACTCAGGATGATATCCGGATGAGAACGACAAATGAACTCCCAACCTGTCACAAAAGGCGCGCCAAAAACGAGCCACAAACTGAGGTCCCCTATCAGAAACAATGTCAGTAGGAACGCCATGAAGTCTGACAATTTCCTTGACAAAGGCCTTAGCGAGAGTCTTAGCGCAGGGCAGTTTGACGAAGGGAACCAAGTGACACATCTTGCTAAAACGGTCCACGACCACCCAGATGACAGTAAAACCCTCAGAGGGGGGAAGGTCAGTTATAAAGTTCATAGCCAAATGTGTCCAAGGAGCACTGGGAACCTCCAGAGGGCAAAGCAACCCCGCAGCAGGAGTATGTGAGGACTTAGATCTAGCACATATAGTACATTGACGCACCCACTTAATGACTTCCTTCTGCCATCCAGGCCACCAAAAACTGCGACCCACCAGTCTCTTGGTCTCAGAGATTCCGGGATGACCTGCCAACCGAGATTCGTGACACTCAACAAACAAATCTCTCCTAAAGGTCCCAGGCACAAACAACCTCCCATGGGGAGTGTTAGATGGGGCATTCTCCTGTGCTTTAAGAATCTCATCTTCCAAAACGGAGTCCAAAGCAGCAATCACAACACCTTCTTGTAAAATGTTCTCCTCTTTCTCAGCACCGACTATGGGAGAAAAACTGCGAGACAAGGCATCCGCCTTAACATTCTTAGTACCTGGGATGTAAGTAACGGAAAAATTAAACTGCGAGAAAAACAGTGCCCACCTAGCCTGACGGGCATTCAGGTGCTTGGCAGCATCAAGATATATCAGATTTTTATGATCCGTAAAAACCTGAACGGGAAATTCAGCACCTTCCAAGAGGTGGCGCCAGTGTTCAAATGCGAGTTTAATAGCCAATAATTCCCGATTACCAATATCGTAATTCAGTTCAGTCTCCGAAAATTTTTTTGAAAAAAAGGCACAGGGATGTACTCCATCCCCGTTATCCTGAGACAATACTGCGCCAACCCCCACAGAGGAAGCATCAACCTCAACCAAAAACGGCTTAGTCACATCAGGCTGCATAAGGATGGGAGCAGAGGTGAACCTCTCCTTGAGATACACAAAAGCTTCAATGGCCTCAGCAGTCCACTGAACCGCATCAGCACCTTTCCTGGTGAGATCGGTCAGAGGTTTGACAATAATAGAAAAATTTTTAATGAATTTTCTATAATAATTGGCGAAACCCAAAAACCTCTGTATCGATTTCAAACCAATAGGCCTAGGCCATTCCTGCACAGCTTGAACTTTCACCGGGTCCATCTCAAAACCTTCGCTGGAGATAATGTAGCCCAAAAAACTAATTCTCTGTACAGCGAACTCACATTTCTCCACCTTAGCAAAAAGCGAATTGTCAATTAATAACTGTAATACTTCACGTACGCTCCGCCAATGAGACTCCAGATCCGGCGAATAAATCAGAATGTCATCCAAATACACAACCACATTTTTGCCGATCAAAGGTCTAAGGATGTCATTAATAAGATTCTGAAAAAATGCAGGAGCATTAGTAAGACCAAAAGGCATAACCAAATTCTCAAAATGACCCACAGGAGTGTTAAAAGCAGTCTTCCATTCGTCACCCTCCTTCATGCGCAACAGATTGTATGCCCCCCGAAGGTCAATTTTAGAGAACCACTTGGCCCCCACTAACTGGTTAAACAGATCAGGAATCAATGGCAGTGGGTAAGGATTGCGTACAGTAATTTTGTTGATCTCACGAAAATCCAGACAAGGACGTAAACCGCCGTCCTTTTTTTTTACAAAAAAAAATCCAACCGCCACAGGAGACTTGGAAGGCCTAATGTGACCGGAGGCCAAACTTGTCTGTATATATTCCTCCAAAGCCTTTCTCTCAGGAATAGTAAGGTTAAATAAACGACTTTTAGGAAGAGTCGCTCCAGGGACAAATTCAATAGTACAATCATAGTCTCTATGGGGAGGCAAAACCTGCGATTCCTTCTCAGAAAAAACTCTCCAGAAATCCTGAATAGGAACAGGCAATTCCCCCCTATCCACAGCTGCAATACGCCCGTTACAACACTTGTCATAACATTTATGGCTCCAGGATTTAATTTCATTGGTAGACCAATCCAGTACAGGATTGTGCAATTTTAACCAGGGCAATCCCAACACCACCGGAGAAGGCAAGTTATTCAAAACTACCAAATCCAATTTCTCATGGTGAACACCATTAATAGTGAGGGGAAATTCACAGACCTTGAGAGTAACATTCTTCAAAGGGGAGCCATCCACAGAAACCACAGCATTGGGGGATGACAAAGGTTCGGGTTTTAAATTGAGTTTTTCCAAGAATCCCCATCAATTACATTCAGAGTAGACCCACAATCGACAAACACCCGAAATTCCATTAATCTTTCCTGAGCAATAGTGGAAGCAGCTAAAAATACACCCTTGGAATTTAAACAGGCAATACGGGCATGACTGACCATTTTTTTTTCTTTCTTCATACGAAGCACACAGCTTTTAATGAAATGACCAGAATTTCCGCAATAGAAACACAAACCTTCAGAAAATCTGCGGTCTTTTTCTTGAGAGCGAGGTGCCATCGCTCCAATCTCCATCGACTCTCCACTGTTAGTACACACATTCATATGACCAGAAACTGACATAGCAGAGGATTTGCTCTCATTAACCCTTGCACGCAGTCTCCTATCCACCCGTATAGCTAATTGCATAGCCTGTTGCAAATCTTCAGGTGTGGGATAAGCAATTAGCAGGTCTTTAACCCTTTCACTAAGCCCTGCCAGAAACAGATTCTTCAGAGCAGAATCGTTCCACCCTATTTGAGTAGACCACCGACGGAAATGAGTACAATATTTTTCCACATTACCTGATCCCTGTCTCAAACGTCTCAACTCAGTCTCAGCAGATGAGACACGGTCAGGATCATCATATAATAGCCCCAAAGCAGAAAAAAAACTATCCACTGATCTAAGGCATGTATCACTAGGTAGCAAAGAAAAGGCCCACTCCTGAGGCTCTTTGCGCAAAAGTGACATTATGAACCCTACGCGCTGGGATTCATCCCCAGAGGACCTGGGTCTCAAACGAAAATACAATAAGCAAGCATTTTTAAATGAAAAAAACTCTTGGTGTTCACCAAAAAATAAATCAGGCAAACGTACCTTAGGCTCCAAGAAATGTGCTCCAGAACAGTTACTCACGTGCTGATGGAGCTCGGCCACCTCCAGAGAGAGTCCCTGCAGGCGTTTAGCCAAATCCTGAACCGACACCATGATGGAACAGAAAAATCTTTCCTTAGAGAATTTGCGGGCTGGACTTACTGTTATGTTCTGCTACCAGAGCTAAGGAAAGAGAGGAGATCTGTCCCTACGATAGAACTCAGCTTGATCCCTACGATGTAACAGGGGACCTGATCCTGCGATCAGACCTGCTAAAGTCCTCAGCTAGTCTGTACGGAGACCTATAGATGTGGGGAAGGAATCCCTACAAGTACTAGGGACTGGGAGCAAAATGGACACCTCCTAACAGAAATAGTAGCAGACAGACGAACAAACAATATATATAGAACACAGAGGTCCGAAGACCAAGCAAACTAACAGAGTTAGATACTGAGCACCGGCTAGCTAAAGAGTAGTAATACAATGAAGTCCAGCAAAGCCAGAAGGGCGGAGCAGGACTAAATAGGCCAACAAGGTCATGTGACCAGGAATAGAAAAAACCTAAGAGCAAGGTTCTAACAATCAGTGTCTGGATGGCTGTGGTTGGTGCTGCCCAAAAAGGTGATCTTCAACAGATTAAGAAACTGACAGACTCCATGGATGAAGCTTATGGCTGTTATTGAAAATAAGGGAGGCTATATTGGTCACTGGCATTTTTTGTTGAAATGTCAGAAATTTATTTTTGTACACTTTGAGCTGTTTAGTTATTATTCTCAAATTTACATTTTTCGTTTAGTTGCATAATAATTCGGCACACACAGATATTCTCCTAAGTAAGACAAAACCTCACTTTTACTTTCTTAAATATTCAGTTTAATTAACCTTTTGGATTGACAGACAGCGCTGTAGTTGTTCAATAATAAAACTAATCATCGGAAATACAAATTGCTTAATAGTTGTGCAGAAAATGTAAAAGCATGCGACACATTGCCGTCCTGCTCATCTTGATTGTAGTTGTTATGCACACGCCCGGGCTGAGCGGCGTGTGCGTGTGATTGTAGTGATTCCACTGGACCGTGCCGGAGAGTGAATGCCTGGAGGGGCTTAACTAGGTACTCACCCGATCCGACCAGGGTCGCACGACGGCATACGACGCCAGTGCACCAAGGAGGAACCGAGCAAAGGGACCAGGTGCTACTCCAGGACAGACCCCGGACACGGCTGTTGACCCACACAGGGGAATACAGGAACAGACTGGTAGGCTGGCACACAGACTGGTGGGTATAGGCAGGCACGATTGGTATGCAGGCAGGCGGGTAAGCAGGCAGGGGGGTACAGGCAAGCACAGCTAGAGTGCAGACAGGGAGGCACTAGCAGGTAGGGACACTGGCGGGATAGGACCCAGTACACACTGGGACTCAGGAACAGAGCCACAGATGTGGCGGACAAACACAGCACAGTGAGGCCGCCCAGAGAGGTGAGCGAGAACAGGGCAGGACAAGGCCGCCTGGAGCGGTGAGCAAGAGTAGAGCAGGACAAGGCCGCCAGGAGCGGTGAACAAAGGATCAAAGCTGAGCGAGACTGCTGGAGCAGTGAGCAAGAGTAAAGCAGGACGAGGCCGCCTGGAGCGGTGAGCAAGAGTGGAGCGAGACTGCCGGAGCAGCGAGCAAAAGGGTCAGAGCGGAGCAAGGCTGCCGGAGCAGCGAGCAAAGGAGTCAGAGCAGGCTAGAACCGCCGGAGCGGTAAGCAAAGGAGTCAGAGCAGACTAGAACCGCCGGAGCGGTGAGCAAAGGAGTCAGAGCAGGCTAGAACCGCCGGAGCGGTGAGCAAAGGAGTCAGAGCAGGCTAGAACCACCGGAGCAGTGAGCAAAGGAGTCAGAGCAGGCAAGGCTGAGTAGGGGGGACAGGGCTCTGTTCACACGGAACAGACAGGAAGGGAAAGGCAGAGCCAGACACCCACAGGGTACTTGCAGTGAAGTAGCGAGTGGACCACAAACTCACAAACGGGAGTACAGAGACAACAGGCAGGAGTTAGGTACGAGTTCAGACTCTGCAGAAAAAGGAAAGGAACGGACATAGAGAAAAGACAGATGAAAGATAGGAGAGAGTACAGACTGTAACTGAGTGTACGGACGAGACCGACACAGGAGCGGGTCTGGGAATACGGCCCCCAGAGAGGCGGGACGAACAGGCAAGGAGCGTGTTCAGACAGGACAGACAAGATACAGGAGCAGGTCTGGGTAATCGGCCCCCAGAGAGGCGGGACGAACAGGCAAGGAGCGTGTTCAGACAGGACAGACAAGATACAGGAACGGATCTAGGTAATCAGCCCCTAGAAGGCGGGAGGAACAGGCTAGGAGCGTGTTCAGACAGGACAGACAAGATACAGGAACGGATCTAGGTAATCGGCCCCTAGAAGGCGGGAGGAACAGGCTAGGAGCGTGTTCAGACAGGCCTGGAAATACAGCCTCCAGGAAAGGCAGCAGGCAAGAGTACACAGACAGGACTCAGTTCAGACACGGGAACTGATACCGCAAGGCAGGAGACATAGACAGGACTCAGTTCAGACACGGGAACTGATACCGCAAGACAGGAGACAAAGAACGGGACCTGGCATCTTCAGAATGAAGGCACACACTGAATGAAACACTATGCTCAGGCAGGGATAGATGGGAGCAGCTGAGCTATATACCAGGTGACAGACAGCAATAGGCTGAGGACGCACAAGGGGTGTGACCCACAGCAGGTACAAAAAGCAGGAAGTGATCGGGCGCCGCCCTTAAGCAGCAGACACAGACACAAACAGACAGCATGGAGGGAAGCCAGAGAGACATTCTGGACTGGAGATCAAGTGCGCGCTCTTGCACAGTGGGAGATGGACCACCATGCAAGGACGCCGCCAGGTATGTTACAGTACCCCCCCCCCCTTACGCCCCCTCTTCTTCAGGCCTGCCAGAATCTTCCGCAGGGAATTCGAGGACCAGTCGTTCACTTCAAGGAGATCACTTCCACTGTCCACAGGAAAAACTGATCTCATCTGGTTAGCTAGGATGCTACCTCCTATCCAGCCATCCTCAGCAACAGACGAAACGGGTGGAGTACCAGGAACAGCACACAAGGAAGTCTCTCTCCACATATTTTCAGGTGGCACCCCAGAGGGTACAGGAGACAACTGGAAGTCCTTCACCGGGTTGGAGGGGGACAGAGACTTGGGGGTAATCTCTGCTTCGAGGTACATCTTGTCAAGCTCACAGGAAGAAATAGACGGGTTATCAGGTACATAATGAGGAAAAGTCACTGCCTCTTTGTTATCTGGTGGTACCCCGGAGGATTCAGGAAACAACTGGAGGTCCTCCGCCGGGTCAGAAGAGTGCAGAGGCTCAGAGAAAACATCTGCTTCAGAGTACACTAGGTCGGACTCACTGGACGAAGCTGGCGAGGTATCGGGTACAGAGTATAGGAAAGTCTCTGTCCATTCACCACCAGGTGGCACCCCGAAGGGTTCTGGAGACAACTGGCGGTCCTCCGCCTGGTCAGAGGGGTGTAGAGACTCACGGGTAACCTCTGCTTCAGAGTACACTAGGTCGGACTCACTGGACGAAGCAAGCGAGGTATCAGATCTAGGATATAGGAGAGTCTCTGTCCATTCACCACCAGGTGGCACCCAGAAGGGTTCTGGAGACAACTGGAGGTCCTCCGCCTGGTCGGAGGGGTGTAGAGACTCGGGAGTAACCACTGCTTCGGAGTACACTAGGTTGGACTCAGTGGACGAAGCAAGCGAGGTATCAGGTACAGAGTATAGGAGAGTCTCTGTCCTTTCGCTACCAGGTAGCACCCCAAAGGGTTCTGGAGACAACTGGAGGTCCTCCGCCTGGTCGGAGGGGTGTAGAGACTCGGGAGTAACCTCTGCTTCGGAGTACACTAGGTTGGACTCACTGGACGAAGCGAGCGAGGTATCAGGTACAGAGTATAGGAGAGTCTCTGTCCTTTCGCTACCAGGTAGCACCCCGAAGGGTTCAGGAGACAACTGGAGGTCCTCCGCCTGGTCGGAGGGGTGTAGAGACTCGGGGGTAACTACCACTTTGGGGTACCCATTGTCAGGCTCACAGGACGAAGCGGACAAAGTATCGAGTACCGGGTGTAGAGAAGTCTCTCTCCATTTGTCATCGAGTGGTATCCCGGAGGATTCAGGAGGCAACAGGGGGTCCTCCACCAGGTAGTAGAGGTGCACAGACTCTGAGGTAACCACAGCTTTGGAGCATCCTTGGACATCCACACCGGTTAAAGTGGGTGAAGCATCTGATGCCGGGTGCAGGAAGTTCTCCTGTGTGGAGTCTGGATGGGCAGAAGTCTCTTCGGGCAGGAGAACTGGTGCACTACCCACGCACATTACCCGTTGGGGCTTCTCCGGGATACAGGGAGATGAAGCTTCAGTAGGGACTTCAAGGTTGGGGTCAGGAGGTCTCAGGGAGGACAGACCCTGGCGTGACGGCTTGCCCCTACGTCTAGCACGTCTGGACTGCCTCTTGAGGTTGGGAGAAGTATTCCGGAAAGCGTAGTCACCCTGTGAGGATTCTGGGTGGGCAGTAGTCTCATTGGGCTGGAGGACTATTGCGCTACCCACACACATTACCCGTCGGGGCTGCTCCGGGATATTGGGAAGTGAAGCTTCAGCAGGGGCTTCAGGGTTAGGGTCCTCGAAGACCATACGAAAGGCCACCAGGAAGGCCTGCAGGTCAAGGACGACAGGATCCCATGCTTCCCATAGGGGGGTGACCCATTTCAAGGCATCACCCGCTAGGTAGTCAATCATAAAGGCCACTTTAGCCCAATCAGAAGGAAAATAGAGAGGGTAGGCCTTAAAGTGTAGCATGCATTGCTCCACAAATGCACGACACTGTCTTGGATCCCCATAGTAACGTGGCGGATCCGCAGGAACGAGAGCTGATAGATCCATCTGGACGGTGCGTAATTCGCCTGAAACTCAGCTAAGGAAAAAAAAATTTATTTATTTATTTTAATGCATGTATTCGCTGGAAAACTTCTCAGAGAGCGAAGGCCGTGGGGCTCAACGGGAACCATGGCCTGAGCATGCTGTTATGCACACGCCCGGGCTGAGCGGCGTGTGCGTGTGATTGTAGTGATTCCACTGGACCGTGCCGGAGAGTGAATGCCTGGAGGGGCTTAACTAGGTATTCACCCGATCCGACCAGGGTCGCACGACGGCATACGACGCCAGTGCACCAAGGAGGAACCGAGCAAAGGGACCAGGTGCTACTCCAGGACAGACCCCGGACACGGCTGTTGACCCACACAGGGGAATACAGGAACAGACTGGTAGGCTGGCACACAGACTGGTGGGTATAGGCAGGCACGACTGGTATGCAGGCAGGCGGGTAAGCAGGCAGGGGGGTACAGGCAAGCACAGCTAGAGTGCAGACAGGGAGGCACTAGCAGGTAGGAACACAGGCGGGATAGGACCCAGTACACACTGGGACTCAGGAACAATACAGGCAGAGGGGTACAGGCAAGCACAGCTAGAGTGCAGACAGGGCGGCACTAGCAGGTAGGGACACTGGCGGGATAGGACCCAGTACACACTGGGACTCAGGAACAGAGCCACAGATGTGGCGGACAAACACAGCAGAGTGAGGCCGCCCAGAGAGGTGAGCGAGAACAGGGCAGGACAAGGCCGCCTGGAGCGGTGAGCAAGAGTAGAGCAGGACAAGGCCGCCAGGAGCGGTGAGCAAAGGATCAAAGCTGAGCGAGACTGCTGGAGCAGTGAGCAAGAGTAAAGCAGGACGAGGCCGCCTGGAGCGGTGAGCAAGAGTGGAGCGAGACTGCCGGAGCAGCGAGCAAAAGGGTCAGAGCGGAGCAAGGCTGCCGGAGCAGCGAGCAAAGGAGTCAGAGCAGGCTAGAACCGCCGGAGCGGTAAGCAAAGGAGTCAGAGCAGACTAGAACCGCCGGAGCGGTGAGCAAAGGAGTCAGAGCAGGCTAGAACCACCGGAGCGGTGAGCAAAGGAGTCAGAGCAGGCTAGAACCGCCGGAGCAGTGAGCAAAGGAGTCAGAGCAGGCAAGGCTGAGTAGGGGGGACAGGGCTCTGTTCACACGGAACAGACAGGAAGGGAAAGGCAGAGCCAGACACCCACAGGGTACTTGCAGTGAAGTAGCGAGTGGACCACAAACTCACAAACGGGAGTACAGAGACAACAGGCAGGAGTTAGGTACGAGTTCAGACTCTGCAGAAAAAGGAAAGGAACGGACATAGAGAAAAGACAGATGAAAGATAGGAGAGAGTACAGACTGGAACTGAGTGTACGGACGAGACCGACACAGGAGCGGGACACAGGAGCGGGTCTGGGAATACGGCCCCCAGAGAGGCGGGACGAACAGGCAAGGAGCGTGTTCAGACAGGACAGACAAGATACAGGAGCAGGTCTGGGTAATCGGCCCCCAGAGAGGCGGGACGAACAGGCAAGGAGCGTGTTCAGACAGGACAGACAAGATACAGGAACGGATCTAGGTAATCGGTCCCTAGAAGGCGGGAGGAACAGGCTAGGAGCGTGTTCAGACAGGACAGACAAGATACAGGAACGGATCTAGGTAATCGGCCCCTAGAAGGCGGGAGGAACAGGCTAGGAGCGTGTTCAGACAGGCCTGGAAATACAGCCTCCAGGAAAGGCAGCAGGCAAGAGTACACAGACAGGACTCAGTTCAGACACGGGAACTGATACCGCAAGGCAGGAGACATAGACAGGACTCAGTTCAGACACGGGAACTGATACCGCAAGACAGGAGACAAAGAACGGGACCTGGCATCTTCAGAGTGAAGGCACACACTGAATGAAACACTATGCTCAGGCAGGGATAGATGGGAGCAGCTGAGCTATATACCAGGTGACAGACAGCAATAGGCTGAGGACGCACAAGGGGTGTGACCCACAGCAGGTACAAAAAGCAGGAAGTGATCGGGCGCCGCCCTTAAGCAGCAGATACAGACACAAACAGACACCATGGAGGGAAGCCAGAGAGACATTCTGGACTGGAGATCAAGTGCGCGCTCTTGCACAGTGGGAGATGGACCACCATGCAAGGACGCCGCCAGGTATGTTACAGTAGTCATATAACACTTAAGAATTCAACATCCCCAGTAATAAATGTCTGCAAAGCTGATAAGTGTTTTGTATTCCACCAAGCTCTTAGATATCAAAGGATAAATAGCACTTGAGCACAGTTCCTTATAATTTTCTTTGCCTGAATTCTGATAATATAGGCTTATATAAGTATATGTTGTGACACTCTTCGACTCTTTTAGTGCACAGCGTCCACTGGTTTATTGACTTGAAATTCAAATGGGAGGCAATTATGCAAAAAGAAAGCATTTATGGTCCCATCTCATTTATACTACCATCAGTCTGAGGTAGCCATCGGATTAGTGCTCACACATTAGAAATGTATTAAAGCTGCATTGGTTGAGACTGACGGACATTGTATAAAAGGTATATGTATTACAGAGGCAAGGAGAACCTGCCCTAGTTTGGCTGAACCCCTTTACTATTTCCAAAACAAAGGGGTTTTCTTCTTAACGTAGGGGTGGGAATTGTTAACCCTCCATGCCCCTTTCCATGGCACCTTCGTCCAACACTAGCCCCTAATGTTCTAGATGGCAAAATCTGGCACCGCAATGGGGACACTGCTTGCCCTATGTTAGTATTAAAGAACCATGGGCATATTGTGCCGCAGACTATGGGGTGTCCATGAACACTATTGTTATGCACACGCCCGGGCTAAGCGGCGTGTGCGTATGATTGGTAGTGATTCCACTGGACCGTGCCGGAGAGTGAATGCCTGGAGGGGCGTGACTAGGTATTCACCCGATCCGACCAGGGTCGCACGACGGCATACGACGCCAGTGCACCAAGGAGGAACCGAGCAGAGGGACCAGGTGCTACTCCAGGACAGACCCCGGACACGGCTGTTGACCCACACAGGGGAATACAGGAACAGGCTGGTAGGCTGGCACACAGACTGGTGGGTATAGGCAGGCACGACTGGTATGCAGGCAGGGAGGCACTAGCAGGTAGGAACACAGGCGGGATAGGACCCAGTACACACCGGGACTCAGGAACAATACAGGCAGAGGGTTACAAGCAAGCACAGCTAGAGTGCAGACAAGGCTGAGCAGGGAGGACAGGGCTCTGTTCACACGGAACAGACAGGAAGGGAAAGACAGAGCCAGATACTCACACAGTACTTGCAGAGACAACAAGCAGGAGTTAGGTACGAGTTCAGACTCTGCAGAAAAAGGAAGGGAACGGACATAGAGGCAAAACAGGTAAAGGACAGGAGAGAGTTCAGACTGGAACTGAGTGTACGGAGGAGACCGACACTGCAGAGGGATACAGGAGCGGGTCTGGGAATACGGCCCCCAGAGAGGCGGAACGAACAGGCAAGGAGCGTGTTCAGACAGGACAGACCAGACGCAGGAGCGGGTCTAGGAAATCGGCCACTAGAAGGCAGAACGAACAGGCAAGGAGCGTGTTCAGACAGGACAGACCAGACACAGGAGCGGGTCTAGGAAATCGGCCACTAGAAGGCGAGAGGAACAGGCTAGGAGCGTGTTCAGACAGGACAGACAAGAGAACACAGAAAGGACTCAGTTCAGACACGGGAGCTGATACCGCAAAGCAGGAGACATACAGGACTCAGTTCAGACACGGGAACTGATAACGCAAAGCAGGAGACATACAGGACACAGTTCAGACACGGGAGCTGATACCGCAAAGCAGGAGACATACAGGACTCAGTTCAGACACGGGAACTGATACAAAAAGCAGGAGACAAGAGACGGGACCTGGCACCTTCAGAGTGCAAGCACACACTGAAGGAAACACTATGCTCAGGCAGGGATAGAAGGGAGCTGCTGAGCTATATACCAAGTGACAGACAGCAATAGGCTGAGGACGCACAAGGGGTGTGACCCACAGCAGGTACAAAAGGCAGGAAGTGATCGGGCGCCGCCCTTAAGCAGCAGAAACAGACACAAACAGACAGCATGGAGGGAAGCCAGAGAGACATTCTGGACAGGAGATCAAGTGCGCCCTCTTGCACAGTGGGAGATGGACCACCATGCAAGGACGCCGCCAGGTATGTTACAGTACCTCCCCCCTTACGCCCCCTCTTCTTCAGGCCTGCCAGAATCTTCCGCAGGGAATTCGAGGGCCAGTCGTTCACTGGGTTGGAGGGGGACAGAGACTTAAGGGTAATCTCTGCTTCGAGGTACATCTTGTCAAGCTCACAGGAAGAAATAGACGGGTTATCAGGTACATAATGAGGAAAAGTCACTGTCTCTTTGTTATCTGGTGGTATCCCGGAGGATTCAGGAAACAACTGGAGGTCCTCCGCCGGGTCAGAAGAGTGCAGAGGCTCAGAGAAAACAACTGCTTCAGAGTACACTAGGTCGGACTCACTGGAGGAAGCAGGCGAGGTATCGGGTACCGAGTATAGGAAAGTCTCTGTCCATTCACCACCAGGTGGCACCCCGAAGGGTTCTGGAGACAGCTGGCGGTCCTCCGCCTGGTCAGAGGGGTGTAGAGACTCACGGGTAACCTCTGCTTCAGAGTACACTAGGTCGGACTCACTGGAGGAAGCAGGCGAGGTATCGGGTACCGAGTATAGGAAAGTCTCTGTCCATTCACCACCAGGTGGCACCCCGAAGGGTTCTGGAGACAGCTGGCGGTCCTCCGCCTGGTCAGAGGGGTGTAGAGACTCACGGGTAACCTCTGCTTCAGAGTACACTAGGTCGGACTCACTGGACGAAGCAAGCGAGGTATCAGATCCAGGATATAGGAAAGTCTCTGTCCATTCACCACCAGGTGGCACCCCGAAGGATTCTGAACACAACTGGAGGTCCTCCGCCTGGTCGGAGGGGTGTAGAGACTCAGGAGTAACCTCTGCTTCGGAGTACACTAAGTTGGACTCACTGGACGAAGCGAGCGAGGTATCAGGTACAGAGTATAGGAGAGTCTCTGTCCTTTCGCTACCAGGTAGCACCCCGAAGGGTTCAGGAGACAACTGGAGATCCTCCGCCTGGTCGGAGGGGTGTAGAGACTCGGAGGTAACTACCACTTTGGGGTACCCATTGTCAGGCTCACAGGACGAAGCGGACAAAGTATTGAGTACCGGGTGTAGAGAAGTCTCTCTCCATTTGTCATCGAGTGGTATCCCGGAGGGTTCAGGAGGCAACAGGGGATCCTCCGCCAGGTAGTAGAGGTGCACAGACTCTGAGGTAACCACAGCTTTGGAGCATCCTTGGACATGCACACCGGTTAAAGAGAAAGAAGCATCTGATGCCGGGTGCAGGAAGTTCTCCTGTGTGGAGTCTGGATGGGCAGAAGTCTCTTCGGCCAGGAGAACTGGTGCACTACCCACGCACATTACCCATTGGGGTTTCTCCGGGATACAGGGAGATGAAGCTTCAGTAGGGACTTCAAGGTTGGGGTCAGGAGGTCTCAGGGAGGACAGACCCTGGCGTGACGGCTTGCCTCTAAGTCTAGCACGTCTGGACTGCCTCTTGAGTTTGAGAGAAGTATTCCGGAAAGCGTAGTCACCCTGTGAGGATTCTGGGTGGGCAGTAGTCTCATTGGGCTGGAGGACTATTGCGCTACCCACACACATTACCCGTCGGGGCTGCTCCGGGATATTGGGAAGTGAAGCTTCAGCAGGGGCTTCAGAGTTAGGGTCCTCGAAGACCATACGAAAGGCCACCAGGAAGGCCTGCAGGTCAAGGATGACAGGATCCCATGCTTCCCATAGGGGGGTGACCCATTTCAAGGCATCACCCGCTAGGTAGTCAATCATAAAGGCCACTTTAGCCCAATCGGAAGGAAAATAGAGAGGGTAGGCCTTAAAGTGTAGCATGCATTGCTCCACAAATGCACGACACTGTCTTGGATCCCCATAGTAACGTGGCAGATCCGCAGGAACGAGGGCTGATAGATCCATCTGGACGGGTGCGTAATTCGCCTGGAACTCAGCTAAAGGGGGGAAAAAAAATTATTTATTTTATTTTAATGCATGTATTCGCTGGAAAAACTTCTCAAAGAGCGAAGGCCGTGGGGCTCAACGGGAACCATGGCCTGAGCATGCTGTTATGCACACGCCCGGGCTAAGCGGCGTGTGCGTGTGATTGGTAGTGATTCCACTGGACCGTGCCGGAGAGTGAATGCCTGGAGGGGCGTGACTAGGTATTCACCCGATCCGACCAGGGTCGCACGACGGCATACGACGCCAGTGCACCAAGGAGGAACCGAGCAGAGGGACCAGGTGCTACTCCAGGACAGACCCCGGACACGGCTGTTGACCCACACAGGGGAATACAGGAACAGGCTGGTAGGCTGGCACACAGACTGGTGGGTATAGGCAGGCACGACTGGTATGCAGGCAGGGAGGCACTAGCAGGTAGGAACACAGGCGGGATAGGACCCAGTACACACCGGGACTCAGGAACAATACAGGCAGAGGGTTACAAGCAAGCACAGCTAGAGTGCAGACAAGGCTGAGCAGGGAGGACAGGGCTCTGTTCACACGGAACAGACAGGAAGGGAAAGACAGAGCCAGATACTCACACAGTACTTGCAGAGACAACAAGCAGGAGTTAGGTACGAGTTCAGACTCTGCAGAAAAAGGAAGGGAACGGACATAGAGGCAAAACAGGTAAAGGACAGGAGAGAGTTCAGACTGGAACTGAGTGTACGGAGGAGACCGACACTGCAGAGGGATACAGGAGCGGGTCTGGGAATACGGCCCCCAGAGAGGCGGAACGAACAGGCAAGGAGCGTGTTCAGACAGGACAGACCAGACGCAGGAGCGGGTCTAGGAAATCGGCCACTAGAAGGCAGAACGAACAGGCAAGGAGCGTGTTCAGACAGGACAGACCAGACACAGGAGCGGGTCTAGGAAATCGGCCACTAGAAGGCGAGAGGAACAGGCTAGGAGCGTGTTCAGACAGGACAGACAAGAGAACACAGAAAGGACTCAGTTCAGACACGGGAGCTGATACCGCAAAGCAGGAGACATACAGGACTCAGTTCAGACACGGGAACTGATAACGCAAAGCAGGAGACATACAGGACACAGTTCAGACACGGGAGCTGATACCGCAAAGCAGGAGACATACAGGACTCAGTTCAGACACGGGAACTGATACAAAAAGCAGGAGACAAGAGACGGGACCTGGCACCTTCAGAGTGCAAGCACACACTGAAGGAAACACTATGCTCAGGCAGGGATAGAAGGGAGCTGCTGAGCTATATACCAAGTGACAGACAGCAATAGGCTGAGGACGCACAAGGGGTGTGACCCACAGCAGGTACAAAAGGCAGGAAGTGATCGGGCGCCGCCCTTAAGCAGCAGAAACAGACACAAACAGACAGCATGGAGGGAAGCCAGAGAGACATTCTGGACAGGAGATCAAGTGCGCCCTCTTGCACAGTGGGAGATGGACCACCATGCAAGGACGCCGCCAGGTATGTTACAGTACCTCCCCCCTTACGCCCCCTCTTCTTCAGGCCTGCCAGAATCTTCCGCAGGGAATTCGAGGGCCAGTCGTTCACTGGGTTGGAGGGGGACAGAGACTTAAGGGTAATCTCTGCTTCGAGGTACATCTTGTCAAGCTCACAGGAAGAAATAGACGGGTTATCAGGTACATAATGAGGAAAAGTCACTGTCTCTTTGTTATCTGGTGGTATCCCGGAGGATTCAGGAAACAACTGGAGGTCCTCCGCCGGGTCAGAAGAGTGCAGAGGCTCAGAGAAAACAACTGCTTCAGAGTACACTAGGTCGGACTCACTGGAGGAAGCAGGCGAGGTATCGGGTACCGAGTATAGGAAAGTCTCTGTCCATTCACCACCAGGTGGCACCCCGAAGGGTTCTGGAGACAGCTGGCGGTCCTCCGCCTGGTCAGAGGGGTGTAGAGACTCACGGGTAACCTCTGCTTCAGAGTACACTAGGTCGGACTCACTGGAGGAAGCAGGCGAGGTATCGGGTACCGAGTATAGGAAAGTCTCTGTCCATTCACCACCAGGTGGCACCCCGAAGGGTTCTGGAGACAGCTGGCGGTCCTCCGCCTGGTCAGAGGGGTGTAGAGACTCACGGGTAACCTCTGCTTCAGAGTACACTAGGTCGGACTCACTGGACGAAGCAAGCGAGGTATCAGATCCAGGATATAGGAAAGTCTCTGTCCATTCACCACCAGGTGGCACCCCGAAGGATTCTGAACACAACTGGAGGTCCTCCGCCTGGTCGGAGGGGTGTAGAGACTCAGGAGTAACCTCTGCTTCGGAGTACACTAAGTTGGACTCACTGGACGAAGCGAGCGAGGTATCAGGTACAGAGTATAGGAGAGTCTCTGTCCTTTCGCTACCAGGTAGCACCCCGAAGGGTTCAGGAGACAACTGGAGATCCTCCGCCTGGTCGGAGGGGTGTAGAGACTCGGAGGTAACTACCACTTTGGGGTACCCATTGTCAGGCTCACAGGACGAAGCGGACAAAGTATTGAGTACCGGGTGTAGAGAAGTCTCTCTCCATTTGTCATCGAGTGGTATCCCGGAGGGTTCAGGAGGCAACAGGGGATCCTCCGCCAGGTAGTAGAGGTGCACAGACTCTGAGGTAACCACAGCTTTGGAGCATCCTTGGACATGCACACCGGTTAAAGAGAAAGAAGCATCTGATGCCGGGTGCAGGAAGTTCTCCTGTGTGGAGTCTGGATGGGCAGAAGTCTCTTCGGCCAGGAGAACTGGTGCACTACCCACGCACATTACCCATTGGGGTTTCTCCGGGATACAGGGAGATGAAGCTTCAGTAGGGACTTCAAGGTTGGGGTCAGGAGGTCTCAGGGAGGACAGACCCTGGCGTGACGGCTTGCCTCTAAGTCTAGCACGTCTGGACTGCCTCTTGAGTTTGAGAGAAGTATTCCGGAAAGCGTAGTCACCCTGTGAGGATTCTGGGTGGGCAGTAGTCTCATTGGGCTGGAGGACTATTGCGCTACCCACACACATTACCCGTCGGGGCTGCTCCGGGATATTGGGAAGTGAAGCTTCAGCAGGGGCTTCAGAGTTAGGGTCCTCGAAGACCATACGAAAGGCCACCAGGAAGGCCTGCAGGTCAAGGATGACAGGATCCCATGCTTCCCATAGGGGGGTGACCCATTTCAAGGCATCACCCGCTAGGTAGTCAATCATAAAGGCCACTTTAGCCCAATCGGAAGGAAAATAGAGAGGGTAGGCCTTAAAGTGTAGCATGCATTGCTCCACAAATGCACGACACTGTCTTGGATCCCCATAGTAACGTGGCGGATCCGCAGGAACGAGGGCTGATAGATCCATCTGGACGGGTGCGTAATTCGCCTGGAACTCAGCTAAAGGGGGGAAAAAAAATTATTTATTTTATTTTAATGCATGTATTCGCTGGAAAAACTTCTCAAAGAGCGAAGGCCGTGGGGCTCAACGGGAACCATGGCCTGAGCATGCTGTTATGCACACGCCCGGGCTAAGCGGCGTGTGCGTGTGATTGGTAGTGATTCCACTGGACCGTGCCGGAGAGTGAATGCCTGGAGGGGCGTGACTAGGTATTCACCCGATCCGACCAGGGTCGCACGACGGCATACGACGCCAGTGCACCAAGGAGGAACCGAGCAGAGGGACCAGGTGCTACTCCAGGACAGACCCCGGACACGGCTGTTGACCCACACAGGGGAATACAGGAACAGGCTGGTAGGCTGGCACACAGACTGGTGGGTATAGGCAGGCACGACTGGTATGCAGGCAGGGAGGCACTAGCAGGTAGGAACACAGGCGGGATAGGACCCAGTACACACCGGGACTCAGGAACAATACAGGCAGAGGGTTACAAGCAAGCACAGCTAGAGTGCAGACAAGGCTGAGCAGGGAGGACAGGGCTCTGTTCACACGGAACAGACAGGAAGGGAAAGACAGAGCCAGATACTCACACAGTACTTGCAGAGACAACAAGCAGGAGTTAGGTACGAGTTCAGACTCTGCAGAAAAAGGAAGGGAACGGACATAGAGGCAAAACAGGTAAAGGACAGGAGAGAGTTCAGACTGGAACTGAGTGTACGGAGGAGACCGACACTGCAGAGGGATACAGGAGCGGGTCTGGGAATACGGCCCCCAGAGAGGCGGAACGAACAGGCAAGGAGCGTGTTCAGACAGGACAGACCAGACGCAGGAGCGGGTCTAGGAAATCGGCCACTAGAAGGCAGAACGAACAGGCAAGGAGCGTGTTCAGACAGGACAGACCAGACACAGGAGCGGGTCTAGGAAATCGGCCACTAGAAGGCGAGAGGAACAGGCTAGGAGCGTGTTCAGACAGGACAGACAAGAGAACACAGAAAGGACTCAGTTCAGACACGGGAGCTGATACCGCAAAGCAGGAGACATACAGGACTCAGTTCAGACACGGGAACTGATAACGCAAAGCAGGAGACATACAGGACACAGTTCAGACACGGGAGCTGATACCGCAAAGCAGGAGACATACAGGACTCAGTTCAGACACGGGAACTGATACAAAAAGCAGGAGACAAGAGACGGGACCTGGCACCTTCAGAGTGCAAGCACACACTGAAGGAAACACTATGCTCAGGCAGGGATAGAAGGGAGCTGCTGAGCTATATACCAAGTGACAGACAGCAATAGGCTGAGGACGCACAAGGGGTGTGACCCACAGCAGGTACAAAAGGCAGGAAGTGATCGGGCGCCGCCCTTAAGCAGCAGAAACAGACACAAACAGACAGCATGGAGGGAAGCCAGAGAGACATTCTGGACAGGAGATCAAGTGCGCCCTCTTGCACAGTGGGAGATGGACCACCATGCAAGGACGCCGCCAGGTATGTTACAACTATGATCTTCCCTAAAGGCATTGTGATGAAGTTACTGTGATTTTTTTTATGTTGTTTCTTAAGAAATTTGTGACAGAAAATCCTTATTGCATACGTTACCACTCTCCCTATGCCCACTCTTTTTGCTAAACTCTATAAAAAAAAAGGGGAAGTCAGAGAAGCAAGTAACACATGAAAGCAGTATCATATGTATATACAGTACAGACCAAAAGTTTGGACACACCTTCTCATTTAAAGATTTTTCTGCATTTTCATGACTATGAAAATTGTACATTCACACTGAAGGCATCAAAACTATGAATTAAAACATGTGGAATTATATACTTAACAAAAAAGTGTGAAACAACTGAAAATATGTCTTATATTCTAGGTTCTTCAAAGTAGCCACCTTTTGCTTTGATGACTGCTTTGCACACTCTTGGCATTCTCTTGATGAGCTTCAAGAGGTAGTCACCGGAAATGGTCTTCCAACAATCTTGAAGGAGTTCCCAGAGATGTTTAGCACTTGTTGGCCCTTTTGCCTTCACTCTGCGGTCCAGCTCACCCCAAACCATCTCGATTGGGTTCAGGTCTGGTGACTGTGGAGGCCAAGTCATCTGGCGTAGCACCCCATCACTCTCCTTCTTCGTCAAATAGCCCTTACACAGCCTGGAGGTGTGTTTGGGGTCATTGTCCTGTTGAAAAATAAATGATGGTCCAACTAAACGCAAACCGGATGGAATAGCATGCCGCTGCAAGATGCTGTGGCAGCCATGCTGGTTCAGTATGCCTTCAATTTTGAATAAATCCCCAACAGTGTCACCAGCAAAGCACCCCCACACCATCACACCTCCTCCTTTATGCTTCACGGTGGGAACCAGGCATGTAGTGTCCATCCGTTCACCTTTTCTGTGTTGCACAAAGACACGGTGGTTGGAACCAAAGATCTCAAATTTGGACTCATCAGACCAAAGCACAGATTTCCACTGGTCTAATGTCCATTCCTAGTGTTCTTTAGCCCAAACAAGTCTCTTCTGCGTGTTGCCTGTCCTTAGCAGTGGTTTCCTAGCAGCTATTTTACCATGAAGGCCTGCTGCACAAAGTCTCCTCTTAACAGTTGTTGAAGAGATGTGTCTGCTGCTAGAACTCTGTGTGGCATTGACCTGGTCTCTAATCTGAGCTGCTGTTAACCTGCGATTTCTGAGGCAGGTGAATCGGATAAACTTATCCTCAGAAGCAGAGGTGACTCTTGGTCTTCCTTTCCTGGGGCGGTCCTCATGTGAGCCAGTTTCTTTGTAGCGCTTGATGGTTTTTGCAACTGCACTTGGGGACACTTTCAAAGTTTTCCCAATTTTTCGTACTGACTGAGCTTCATTTCTTAAAGTAATTATGGCCACTCGTTTTTCTTTACTTAGCTGCTTTTTTCTTGCCATAATACAAATTCTAACAGTCTATTCAGTAGGACTATCAGCTGTGTATCCACCAGACTTCTGCACAACACAACTGATGGTCCCAACCCCATTTATAAGGCAAGAAATCCCACTTATTAAACCTGACAGGGCACACCTGTGAAGTGAAAACCATTTCGGGTGACTACCTCTTGAAGCTCATCAAGAGAATGCCAAGAGTGTGCAAAGCAGTCATCAAAGCAAAAGGTGGCTGCTTTGAAGAACCTAGAATATAAGACATATTTTCAGTTGTTTCACACTTTTTTGTTAAGTATATAATTCCACATGTGTTAATTCATAGTTTTGATGCCTTCAGTGTGAATGTACAATTTTCATAGTCATGAAAATACAGAAAAATCTTTAAATGAGAAGGTGTATCCAAACTTTTGGTCTGTGCTGTACATGTCCTTTTGTTGCCTGAAACCCTTGAGACACAAATGTCTGCATAGAAGCTGTAGACACATGACAGCAAATTTGTATTGCGTGCCCATTTACAAAATGGGGGTGTTCTGAAACTGCACATGGTGAACATCATTCCTCCTTACTACATCAAGGATATTCTGTCCCTTAACAATGTCAGTCAATCCTTACGGCCAATGAGCTGCCGCTTCACTGTCCCCTTCTTTGCACAAATCAGATTTGAGGTCAGAGCTGGGGCTGTTCTCTCACTTCCATCACATGTTTTATTTGTCTGAAGGAGGGGAAGCAGCCACTGATTGGCTGCAGGTATCATGTGACTTTGCTTTGGGAGTGTCATGGGTTTATAGCGACAGAGAGGAGCCAGAAGACCACGCCGTCTGATTTCTCCTACTCCTGCACTGACTGGAAGCACTTCTCCTTCATTTTAAACGGTGCAGGTTTCTTCTAGCAGTGCAGGGGTTAATCTGCTCAGTGGGGAGCTCCTGGAAGCTTACCTGCATTAAGGCTCTCAGTTGTTTACTGTTGGGCACTCCCCTCCTATATATACGGGACTCTGTCAAGGAGGCATTGCCAGATTGCCAGAGCTAGCTCCATTGCCTCATGGTTCAGGAGTTGGTGGAGAGTTGTTGTTTGAGAAGGCGTTTGGTGGATTTATCTGAGATAGTTGCGTGGTTTTGGTAGTGTGCAAATCCTCTCCTTCTCTTACTTTGGTTTTTCCCCCATCCTCCACTCCCCAGTGTTTTCCTCTGTTGTTTGCTTGTAAATATTTGTATGTTTGGTATTTTCCTCTATTCCTGTTCATATTACCTTGTTAGTCTGGTTGGTGAATTGCCATTCACCATTACTCCCATCTTCCCTGGGTGGGGAGAGGGAACTGTTAGAAACCTCATGTTTGTTTTTTTCATCTTGTGTTTTGCGGTCACGTGACCGTCTGCCTTTATATTCCAGCTCTGCCTTTTTGGCTGTGCTGGACTTCAGTGTTGTTGGACTGTTTTGTTAGCCAGGTGCTTCGGTGCCTATCTCTGTCAGTTCCCTTGGTCCCTTGGGACCTCTAGTACCTTTTTGTCAGTTTATCTTTTTGTGTTCTGCAATAACTCTCTCTGTTCAGGATGTGTCCCATTTTTATTCCAGTCCTTAGTTCTTTTAGGGACCCTTCCCCTTTATTCTATACGTCTTCGTTCAGACTAGTCTAGGACTAAGGCGGGTCTGTTCACAAGGAACAGGCAGCCCGCTACATCGTAGGGATTCAGCTTAGTCTTACTGTAGGGAAAGCTTTCCCCTTCTTTCCTTAGTACTTGTTGCAGATCATAACAGTAAGTCCAGCCCAAAAAACTAAAAGAAAAGAAATACGGGGATCAGTATGGCTCCCGTCCAGGATTTGGCTCGACGCTTGCAGGGGTTGACTCTGGAGGTGGCCGAGCTCCAGCAACACGTGAGTAGCTGTCCTGGAGCGCATTTTGTGGAACCCAAGGTAGGACTGCCTGATGTTTTTTATGGTAAACAGCAATATTTTTTTTTCCTTTAAAAGTGCTTGTTTGTTATATTTTCGATTGAGACCAAGGTCCTCTGGGAATGAATCACAGCGCATTGGTTTTATTATGTCACTTTTGTGCAATGAACCACAAGGGTGGGCTTTTTCTCTTCAACCTAATGATCCATGCTTAAGGTCGATAGAAGAATTTTTTTCTGCTATGAGTCTATTATATGATGATCCTGATCGAATCTCATCTGCTGAGGCCGAACTCAGGCATTTGAATCAGGAGTCAGGTGATGTTGAGAATTATTGCACACACTTTAGAAGGTGGGTTTGTGAAGTCAGATGGAATGATCCTGCTCTGAAATGTCTATTTCTTGCTGGTCTGAGTGAAAGGGTTAAGGATTTGCTAATTGCATTCCCTGCACCTGAGACTCTGCAGGATGCCATGCAATTAGCTGTTCGTGTGGATAGAAGGCTGAGATCTAGGCAGAATGAGGTAAAGACTCCTGGTCCTAGTCCCCAGAAAATCTGCTCAGATGGCGGAGAACCGATGGAGGTTGGGGCGATGTCGCTCCGCTCTCAGGAAAGAGACCAGAGGTTCGCGAGGGATTGTGTCTTTATTGTGGTAAAGCTGACCATTTGATTAAGTACTGTGAGCTTCGTTTAAGTAAAGAAAAAAAAGGTCAGGTACGCCCGTATAGCTTGTTTGCGCTCTGCTGGAGTATTTCTTTCAGGGAGTACTACTTTGCAGGAAAATTTGATTGAATTTCAGGTATTTGTGGATTGTGGTTCAACACTTAATGTGATTGATAAAGGGCTTTGGGAAAAGCTTAAATTGAAATCCAAACCTTTGTCTTCACCTATTTCTGTGATTGCAATTGATAACACTCCCTTGAAATGTATTATTCACAAGGTTGCTGCATTTCCCCTCACTATCAATGGACTTCACCAAGAAATTTTGGACTTGGTTGTATTAGATAATTTACCCTCTCCGGTCGTTCTAGGATTGCCTTGGTTAAAACTGCACAGTCCTTTGCTGGACTGGTCTACTAATATGATAAAGTCTTGGAGTCCGAAGTGCTATGATAAATGTTGTAATGGTCGCATTGAGGCTGTGGGAAAAGGGGAATTACCTGTACCTATTCAAGATTTTTGGAGGGTTTTTTCGGAGAAGGAGTCACAAGTTTTGCCTCCTCATAGGGATTATGATTGCACCATTGAGTTTATTCCGGGAGCTACTCTTCCCAAGAGTCGCATGTTTAATCTAACTATCCCTGAAAGAAAGGCCTTGGAGGAGTACATACAGACTAGCCTTGTTAAAAAAAAGGACGGGGTTTGCGTCCATGTCTGGATTTTCGTGAAATTAATAAGATTACTGTACGCAATTCCTACCTATTGCCGTTAATTCCTGACTTGTTTAACCAGTTAGTGGGGGCCAAGTGGTTCTCTAAAATTGATCTCCGTGGAGTATACAATTTGTTACGAGTGAAGGAGGGTTATGAATGGAAAACTGCTTTTAACACTCCGGTAGGTCATTTTGAGTATTTGTCAGCCATTGTTGCTGTGGTTTTGTGCTTGTGGGGCGGCGTGGCCTGGAGTCATGGGGACTCGGTCCTGCAGCATGGGTGCTGTGAGGCACCAGGCCGCCCGCCCTGCTGGTGCATTGTTGCTGTGGCGGTGGTTGGCGCACGGCTCCGCTCCCGTTCAGGTAGGAAATGTTAGGACCCACTACGAGGTTTGCCGTGACGTGGCAGTGGGCTTCATACAGTCTGATCAGAATGTTAAACTAAGAACCTCATGTTCAGTTATATACATTTTTGCCGAGAGGCATTAGATCAAATGTATGATTTTTGGAGGTGCGGTCCATGCTCCTTTTTTTTGTATTTTACAGAAAGGAGTTGTGGTGGCGGCACTGGACTCCATTTTGGAGAATGAGATTCTAAAAGCTCAAGATGATGCTTCATCTAACACTCCCCATGGGAGGTTGTTCGTGCCTAGAACCTTTAGGAGAGACTTGTTTGTGGAGTGTCATGAGTCTCGGTTGGCAGATCATCCAGGAATTTCTGAAACTAAGAGACTTATCAGTCGCAGTTTTTGGTGGCCTGGGTGGCAGAAAGAAGTCATCAAGTGGGTGCGTCAAGGTACGGTGTGTGCTAGGTCAAAGGCTTCACATACTCCTGCTGCGGGGTT
This sequence comes from Phyllobates terribilis, assembly GCF_046119375.1. Taxonomy (NCBI): domain Eukaryota; kingdom Metazoa; phylum Chordata; class Amphibia; order Anura; family Dendrobatidae; genus Phyllobates; species Phyllobates terribilis. The sequence goes on from NW_027362763.1 coordinate 139,423,435, forward strand.
GCTTTGCCCTCTGGAGGTTCCTAGTGCGCCTTGGACACATCTCTCAATGGATTTTATTACTGATCTGCCCATGTCCGAGGGTTTTACTGTCATCTGGGTGGTCGTGGCCCGTTTTAGTATGATGTGTCATTTGGTTCCATTCATTAAGTTGCCCTGTGCCAAGACACTCGCTAAGGCGTTTGTTAAGGAGATTGTCAAGCTTCATGGCCTTCCCACGGATATTGTTTCTGATAGAGGACCTCAGTTTGTGGCTCACTTTTGGCGTGCTTTTTGTGACAGGTTGGGAGTCCATTTGTCATTATCGTCTGGGTATCATCCTGAGTCTAATGGACAGACTGAAAGAAAGAACCAGGATGTAGAACAGTTTTTGCGATGTTTTGTGGCGGACAATCAAGAGGTGTGGTCTGAGTTTCTGCCTCTCGCAGAATTTGCTCTTAACAATCATACATCCTCCTCAGCTGGGTGTTCTCCTTTTTTTTGTTGTGCTGGGAGACATCCGTCTTTTGGTTCGTTCACCAAATTAGGGTCGGCGGTGCCGGAGAAGGAGAATTTTTCCGGTGATTTGGAGAGAGTTTGGACTAATGTACGTTGCAACCTTCAAGAGGCTAACAAGAAGTCCAAGAACTATTTTGACAGGAAACGTAAGGAGGTTTTGTTTACTGTGTGTGACATAGTTTGGTTGTCCTCAAAGAACCTGCGGTTAAGGATTCCCTCTAAAAAACTGGGTCCTAAGTTTGTGGGTCCATTTAAAGTGCTTCAGGTTGTTAACCCGTCTGCTGTTAAGTTGGATGTCCCTACTTCCTGGAAGATTAATCCTGTGTTTCATGTTTCCTTGTTGAAAAAGGCTGATGTATTAGATAGGGATGCCACTGTCACAGTTCCTCCTGTGGTGGAAGACAGCGAATATGAAATATCACGTATCTTGAATTCTAGATGGCATGGAGGGAGATTACAGTATCTCGTCTCCTGGAAGGGTTTCGATCCCGAAGATAACTTCTCGGTAAGGGCGGATGTCTCTGCTCCTAGGCTTGTTAGAGCTTTCCACAAGAGGTTTCCGGATAGGCCTGGGCCTGGAGGATCCGGAGGGTTCTCTTAAAAGAGGGGGTACTGTTAGAACCCTCCTGTTTGTTTTTTCCATCTTGTGTTTTGCGGTCACGTGACCGTCTGCCTTTATATTCCAGCTCCGCCTTTTTGGCTGTGCTGGACTTCAGTGTTGTTTGACTGTTTTGCTAGCCAGGTGCTTCGGTGCCTATCTCTATCAGTTCGCTTGGTCCCTTGGGACCTCTAGTACCTTTTTGTCAGTTTATCTTTTTGTGTTCTGCAACAACTCTCTCTGTTCAGGATGTGTCCCATTTTGTTCCAGTCCTTAGTTCTTTTAGGGACCCCTCCCCTTTATTCTATAGGTCTTCGTTCAGACTAGTCTAGGACTAAGGCGGGTCTGTTCACAAGGAACAGGCAGCCCGCTACATCATAGGGATTCAGCTTAGTCTTACTGTAGGGAAAGCTTTCCCCTTTTTTCCTTAGTACTTGTTGCAGATCATAACAGGAACAGACTGAGGGTGGATTCAGGAGCTCAGCAACGTACGTGGCTCCGGCATCTTCATCTTTAAAAGTAATCTGGGGAACAGGGATAGCTAGGGCGCCCCTAGCGTTAGGGACAGAGAAGGAGCTCTTGGTCTTGGGATACCCGACTACAGAGTCGTGACAGGGAGAGCCAGTATAGACACCGCTGGTATGGCGCCGATCATGGAGGGAGTATAAGTGTTATTATTTTATAAGGGGGAACATTGTGAGGAAGAAGGGGTTGTCCGAGTAGTGGACAACCCCTTTTAAGTAGTTTCAATAGTCATCATTGACCGCTCATATGCAATTTGCATACTTACAGTCATGTTCTGACTAGCTGCTCTTCCTAATTCTCTGTGTTCAAGGAGATACTACAGCCCCTGCTTCAATGAGAGAAGAAGGGAGAGAAACTAGTTGGCATGTGACTGTAAGTATGAAAATTGCATATAAGTGGTCATGTAATGACTGCTGGAATAGGCAAATAGAGCTGAATCCTGACAGCAAGTCTAGTACACACTGTTAGGATTTGCTATGTTACAGTGCTTAATCTTATAATTATAATAATATATTATAATTAATGCTCCTAACATAAACACAGATATGGTAACACATAAAATGTCAGACAGCACATTAGTTTATTAACATAGCCACGTATTAAGTTATCTGGCAAGTTATGGATGGTTATATGTGTACAGGATCACAACCAACAATAAGAACCACTATCAGTTTATAAATTTATCACCAGAACCACTAACAGTACAGAAATACAGCATCACAACCACAATCAGTGCAAGAAACACAGCACCTGAACCACCATCAGCACGTGAATACACCACAAAATTTATTACAGTGATCAGTTACCAATTCAGGTCGGCCCCATATACTTTTGTATCACATGAACCTACAACTCTCAGTATGTCCTTAACTATGGTAAGAACATATTGGGAGTTGTTAACAGCCATCATCAGACTGTGGACCATACTGGAACCACACTACTGATGAGTAGTGTTGAGCCACCCCCGTAGTGTTCGAGTTCGGTTCAGTTCGTCGAACACCCGTATGTTCGACGAACTGTTCGTCGAACTGTTCGTCGAACACCTTCGAACACCATTAAAACCAATGGCAGGCAAACAAAAACACATAGCAACACATAGAAAACACTTCAAAGGTGTCCAAAAGCTGACAAACTGCTCAGAAGACGCAACTAACACATGGAAAAGTGACAAGTACATATAGTCATGTGAAAAGAAAACAGGTGGAGGAGTAAAAGGAGGGGGAGACACAGATATAGGCATGTCATGCCCTTCTAAAACCAAAAAAGTGCGAAGCCGACACGGCCAGTCCGTTCCTGCCCGTGCGCCCTCTGTGTCGCCGGGTTTTTGCCAGAGCTGCGGTGGACCCTGACGGCCAGCCCCCCTCTCCCAATACTGGTGCCTGTCCGCTGGTGGGTCAAGCGAGCCCCCCTGCGGTGGAGGCAGGTCTAAGCTTTTTCATTTAAATTTTCTCTGTAATTTGAATGAGTACACTTTAAATCCTTCTACAAGGATCTATTGGAGGGCAAGTCTGATGCCAGGGAATTCCAGCTCCAGTAGCGTCCACTAAAGCGGTTGCAGTTAAAAAGCTTATATAAGGATCGAGCTTGGCGGTCCACCGCAAGGCGTCCTACCGCCAGTCCCAGCCCCTGTGCCTTGGGGTGCCTCCCGATGCTCTTCACTGAGTATCCCGGGGGCCCGAAGCATTTCCTTTGAAAAAATTAAGTGTCCAAACTACAGGTGGTGTAGCTTGCTTAACAGCTGGGATAATCCGCTGACTAGCAGATACTGCTACTAGGCACAAAGTATTTCCTGGGTAGATGCAGTTAAAAATTTGTAATTAGATACTGTCGTTGGATGCTGAGAAAGCACTCCACAGAGTCTCCTGGCACGCCATATATTATTTTCTTAAAAAGCTTGGGGTAGAGGTCTAGGGGACCCTTTTATAGCTAAAATCACGGCCCTGTATTGCAATACGTCACCTAGGCTGAAAATAAATGGAACTGTAGCACCCCGAGGGCTCGGTTGCTACAGAGGTATTGCACCTCACCCAGGGGTGTGATATCTCACTCTCAGGTAAGGATGGAGTGTGGATCAGGACCCCGACACCTGCATGCATTACACCACATTGCCGTGGGGCAGGGCGACCAATATGCCCCTGAGATGGGCACGACAGTCCCTGTCCCTGGCTGGAGTGGGGGGAGGGAACACCGAGGAAGGGGAACCCTGTAGTGCAGGAGCAGGGAGGAAGCAGTTCCTGGGTGCATTGAGAAGGGAGTGTAAAAGGTGGGCCCCATCTTAGTTCAGTGCAGAGAAGTCTGAGCAGAAGTGACAGGGAGCAGGGACTCTGCATGAGCTCTGCTCCGGAGGCGGGCCTAGTAACAGAGGCCCAGGCCTGGAAGAGGGAGAAGGAAGGAAGAGGAGCGGAGAAGGCTCCAGGAACGAGGAATGAATGGATCCCAGGGGTGCGGGCGGGCGAGTCGCCACCGCACGCCCGAATCCACCTGCGTGGAGGGGTCAGGCCAAAGGGGGAGACCGGTCCCCGAAACTAGTGGAGGCGGGAAACGACCCTGAGCTAGAAACCGGAGGCTGTGACATTTTATGTGGCGCAGCCCCTCGCTACACCCGCTAGGAAGGCACCACATAGGGTCAGGGAAACTGGCGCCAAGTTTACCAAGAGGAGGCCCGAGGCAGCCGGACAGAAGCGTGGTCACTGGTGGGGTAAGAAAGGCCAGAGAAAGGACACACAAAGGGGGTCCTGTGAAGCGCTCCAAAGTTATCTGGGAGTTGGCCGAGCCCCTCACCTGGTGAGCACAGTACGACATGGGCAGCCGTTACCTGCAGAAGTGGTCTGGATAATAAGAACTGTGAGTAAAGGCCCTGGACTGCATCACTGACTCCGTGTCGTTACTGCTGCTGCCCTGCACCGTCACCCCCATCCTCCGCATACACTGCCCTGAGGCTATACTCCTCCCGTGGGGAGTTATGCTACGCTCTGCTGCACCCACAACACCAGCCTCAGCGGTCTGCCCTGCAGCAGCGGTTCACTCTGACCGCAATCCACGGGTGGCGTAGTCGGACATTTAAGCATCAAAACCACATAAATAGTTCCGCCACTGGTTTGACCGCCCTGAGCCACGGAGACTACAACCCCCAGCATCCACCAAAAAGGGTCCGGCTCCGGGAGTCCCAAGGCCCAGGGGGCGCGTCAGAACATTTTCATCACCTTTCATAATCACCAATGGGAATAGGCAGGGATGTCCTTTGTCCCCTCTCTTATACATCCTAGTGACGGAGCACCTGCTCTCATCAATTCGCCATAACCCCAATATTAGGTGGATTGAGGTGGCAGGCACCGAGTACAAGTGCTCTGCATTTGCTGATAATGTCCTAGTATATATCACTCAATCACATATATCCATCCCTGCTGTTATGGCTGAAATAGATCACTTTGTTACATGGTCAAATTTTAAAATCAATGCAGCGAAGTCTGAGGCCCTCGATGTTTCCTTCCCCAAATCCATACAGGATTCCATACAGTCCAACTTTCCCTTTGCCTGGCCCTCACAGGGTATCAAATACTTAGGAATTCGTATTCATAGAGACCTCTCCCGTCTATGTTATCTTAATTTTGGGCCCTTTATTGAACAACTCCATACAGACCACGGTTGGCAAGTTAGAACTGTAAGATTCACTACGTGAACCACTGGTGTTTTGTGGAAAAGCACATGTACACTGTGCTCCAAATTATTATGCAAAAAGTGTTTAGGAGTGATAAGGTAAGAATTTTTTTGTTTGTCAGTTAAACTCATTGATGGTGATGTGTGTCAGGGCTCTTTATATCACTGTAAGCAATTGCAGACACCTGTGCTAATTAGTTTGGCAGGTGTGTACAATGAAAGGCAAGACTACTTAAGAAGGCTGTCCCACATTATTAAGCAGCCTACATTTTCTGCCAAAATGGGAAAGAAAAAGGATGTGTCGGCTGCTGAGAAGCAACAAATTGTGGAGTGTTTAGGTCAAGGCATGACTACAATCAACATTGCCAAGACACTTCATCCTGCTCATCGCACAATCAAGAAGTATGTAGCTGATTAACAGTACACACGTATGCGTGCTGATAAGGGAAAATTGAGGACTCTTTCCTACAGGCAATTACGTCAGGTTAAAAGAGCAGCGGCAAAAAAGCCTTGTCATAGCAGCAGACAAGTTTTTGAAGCTGCTGGTGCCTCCAACGTCCCCCAAACAACAAGATGCAGGGTCCTTCAGAGGTTTGCAGCTGTGCGTAAGCCATCCTGTCGACCTCCTCTATCCACTGTACACTCGATGGTCCAGATGGATGGAGTGGAGGATGGCTGGTTGATGGACACCCCATGCAAACACGGCTACGGCGCCAACAAGGAGGAGGTGGAGTAATGTTTTGGGCTGGAATCATGGGGAGAGAGATTGTCGGCCCCTTTAGGATCCCTGAAGGGGTAAAGATGAACTCCATAATGTATGTGGAGTTTCTCAAATAGCACTTCCTGCCATGGTTCAAGAAGAAGAACCGTGTATTCCGCAGCAAGATCATTTTCATGCATGATAATGCACCGTCTCATGCTGCACATAACACATCTGCATCTCTGGCTGATATGGGCATAAAAGGGGACAAACTTATGGTGTGACCCCCATGCTCCCCTGACCTCAACCCCATTGAGAACCTCTGGAGCATCATCAAAAGGAGTGTCTATGATGGCGGGAGGCAGTTCACATCTAAGCAACAGCTCTGAGAGGGTATTCTGTCCTCATGCAAAATAGTTGAAGCAGAAACCATCCAAAACCTGACAAATTCAATGGACAAGAGAGTTCAGAAGCTCCTTTCGAACAAGGGGTCCTATGTGCAAATGTAACATCTCCTAGAATAAAGTTTTGAGTTGAAAACTGTTTGATTTCAGTTTCTAATAACCTGCTAATGCTTATAATTTCAAAAATGACCATTTTTTTGTTCTTTATTAAAATGAAAAGGTTGATCAAAGAGTGTGGGGGATCTAAGAGTGTGGCAACCCAGTAGTCAGGATTATTTCGAATTCTGACAATCTGAGGGTCATGTTGCAGGTAGTGCAGCAAGAAGGCACTCATGTGTCTTGCGCATCTAGGAGCCCCAAAATTATTTTCCGGGCTAGATGCAGCTAAAAATTATTATTAATTTGAAAGCTGGTGGAGATTAGTATAGATGGTCTAATAGAATCAGTACTGCAAACTGCTACAAGGCCCAAATTATTTTACAGCCAAGATACAGATAAACATGATTAGTAATTTTAAATCTGGTGGAGTTTAGTATAGATGGCCTAATAGAATCAGTACTGCAAACTGCTACAAGGCCCAAATTATTTTCCAGCCAAGATACAGATAAACATGATTAGTAATTTTAAATCTGGTGGAGTTTAGTATAGATGGCCTAATAGAATCAGTACTGCAAACTGCTACAAGGCCCAAATTATTTTCCAGCCAAGATACAGATAAACATGATTAGTAATTTGAAAGCTTAAAATGGTTGGTGAGGTGATTTTAACAAATCATCATGCTTTTACTCTCCCCAGGATGACACAGGGGTAGAAAAGTCCTTTCAGATCCATGATTTGTTCATCTTTATGAACGTGAGTCTGTCTACATTATCAGTGGAGAGCCGCGTGCGCTTATCTGTCAGCACACCACCAGCAGCGCTGAACACACGTTCAGACAGAACGCTGGCTGCGGGGCATGACAAGATTTCCAAGGCGTAAGTGGCGAGCTCCGGCCATTTATCCAGATTGGAAGCACAAAAAGAGCAAGGGTCCAGTGACACAGTCATGGCTTCAATGTTTACTTGGAGATACTCCTGTACCATCGTCTCAAGGCGTTGACTATGTGTCAGATTTCTTGTCTCCTGTGGCTGTAGCGTCGGCGTCCCTGCCCCCTGTTAGGCAGGGACGCCGTTCCCCTCACCGGCTCCATGCCCGGCGTCCTCCTCCCGCTCTGCTGGCAGCGCGCGCTGCTTCCCGGTCACTGTGCTTAGGGCGCGCGCTCCCTCCCTCTTAAAGGGGCCGCGCGCGCCGTCCTAAGGAGTTCCCGTCCAATGGCCGGAGGATCTCACCATATATAAGGCACCTCTTCCAAAATGGAGGTGCCCGAGCAATGTTGCTGCAAAGCCTTCCAACTCTGTTCAAGCCCTCAGGTCCCATTGCCAGCTTGTTTTCCAGTGCTGTCTACCTGCTTGCAATCCTGTGGTCCGACAGTCTGCCTACCAGCATCTGCCAGTCTGTCTATGGATCAGTCCGCCTGCGGACAAGGAAGCACCTGCCAGATACCTGCCTGATACCTGCCTGATACCTGTCTACCTGCTTGCAATCCTGCGGTCCGACAGTCTGCCTACCAGCACCTGCCAGTCTGTCTATGGATCAGTCCGCCCGCGGACTAGGAAGCACCTGCCAGATACCTGCCTGATACCTGCCTGATACCTGCCTGCCTGCCAGCCTGTCCAGAGACTCTTACCCGCTCACCTGGGAGCGCTCACCTGCTACCCGCCTGCTAGCCTACCTGGAGGCTTAGCCGTCACTTGCTGTGACCACCTGCCTGTCCAGAGACTCTTACCCTGCTGTCACTTGCCGTGACCACCTGCCTGTCCAGAGACTCTTATCCTGCTGTCACTTGCCGTGACCACCTGCCTGTCGAGAGACTCTTACCCTGCTGTCACTTGCCGTGACCACCCGCCTGTCTAGAGACTCTTAACCTGCTGTCACTTGCCGTGACCACCCGCCTGTCAAGAGACTGTCCCCGTCACTCGCCGTGACCTCCTGCCCTTCTACCCAGAGACTGTCCCTGTCACTTGACGTGACTGCCTGCCCGCTTTCCCTGGGAGCCACCCGCTTCCTTACAAGGACTGCCCCTTTGTATAGTAGCTCACAGGTTCCACCTCCCAGACCCGTTACAGTTTGTTCGGGCCATGGAACCCGGTGGCACCCAAGCTCCCTCGCTCTCGGACCTATGTCATGAACTATCCCGTCAGCGGTCCCAACAGGACTCCATCTTGGGCCACCTGCGTAGTGTTAACTCCCGCCTGGACACACTGACCGCCTCATCGGGAGCTGCTTCCACCCGCACAACTACTACTCCGGCAGCGCCGCTGCCCATCAACACCATGGCATCCCTTCCCGGCCTGGCACGAGGCTTCATTAACCAGTGCACCCTGCACTTTGAACTTTTGGCATACCAGTTCACCACTGACCGAGCCAAGGTGGCCTTCATCATGTTCCATCTCACTGGGGAGGCACTGGCTTGGCTAAATCCTCTATGGGAGAGAGGAGACCCCCTGGTATCCAACCTGCCAGCCTTTCTCACGGCCTTCCAGAAAGTCTTCGATGAACCAGGACGAAAGACCTCATCCGCCTCATCTCTGCTATGCCTTCGTCAAGGGAGTCTCACCGTGGGCCAATATGCCATACGGTTCCGTACCCTTGCTTTCGAGCTTGCCTGGGATAATGAGGCACTGGTTTCCGTCTTCTGGGAGGGCCTGTCCGGCCGGATTAAAGATGAACTTGCCGGTCGGGACATTCCTACCACTCTCGATGACTTAGTGACACTTACCACCCGGATTGACATCCGGTTCCAGGAACGCACCAAAGAGGTTACTCCTGAGAGGAGGTTTCCACGCCTTGCTCCTACTTTTCTGAATCCCGTCTCTTCCTCTGTAACTCCCCGGGCGCACTCGCCAGAGCCCATGCAGGTCGACCAAACCAAGATGGTCAAAACCCGTCAAGAGTCTCGCCGTGCCGAGGGGAGCTGTTTCTACTGTGGTAGTAAGGAGCACCGGATCCGTTCCTGCCCGGAGAGGTCGGGAAACGCCTGTGTCTAGGATCGCTCAGAGAGGTCGTCCTAGAAAAGAGTAAATCCTCTCCTTCTCTGATGCTGTCGGTCTCTATCATCTGCGGGGAGAACCGTTACTTTGAACTTGCTCAACTTGATTCTGGAGCTGCCGGAAATCTCATTTCTCAGTCCCTGGTAGAGAAATACCACATTCCCACCAAACCTCTGGCTGTACCCTTATCTGTCGCCTCCGTGGATGGGGGTCTCTTACCGCATCCCATCCAACTCATCACCGAATCCATAACTCTGCAGGTGGGAATGCTGCACGCTGAGAGCATCTTCTTCCATGTTCTGCCTGGACTCTCTCACGCCCTCTTTCTAGGCCTACCTTGGCTCCAGAGACATGCACCCGTGCTTGATTGGCAGACCGGAGAAGTCCTTCGCTGGGGGCAGGACTGCCATAAGACTTGTTTAGTTCCCGTTCGTCCTGCCCGTCCTTCTCCTACCCCAGCCAATCTACCCGGCCTACCGGTTCCCTATTGGTCTTATGCGGACGTCTTTAACAAAAGAGAAGCTGAGACATTACCCCCTCACAGACCATACGATTGCCCAATCGACCTGATACCCGGTGCTACTCCTCCCCATGGGCGTATTTACCCTTTGTCCGCTGCTGAAACCCGGTCCATGTCTGAATATATTGAGGAGAATCTGGCCCGGGAATTTATCTGGAAATCTACCTCCCCGGCGGGAGCAGGCTTCTTCTTCGTCAAAAAGAAAGATGGCTCACTCCGTCCCTGTATAGACTATAGAGGCCTTAACCAGATCACGGTGAAAAATAAATACCCCCTTCCACTCATTTCTGAATTATTTGACCGTCTGAGGGGTGCTAGAATCTTCACCAAGCTGGATCTCCGTGGGGCGTATAACCTGGTCCGTATCCGTCAGGGGGATGAATAGAAGACGGCATTCAACACCCGGGACGGCCACTATGAATACCTCGTAATGCCCTTCGATCTCTGTAATGCTCCCGCCGTCTTTCAAGAGTTGGTCAATAACATCTTCCGTGACCTTCTCTACTCCTGCGTGGTGGTGTACCTGGACGACATCTTGGTCTTCTCTCCGGATCTTCCCACACACCGGAGGGACGTTCGTCAGGTCCTGCTCAGGCTCAGGCAGAACCACCTCTACGCAAAATATGAGAAGTGCCTCTTTGAGCAGACCTCGCTTCCGTTTCTGGGCTACATAATCTCTCAGACCGGCCTACGAATGGATCCTGAGAAACTGTCTGCCATCCAGAAGTGGCCCCGACTAGAGGGGTTGAAGGCTATTCAGCGGTTCCTGGGCTTCGCCAACTACTACCGCCTCTTCATTCCGCACTTCTCTTCCCGGACTGCCCCTATCTCTGCGCTCACCCGTAAGGGCGCTAATCCCAAAGAATGGCCGCCCGAAGCAGAGGAGGCCTTCCTTTCCTTGAAACAAGCTTTCTCCTCCGCCCCTGTGCTGCATCGTCCGGACGGCAACAAACAATTCTTCCTAGAAGTAGACGCTTCCTCCTCCGGAGCCGGAGCGGTACTCACCCAAAAGTCGTCTTCCGGAAGAATGGTAACCTGCGGCTTCTTCTCCAAACTCTTCTCCTCTTCTGAGCGCAATTATTCTATAGGAGACCGAGAATTATTAGCCATTAAGCTGGCACTGGAGGAGTGGCGTTACCTGCTCGAGGTGGCTCTTCACCTGGTAATAATTTACACGGACCACAAGAACTTGGCTTACCTCCAGAGCGCCCAGAGACTTAACCCGCGCCAAGCCCGGTGGTCCTTGTTCTTCGCCCGCTTTGATTTCATTCTTCATTTTCGCCCGCAGACAAAAACATCAAAGCTGCTGCCTTGTCCCGATCCTTTTTGGTCTCTGATCTAGAGGAGGAGCCTAAGCACATCATCGACCCCGCCAAAGTAATGCAGGTGGCCCCCGTGAATCTAAGTCGTCTTCCACCCGGTAAGACGTTCGTAACAGTACCTGATCGTGAGAAGGTCCTACACTGGGGACATTCGTCTAAGCTAGCTGGCCATGCTGGTCAGAAAAAGACCCTCCAGCTTATTACCCGGCATTACTAGTGGCCTACCCTGCACAAGGACGTAATAGACTTTGTTTCAGCCTGTGCGTCCTGCGCCCGCAACAAGGTTCCTAGACACCTGCCAGCCGGCCACCTCCTGCCTCTTCCTGTACCTGCAGCCCCGTGGCAGCATATAGCCATGGACTTTATAACGGACCTCCCTGTCTCTGCCGGTTGTACGGTCTTTTAGGTGGTCGCTGACCGCTTTTCTAAGATGGCTCACTTCATTCCCCTGCCGGGCCTCGCGTCTGCATCTGAGTTGGCTAAAGACTTTATCCATCATATTTTCCGTCTTCATGGTCTTCCTCTCCACATCGTATCTGATCGAGGAGTTCAGTTCACCTCTCGCTTCTGGCGAGCCATGTGTAAATTGCTGGGGGTCACCTTGGACTTCTCTTCTGCTTATCACCCACAGTCCAATGGTCAAGTAGAGCGGATCAACAAAATTTTAACCAGTTACCACTTTGTTAATGCTCACCATTCCGACTGGGTGGATCTTTTACCGTGGGCCGAATTTTCCTACAATAATCAAGAGAGCAAATCTTCCTCCAAATCCCCGTTTTTTATAGTCTACGGTCAGCATCCTCGGATCCCGTTTCCCGTCTCCACCTCGGTGGACAATCCGGCTGCGGAATCTCTTGTTAGCGAATTTTCCTCCATTTGGGAAAGTACCAGATCCGCACTTCTTCAGTCATCTGAGCGGATGAAAAAACAGGCTGACAAAAGACATCTGGATCCGCCACAATTCCGTCCTGGAAATAAAGTCTGGCTCTCGTCCAAATATGTCCGGCTCAAGATTCCGTCCTACAAGTTAGGGCCTCGGTTCATTGGCCCACTGGAAGTTATCAAACAAATCAACCCGGTGGCCTATAAATTGAAACTCCCGGCCAACTTGCGGATCCCTAACTCCTTCCATGTATCTCTACTCAAACCCGTTGTACTTAACTATTTTTCCAAGTCTACAGGTATGCCTCCTGCTCCGGTTTCCGCTGAAAACGAGTTTGAGGTAGAGAACATTCTGGCCACCAAAAGGGTAAGAGGAAAGACCTTTTTTCTAGTGGATTGGAAGGGGTTTGGTCCTGAGGAGAGAACGTGGGAGCCCCGGGAGAACATCCATGCCCCTCTCATCCTTGATAAATTTCTCTCTGGCCTAAAAAGGGGGGGCCTAAAGGGGGGGGTACTGTAGCGTCGGCGTCCCTGCCTCCTGCTAGGCAGGGACGCCGTTCCCCTCACCTCTCCGCTCCGTGCCCGGCGTCCTCCTCCCGCTCTGCTGGCAGCGCGCGTTGCTTCCCGGTCACTGCGCTCCCTCTCTCTTGAAGGGGCCGCGCGCGCCGTCCTAAGGAGTCCCCGGCCAATGGCCGGAGGATCTCACCATATATAAGGCACCTCCTCCAAAATGGAGGTGCCCGAGCAATGTTGTTGCAAAGCCTTCCAACTCTGCTTCAGCCCTCAGGTCCCGTTGCCAGCTTGTTTTCCAGTGTTGTCTACCTGCTTGCAATCCTGCGGTCTGCCTACCAGCACCTGCCAGTCTGTCTATGGATCAGTCCGCCCGCGGACTAGGAAGCACCTGCCAGATACCTGCCTGATACCTGCCTGCCTGCCAGCCTGTCCAGAGACTCTTACCCGCTCACCTGGGAGCGCTCACCTGCTACCCGCCTGCTAGCCTACCTGGAGGCTTAGCCGTCACTTGCTGTGACCACCTGCCTGTCCAGAGACTCTTACCCTGCTGTCACTTGCCGTGACCATCTGCCTGTCCAGAGACTCTTATCCTGCTGTCACTTGCCGTGACCACCTGCCTGTCGAGAGACTCTTACCCTGCTGTCACTTGCCGTGACCACCCGCCTGTCAAGAGACTGTCCCCGTCACTCGCCGTGACCTCCTGCCCTTCTACCCAGAGACTGTCCCTGTCACTTGACGTGACTGCCTGCCCGCTTTCCCTGGGAGCCACCCGCTTCCTTACAAGGACTGCCCCTTTGTATAGTAGCTCAGAGGTTCCACCTCCCAGACCCGTTACAGTGGCCTTGCAAAGGATGGGCTAAAAAAGTGGTGAAATGATTCTGCAAAATTGATGTTACCAGTAGTGTTGAGCATTCCGATACTGAAATATCGGGTATCGGCCGATATTCGCGGTATCGGAATTCCGATACTTAATTCCGATACTATTGCAATATCGTATACCGGAATCGGAAGTTCCCATAATGCAATGAGACATTTTCATTTTATTCAGCCAATGAGGATCCTAAGAAGTGTGGGCACATCCTGTTAGGCATGTAGGCATCTTAACTAATGGCATGGCTGTGATTGGCTGCTGAAATGATGTCATGATGCACTATAAAAGCCACCGCCGCCATTTTGAGCTCACTCTGCTGTGAATTCAGTTAGGGATAGGACGCTGTTGTTCTGAGGGACAGTTTTAGCTACCTATTTGCTCTATACTGCTTTACCCAAGCTACTTTCTAAATCACTGTGCCTTGCAGTGCTAGTGCACAGTTCCCTGTGCTGTTCACCGCTATCTGCAAGGTCTGTGTGTGTGAGTGCAGCTCACCCTGTAGTGTGTGCTTCAGCCAAGTCTGGTTGTAGTGCACTCAGTGTGTGTCACTGCCTCATACATTGTCCTTTTTTGCCAATTCATAATTTTTCCTGATATCTCCTATTAGTGTGGTGGTTCCATCTGTATTCAGCTAAATTGGTTCCAAACACACTATATAGGAGTAGATAGAGAAATTTTTTTCCGTCTTGCAGCACTAGTGCACAGTGCTCTGCATCTGTACTGTTCACCGCTGTCTGCAAGGTCTGGTGTGTGAGTGCAGCTCACCCTGTAGTGTGTGCTTCAACCCCGTCTGGTTGTAGTGCACTCAGTGTGTGTCACTGCCTCATACATTGTCCTTTATTGCCAATTCATAATTTTTCCTGATATCTCCTATTAGTGTGGTGGTTCCATCTGTATTCAGCTAAATTGGTTCCAAACACACTATATAGGAGTAGATAGAGAATTTTTTTTCCGTCTTGCAGCACTAGTGCACAGTGCTCTGCATCTGTACTGTTCACCGCTGTCTGCAAGGTCTGGTGTGTGAGTGCAGCTCACCCTGTAGTGTGTGCTTCAACCCCGTCTGGTTGTAGTGCACTCAGTGTGTGTCACTGCCTCATACATTGTCCTTTATTGCCAATTCATAATTTTTCCTGATATCTCCTATTAGTGTGGTGGTTCCATCCATATTCAGCTAAATTGATTCCAAACACACTATATAGGAGTAGATAGAGGAGCCTTTCTGCAGCATTGGGCCCTGCAGCCCCAGCCAGATTAGTATTAGCCTATTTTTTGCAGCCTCATCTATTGCATTGTAGGTTACCTTCCTACATTGTAATAGCTACAAAAAGTTTGTGATACTATCGTTATTACATCTTTAGGCACATCCAGTGTCTTTTTGTGACAAAAAAAACCTAAATAAAGTTCACCAAACACTCCACTTTACAGTTGTGTAGGCCACATTAGCTCATATTAAAGTCTAGTCCACACTTTATAAAATTAGTGTTTCTTATACCTGTTAGCAGCTGTTCAGGAATAAGCACACTAAGCCCTTAGTACTTTTCTGCCTATCTTTATCAGTCTACCAAGATGAAGAAGGCAGGGAGTAAGGCATGTGGTCGTGGTCGTGGGCGTGGGCGTGGAGTTTCTGCAGGGAGAGGACGTGAGGATTCTGTGCCTGCAGGGAGAGGACGTGGGGATTCTGTGCCTGCTGCGGGCACCAGTGACTCAGCATCCCCCAGTTTTACCAGGGAACAGTCCTTTATGCGCAGCTTTGTAGGAGCTAGCCGTACCCCACTGCTGCGCGAGGACCAAATTGAAGCCGTTGTCGGATGGATGGCAGCTAACGCATCGACTTCAATTAGTTCCAGATCCTCTCAGGTCCTGAGCACTGAAGAGCACCCATCTGTCTCTTCACCACCTGCCAAATTGCCCAGGCAGTCAGAGAGCCCTGGACAGGAGCCATCTCTACTTCTGTTCTCTGAATCTCTTGGCTTGGAAAGAGGGGGCCAGCCAAGCAGAATTCGAGAATTTGAAGAAGAGGTAGTATGCAGTGATGCGCAACCGTTTTGTCTCTCTGAATCTGAAGAGGCGGGTGGGCCAGTGCCTATGGTCAGCAGCACACCTCAGTACGCATCTGATGATGAGACTCAGGTGCCACTTTCTGGTGCGTACTGTGCTGTCGAGACTACCCAGGAGAAGCAGTTGTTTGAAGAGGGTGGTGTAGATGATGAGGTCCTTGACCCATCATGGCGTGAGGGACAGGAAGGTGGTGGGAGCAGCTCTGAGGAAGAGATTCCCCGAACGGCCCAAAAAGGAGGGAGAGGGAGGGGGCAGACTTGGTTGCCTGTAGCCTCCACTTCGGCACCCATTAGGAGCATGGCTCTTCCAAAATCCAAAGCGGGCGCTCCCAAGACTTGCAGTGCCTGGTCCTTTTTTGACACAGTTGCAGATGACATTTGCTTTGTCAAATGCAAGCTGTGTAATCAGAAGGTGAAAAGAGGGAAAAGTGTCAGCAACCTCAATACCACAAATATGTGGAAACATGTGCGGACCAAGCACGTGGTGGAGTTACACAAACACACTGAAGACCTAGGCCAACCTACAGCGCCACCTACCACCTCTTCAGCTCGTGTTGTAGCCTCTTCCTCCAGCTCACACACAGCTGGTTCGGCTTCCTCACAGGATCGCCATGGAAGAATCTCTGGCACTGTTGTACAGAGACACAGTGTAATTCCACCCACAGCACCACTTTCCCAGTCATCCTCACACTCCCAGGCCAGTCTACAGCCATCGTTAGCACAGGCATGGGAGAAAAGGCGCCCATACTCGGCAAACCACCCCCGAGCACAGGCTCTGAATGCTGGCATTGCTAAACTACTGGCCCTTGAAATGCTATCATTCAGGCTGGTGGAGACTGACACATTCCGTAACTTTATGGCATTGGCAGTCCCACAATACAACGTGCCCAGCCGCTTTTATTTCAGCAGGCAAGCCGTCCCTGCCCTGCAACATCATGTGGAGGGAAAAATTAAACATGCGCTACAAAACGCCGTCAGTAGCAAGGTCCACCTGACCACTGATGCGTGGACCAGTAAGCATGGACAGGGACGATACCTTTCCCTCACTGCCCATTGGGTAAATGTTGTGGAGCCGGGTACAGATCTTGAGAGTGGCACTGTACGTGTTCTGCCAACTCCAAGGATTGCAGGAATCCAGTCTGTACACATTGACTCCTCCTCATACTCCAGTTCCTCTGAATCAGCGCTGCAGGAGCCGTCACGGTCTACCTCCACATCGACCCGTGAACGGTTACCTGTTATGATGACCGATATGAGCACAGCCGTGGCCAAACGTCAACAGGCCGTATTAAAATTAATTTCTTTGGGGAATCGAAGCCACACAGCGCAGGAGCTCTGGAATGCCATCAAGCAGCAGAGTGACGTGTGGTTTGTGCCAGCGAATCTCCAGCCAGGCATGGTAGTGTGTGACAATGGCCGAAATCTGGTGGCAGCTCTGGGCCTAGGCAACCTCACTCACATCCCATGTCTGGCACATGTGCTCAACTTGGTCGTGCAGAGTTTTTTGAGGGACTATCCGGATCTTGATGCACTGCTTCACAAGGTCCGCATAGAGTGCGCTCACTTGCGGCGTTCCAGCAATGCAAGATCACGCATTGCAGCTCTGCAGCGCCGATTATGTCTTCCGGAACATCGCATCATATGTGACCTACCCACCAGGTGGAATTCAACGTTACATATGTTGGAGAGGTTGTGTGAGCAGCAGGCAGCAGTAATGGAGTACCAGCTGCAGCAGGCGCAAACAAGTCGCAGTGCGCGCCGTTCACACTTCACCACCACTGAGTGGGCCTCTATGAAGGACATTTGCCACGTTTTGCGTGCCTTCGATTATTCCACGCGGATGGCGAGTGCAGATGATGCACTAGTCAGCATGACTATCCCCCTTATCTGCCTGCTTGAAAAAACACTGCAAGCACTAAGGGACGAGGTTTTGGAAGAGGTGGAGGATGAGGAGTCACAAATGCCATCTGCTTCTCTACAGTCTGCGCAACGTGGTTCCTCACAAAGGCCTAGGCAGGGGACACTTTGTGAGGAGGATGAGGAGGAGTCAATGGATGAGGAAGACATCTGTCCAGAGGAGGGAGGTACACAATGCTCTAGTAGTCAGTATCTAGAGCGAGGGTGGGGTGATGCAGAGCAGGCAGAGATCACGCCTCAAGCAGGGGACAGCGTTTCTTGGCCAGTTGGCAGTCTGCAGCACATGGTTGATTTCATGCTGCAGTGCCTCAGAAACGACCGCCGCATCGCCCACATTCTCAACACGGCTGATTATTGGGTGTCCACCCTCCTAGATCCTCGCTACCGGGACAACTTACAAAGCCTCATAACACCATTGAACCGGGAGCGTAAAATGCGGGAGTACCAAGACGCACTGGTGCATTCCATCATGTTCTCCATTCCAACCGAGAGCAGTGCTGCTAGTGCTTTACAAAGCAGCTCAGTGCGTCGAGGCAGTGGAGGAAGCTCTGCACAAAGAGGGAGCAGAAGCAGCGCCTCAGCACAAGGCAAGACCAGTATGGCCGAAATGTGGCAAAGTTTTGTGTCCCCGCCGCCACAAATGTCTACACCATCACAGACAGCTCCAGTCAGCAGGAGGCAACGTTTCCGTCAGATGGTGACAGACTACATGTCTTGCCCTCTTAGTGTACTCCCAGACGGCTCTTCTCCCTTCAAGTTTTGGGTCTGTAAGCTGGATACATGGCCAGAGCTTAGTCAGTATGCACTGGAGGTGCTAGCTTGCCCTGCTGCTAGTGTATTATCGGAACGCGTCTTTAGTGCCGCAGGTGGTGTACTAACAGACCGTCGCATGCGACTATCCTCCGATAACGTTGACCGGCTTACTTTTCTCAAAATGAACAAGGCCTGGATCTCTCATGAATTTGCCAGTCCTCTTCCAGAATAAATAATTGGTTGGCAACAGTATCCAGGTCTCCTGTTCTGTTCATGTTTCTACCACCTGAACTGTAATCCCTGAGCTCCAACACCGCCAGTTGGCGCTCGGAAGTGCCGTCTGCACAGTCAACACTTGCTGCCGTGTTATTGGGGTTCAGTAACGTCAGCTGTTCTCCTGCTGTGCGGACGGCAATTTCTCCTGATTTGTCCACATCCACTGTACTACACATTTTAAAGTTGCTCCAATTACTCCTCTGGCTCCTCTGTTTTCATTCTTATCCCTGGGCTCCAGCACCGCCAGTTGGCGCTCGGAAGTGCTGTCTGCACAGTCAACACTTGCTACCATGTTATTGGGGTTCAGTAACGTCAGCTGTTCCCCTGCTGTGCGGACGGCAATTTCTCCTGCTCTGTCCACATTCTCACTACTACAGATTTTAAAGTTGCTCCAATTACACCTCTGGCTCCTCTGTTTTCAGTATTATCCCTGAGCTCCAACACCGCCAGTTGGCGCACGGAAGTGCCGTCTGCACAGTCAACACTTGCTGCCGTGTTATTGGGGTTCAGTAACGTCAGCTGTTCCCCTGCTGTGCGGACGGCAATTTCTCCTGCTCTGTCCACATTCTCACTACTACAGATTTTAAAGTTGCTCGAATTACACCTCTGGCTCCTCTGTTTTCATTCTTATCCCTGGGCTCCAGCACCGCCAGTTGGCGCTCGGAAGTGCTGTCTGCACAGTCAACACTTGCTACCATGTTATTGGGGTTCAGTAACGTCAGCTGTTCCCCTGCTGTGCGGACGGCAATTTCTCCTGATTTGTCCACATCCACTGTACTACACATTTTAAAGTTGCTCCAATTACTCCTCTGGCTCCTCTGTTTTCATTCTTATCCCTGGGCTCCAGCACCGCCAGTTGGCGCTCGGAAGTGCTGTCTGCACAGTCAACACTTGCTGCCGTGTTATTGGGGTTCAGTAACGTCAGCTGTTCTCCTGCTGTGCGGACGGCAATTTCTCCTGCTTTGTCCACATCCACTGTACTACACATTTTAAAGTTGCTCGAATTACACCTCTGGCTCCTCTGTTTTCATTCTTATCCCTGGGCTCCAGCACCGCCAGTTGGCGCTCGGAAGTGCCGTCTGCACAGTCAACACTTGCTGCAGTGTTATTGGGGTTCGGTAACGTCAGCTGTTCCCCTGCTGTGTTCACGGCAATTTCTCCTGCTCTGTCCATATTCACTGTGCTACTTATTTAAAACTTGCTCCAATTACACCTCTGGCTCCTCCGTTTTTAGTATTTACCCTGGGCTCCAATACCGCTAGTTGCTGCTCAGAAGTGCCGTCTGCACAGTCAACGCTTGCTCCAGTGTTATTGGGATTCAGTAACGTCAGCTGATCCCCAGCTGTGTGTCCGGCAAATTCTCCTGCTTTGTCCACATCCACTGTAGTACGGATTTAAAACCTCCTCCAAATACACCTCTGGCTCTTCTGTTTTTAGTATTTACCCTGGGCTCCAGCACCGCCAGCTGGTTCTCGGCAGTTCCATTGGCTCTTGTACCTTCTGCTACCCATCCGGGTTCCAGTACCGTCAGCTGGTTCTCGGCAGTGTCTTTGGCACGGGTACTCCCTCCTGCCCAGCCTGGTTCCAGCACGCCAGCTGTTTCCGGGTAGTGTCAACGTCACTTTGCCTCCAATGCGTTGTCCTGTCGTGTTGCGGTCGGGTTAGCCGACTCTATGGTGCCTGCAGTTTAGGTGACTCCTATGTGGGCTGCGGGATCTGGCAATGAAGGCTGGTTCCATAGTGCCAATAGGACAAGCACCCTCTGTAGGACTGTGGGTTTTGGTAACTGCGGCCGGCTCGCGGCCTTGAACTTTTTTTTTACATGGGTACCTTCTGCTACCCATCCGGGTTCCAGTACCGTCAGCTGGTTCTCGGCAGTGCCTTTGGATTAGGTGCCTCCTTCTCGGTATCCAAGTTCCACCAACGTCTGCTGGTCCTTGGTAGTGCTTTCTGGCACAGGTACCTCCTGCTTAGTAACCGAGTTCCAGTAACATCAGCTGGTCCTCGGTAGTTCCATTGGCTCTTGTACCTTCTGCTACCCATCCGGGTTCCAGTACCGTCAGCTGGTCCTCGGTAGTTCCATTTGCTCTTGTATCTTCTGCTACCCATCCGGGTTCCAGTACCGTCAGCTGGTTCTCGGCAGTGTCTTTGGCACGGGTACTCCCTCCTGCCCAGCCTGGTTCCAGCACGCCAGCTGTTTCCGGGTAGTGTCAACGTCACTTTGCCTCCAATGCGTTGTCCTGTCGTGTTGCGGTCGGGTTAGCCGACTCTATGGTGCCTGCAGTTTAGGTGACTCCTATGTGGGCTGCGGGATCTGGCAATGAAGGCTGGTTCCATAGTGCCAATAGGACAAGCACCCTCTGTAGGACTGTGGGTTTTGGTAACTGCGGCCGGCTCGCGGCCTTGAACTTTTTTTTTACATGGGTACCTTCTGCTACCCATCCGGGTTCCAGTACCGTCAGCTGGTTCTCGGCAGTGCCTTTGGATTAGGTGCCTCCTTCTCGGTATCCAAGTTCCACCAACGTCTGCTGGTCCTTGGTAGTGCTTTCTGGCACAGGTACCTCCTGCTTAGTAACCGAGTTCCAGTAACATCAGCTGGTCCTCGGTAGTTCCATTGGCTCTTGTACCTTCTGCTACCCATCCGGGTTCCAGTACCGTCAGCTGGTCCTCGGTAGTTCCATTTGCTCTTGTATCTTCTGCTACCCATCCGGGTTCCAGTACCGTCAGCTGGTCCTCGGTAGTTCCATTTGCTCTTGTATCTTCTGCTACCCATCCGGGTTCCAGTACCGTCAGCTGGTTCTCGGCAGTGCCTTTGGATTAGGTGCCTCCTTCTCGGTATCCAAGTTCCACCAACGTCTGCTGGTCCTTGGTAGTGCTTTCTGGCACAGGTACCTCCTGCTTAGTAACCGAGTTCCAGTAACATCAGCTGGTCCTCGGTAGTTCCATTGGCTCTTGTACCTTCTGCTACCCATCCGGGTTCCAGTACCGTCAGCTGGTCCTCGGTAGTTCCATTTGCTCTTGTATCTTCTGCTACCCATCCGGGTTCCAGTACCGTCAGCTGGTTCTCGGCAGTGCCTTTGGATTAGGTGCCTCCTTCTCGGTATCCAAGTTCCACCAACGTCTGCTGGTCCTTGGTAGTGCTTTCTGGCACAGGTACCTCCTGCTTAGTAACCGAGTTCCAGTAACATCAGCTGGTCCTCGGTAGTTCCATTGGCTCTTGTACCTTCTGCTACCCATCCGGGTTCCAGTACCGTCAGCTGGTCCTCGGTAGTTCCATTTGCTCTTGTATCTTCTGCTACCCATCCGGGTTCCAGTACCGTCAGCTGGTTCTCGGCAGTGTCTTTGGCACGGGTACTCCCTCCTGCCCAGCCTGGTTCCAGCACGCCAGCTGTTTCCGGGTAGTGTCAACGTCACTTTGCCTCCAATGCGTTGTCCTGTCGTGTTGCGGTCGGGTTAGCCGACTCTATGGTGCCTGCAGTTTAGGTGACTCCTATGTGGGCTGCGGGATCTGGCAATGAAGGCTGGTTCCATAGTGCCAATAGGACAAGCACCCTCTGTAGGACTGTGGGTTTTGGTAACTGCGGCCGGCTCGCGGCCTTGAACTTTTTTTTTACATGGGTACCTTCTGCTACCCATCCGGGTTCCAGTACCGTCAGCTGGTTCTCGGCAGTGCCTTTGGATTAGGTGCCTCCTTCTCGGTATCCAAGTTCCACCAACGTCTGCTGGTCCTTGGTAGTGCTTTCTGGCACAGGTACCTCCTGCTTAGTAACCGAGTTCCAGTAACATCAGCTGGTCCTCGGTAGTTCCATTGGCTCTTGTACCTTCTGCTACCCATCCGGGTTCCAGTACCGTCAGCTGGTCCTCGGTAGTTCCATTTGCTCTTGTATCTTCTGCTACCCATCCGGGTTCCAGTACCGTCAGCTGGTTCTCGGCAGTGTCTTTGGCACGGGTACTCCCTCCTGCCCAGCCTGGTTCCAGCACGCCAGCTGTTTCCGGGTAGTGTCAACGTCACTTTGCCTCCAATGCGTTGTCCTGTCGTGTTGCGGTCGGGTTAGCCGACTCTATGGTGCCTGCAGTTTAGGTGACTCCTATGTGGGCTGCGGGATCTGGCAATGAAGGCTGGTTCCATAGTGCCAATAGGACAAGCACCCTCTGTAGGACTGTGGGTTTTGGTAACTGCGGCCGGCTCGCGGCCTTGAACTTTTTTTTTACATGGGTACCTTCTGCTACCCATCCGGGTTCCAGTACCGTCAGCTGGTTCTCGGCAGTGCCTTTGGATTAGGTGCCTCCTTCTCGGTATCCAAGTTCCACCAACGTCTGCTGGTCCTTGGTAGTGCTTTCTGGCACAGGTACCTCCTGCTTAGTAACCGAGTTCCAGTAACATCAGCTGGTCCTCGGTAGTTCCATTGGCTCTTGTACCTTCTGCTACCCATCCGGGTTCCAGTAACATCAGCTGGTCCTCGGTAGTTCCATTGGCTCTTGTACCTTCTGCTACCCATCCGGGTTCCAGTACCGTCAGCTGGTTCTCGGCAGTGCCTTTGGATTAGGTGCCTCCTTCTCGGTATCCAAGTTCCACCAACGTCTGCTGGTCCTTGGTAGTGCTTTCTGGCACAGGTACCTCCTGCTTAGTAACCGAGTTCCAGTAACATCAGCTGGTCCTCGGTAGTTCCATTGGCTCTTGTACCTTCTGCTATCCATCCGGTTTCCAGTACCGTCAGCTGGTCCTCGGTAGTTCCTCAGCTTTCTTGTACCTTCTGCTACATTTCCAAGTTCAAGCTTTTTGAAATGGTTCTTGGTAATCACTCTGGATCTCCCTGACGAGGACCCTGAAGACGAGGACCCTGAAGACCAACCCTAAGAAGACGAGGACCCCGAAGACAATGACCCTGAAGACGAGGACCCTGAAGACCACCCCGAAGAAGACGAGGACCCTGAAGACCACCCCGAAGAAGACGAGGACCCTGAAGACCACCCCGAAGAAGACGAGGACCCCGAAGACGAGGACCCAGAAGACCAACCCGAAGAAGACGAGGACCCCGAAGACGAGGACCCCCGAAGACGACGACCCTGAAGACCACCCCGAAGAAGACCAAGAAGATGACCCTGAAGAAGTTGACCAAGAAGACAAAGAAGAGAAGACAAGCACCAAGATACAGAAAAACAAGAGACAGAAAACCAAGAAGCAGAAATACAAGAAGCTGCAGAACAAAAAGCGGAAGAACATTAAGCATAAGACTAAAAATCAGAGCAAAAGATAATATCTAAATTATAAGCAGAAGATGACTAAGCAGTGTATGGGGGTGAGTCCGTTCCTCCTCGTGGTGCCCCTGGAAAAGACCTGCTGCTGCAGGCCAAACTGAACGCGGACAAATCCTGTTGTAAATCTTTTGTGACGGGCAGAACGAAAGGTGTAATGTCCAACCTTTTATAGATAACAACTACAGGAATGCCTGTCACAAATAAGAATATGATGAAGAAGAAGAATATGAAGAAGATGAAGAAGTA
Source organism: Phyllobates terribilis (assembly GCF_046119375.1). Lineage (NCBI taxonomy): Eukaryota > Metazoa > Chordata > Amphibia > Anura > Dendrobatidae > Phyllobates > Phyllobates terribilis. The sequence goes on from NW_027362763.1 coordinate 139,447,519, forward strand.
GAATATGAAGAATGTAAAAAAAAGAATAATACGAAGAAGGTGAAGAAGAAGAAGGTGAAGAAGAAGTGGATGAAAAAGATGCTGAGGATGATGAAGGAGAAAGTGTGGGAGAAGTAAAAAAGAAGGTGAAGAGCATGGAAGTAGTGAAACATAAATATCTGACAAAATATAAAAATACTTAACATAGTTAATATTTCCGTAACTCAGAACATAATAAAAAAATATTAATTCCTGCTATTCCATTTGACTGGGCTAAACCTCTATGCCTTTATTGTCTCCCCCACCTCCCCCAATACATTCTACATTATTCTTAGTTGTTTTCCTTCATGTAGAAATAACCTACAAGGAAAGAAAGGGTTTATTTTAATTCCGATATTTATGTCCCATTGACTTGCATTGGTTTCCGGTATCGGAATCGGCGATATCCGATACTTTTTCGGTATCGGTCCGATCCAATCCGATCCGATATTTCCCGATATCGGAAGGTATCGCTCAACACTAGTTACCAGCAGATACTGTGTTTCTGTTATGTTTTGAGTGCTGAACACTTGACGGTCCCACGGATGGCAAGTTGGAACTGTGAGATTCACTACTTGCACCACTAGTGTTTTGCGGAAAAGCACATGTAAGATTCTGCAACAGTCTCTGCTGATACTCCTGCATGCGTGCATCTCTTTCTATGACAGGAATAATTTCTGCAAATTTACTTTTGTACCGGGGATCTAACAGTTTGGCAACCCAGTAGTCAGGATTATTTCTAATTCTCACAATTCGAGGGTCATGTTGCAGGTACTGCAGCAAGAAGGCACTCATGTGTGTTGCGCATCCAGGAGCACCAAGTCCCTGTTGTGTTGGTGGCGAGGTAACAATCATGCTTCCTTCCTCTGCCCTCTCCCCCCAACCTCGCACAACAGAAATGTGATCAAGGTCTCCCTCATCTGATGAGTCTTCCATCAGTTCGTCCTCCACTTCTTCCTGGGCTCCTGCACCTTCCTCACTAGTTTGGCTGCTACCATGCACCCTGGTAAAACCATCTCCCCCACCCTCACATGCCTGCCGCCTTGGTGCTGCCGACCGTCTGGACCTTGCAGATGTTAGCCCTTCCGCATACAACTCCTCCTCCTCTACTTCCTCCACCTCCTCTTGTGCCACCACCTGACTCCGAATTCTGTTTAACATGTGCTCCAGCATGTAAATCACCGGAATAGTCATGCTGATAATGGCATCGTCAGCACTAAACATCTTCGTCGCCATTTCAAAACTGTGCAGAAGGGTGCATAGGTCCCTGATCTGAGACCACTCCTCCAGCGTGATTTGCCCCACCTCTTGATCTCGTTGGCCCAGGCTATACATCAGAACGTATTGCACCAGGGCTTGTCGGTGCTGCCACAGTCGCTGCAACATGTTCAGAGTCGAATTCCACCGGGTAGGCACATCGCATTTTAGCCGGTGAAGTGGCAGGCCCAACGACTTCTGTAGAGATGTAAGTCGCTGAGCTGCGGGATGCGGACGGCGGAAGTGAGCACACAGCGACCGTGCCCTCTGCAGAAGGCCATCTAGTCCGGGATAGTGGGCTAAAAATTGCTGGACAACCAGGTTCAACACGTGAGCCATACAAGGCACGTGTGTGACATTGCCCTGGCGAAGGGCCGCACCCAGGTTTACAGCATTGTCGCACACGGCCTTCCCTGGTTTCAGGTCCAGTGGAGACAACCATTCATGAAACTGGTTCTCCAGAGCTGACCACAACTCCTCAGCTGTGTGACTCACATTTCCCAGACATTTCAAAGTAAAAACTGCCGGATAACGTTGAGCCCTGCTGCCAGTATAGTAAGGAGGTGTGCAGGATCCCTTCTGCGCAGTTAGAAAGCTTGTGGCATGACCAGACAGGCTTTGGGTGCAGGTGGAGGACCGAGAGGAAAGTTGAGGAGGCAGAAGCAGTGGAGGAACTTTGAGATAAAGAGGATTGACGCACAACTCGTGGGGATGGCAAGACTTGGACAGCAGCCCCTTGTCCTGATGTCACCATAGTTACCCAGTGCCCAGTCAGCGACATGTAACGCCCCTGTCCATGCCTACTTGTCCAAGTGTCTGTGGTGAAATGCACCCTGTCACACACAGAGTTTCTCAAAGAAGCGGTGATGTTGTGTGCGACATGCTGGTGGAGCGCAGGCACACCTTTCTTTGAGAAGTAGGGCCGACTGGGCATCTGGTACTGGGGCACTGCGATGGACATAAGGTCTCGAAAATCCTCTGTGTCCACCAGGCGGAAAGGCAGCATTTCTTTAGCCAAGAGCTTGCAGATGGTGAAATTCAACCTCTTAGCTTTCTCATGGCTAGGAGGAAATGGTCTTTTACTTGTCCACATCTGAGGGACCGAGGGCTGGCTGTTGTGCTTAGACGGGGTTGAGAAGGGTGTCCCCGGCAAACTGCCGGTCTGTGAGGAAGATGCAGGCGGACATGTTAGGTTGCCTTGATCCAAAGGTGGTGCTATCGATGTAGGACAGCGCTGAACACCTGCTGGTGTTTCCACCTCCAAAGAAAATGATGACCTGCCAATCACGCTGGCTGTTGCGGGTAAAGAGGTGGCAGGTCTGCGTCCCAAAACAGGTGTGACTGCTTTCCCCCCAGTCACAGAGGATGAAGAGGCCGCAGATGCACAAGATGTGGCAGATGGTGGTTGGCCCGGCCGGCTAGGCCGCATTGTAGCACAGTGAGCTTCCCACTGCAACTTATGCTTCATATCCATGTGCCGGTTCATGCATGAAGTACTCAAACTATGTATTTTTTGGCCTCTACTTAGCTTTTGCTGACAAATGTTACAGATAACACGAGTTGGGTCATCTTTATCGATCTGAAAAAATGCCCAGGCAATGCAAGGCTTAGCACCCATGCTACCTGAAGAGCCACCACGACTTGTGGTCAGAGGCAGAGTTGTGTTTGAGGATGCAGTTGTTGACGTGCTTCCAGTACTACGTCTCTGTCCAGGAAGGCGCAACCTGACCTCGTCGTCACTAGCATCCTCCTCCACCTCCTCTGCTGACCTCATCGACTGGCTGACTGTGGGTTGACAGTAAGTGGGATCTCCAACCTCGTCATCATCACCCTGTGTGTTATCACACCCGTCGTCCTCAGAGCCAACCTCTTCCTGCCCTGACAAAAAACTAAAGTTGTCGCTCCAATCAGGTATTTGAGTCTCATCATCGTCTTCCTCATTGTCTCCACCAACAGGAGTTACAGTTTGGGAACGAGGGTGTACATTATGGTCAGAACCTTCTGCGTCTGGTCCTGGATCCGACTCATAAAGATTCTGGGCATCAGTGCAGATCATTTCCTCGTCTGGATTAACAGAAGCTCTGGAGCCGACCTCTGATTCCCAGGCTATAGTATGAGTAAACAGCTCTGCAGACTCAACCATCTGTTCTACCCCATACTCAGACGGGCAGCTGGAGACTTGGGAGCTCTGAGGAAGCAAGTGCGATTGGGGTGACACCTCTGAGGACTGGAGTATTTGTGATGTTGAAGTTGAGGTGGAGGAGAGCCCACTTAAAAGAGCACTTGATATCCGTTGAAGCACCTGCTGTTTTTGTGCCTCATCTGGAATTTGTAGCGATTGGCGTGGCCGTAAGAAAGGGATCTTATCACATTGTCCGCTAAAAGAAGTAGACATCTTAGTTTGGCTGGAAGATGGTCTTTCTTCTGCAGATGTTACTGTTGCTTTAACACCTACCACACGGACACAACCTTTTTTTTCCCTTCCCAACACGCCTATTCCCCTTTCCACCAGCAGCAGGCCTTTTTCCACTCATTTTGGTGGTTAACTAATTCACAACTCTGGAGTTGTTTGCACAAAAAACAATGGATGGGAACCGAGCAGAGCTGAGTGGCCAAACTGTGGTATTAGCCCAAAAGTATTGGCTGGGTTAAATGCAGATAAAAATTATTTTGAATTTGCAACCTGGTGGAGGTTAGTATAGATGGACTAATAGAACAAGTCCCATACACTGCTACAAGCCGAAATATTTTTTCAGGGCTAGATGCAGAAAAAAATTATATTGAATTTGCAACCTGGTGGAGGTTAGTATAGATGTACTAATAAAACAAGTCCCACACACTGCTACAAGCCGAAATATTTTTTCAGAGCTAGATGCAGAAAAAAATTCTATTGAATCTGCAACCTGGTGGAGGTTAGTATAGATGGACTAATAGAACAAGTCCCACACACTGCTGTAGCGCCGGCGTCCCTGCCCTCTGCTAGGCAGGGACGCTGTTCCCCTCACCTCTCTGCTCCGTGCCCGGCGTCCTCCTCCCGCTCTGCTGGCAGCGCGCGCTCCTTCCCGGCCACTGTGCTTAGGGCGCGCGCTCTCCCTCCCTCTTAAAGGGGCTGCGCGCGCCGTCCTAAGGAGTCCCCGGCCAATGGCCGGAGGACTTCACCATATATAAGGCACCTCCTCCAAAATGGAGGTGCCCGAGCAATGTTGTAGCACTGTTCACTACTCTGCTTCAGCCCTCAGGTCCCGTTGCCAGTTACCTGCCAGATACCTGCCAGATTCCTGCCAGTCTGCTGTCTAATTCCTGCCTGATATCCTGCTACCTGCCTGCTAGCCTGAGGTCCGACGGTCTGCCTTACAACTCCTGTCAGTCTGTCTAAGGACCAGCTTGCCCGCTCACCTGGGAGCGCACATCAGCTACCTGCCTGCTTGCCTGAGGTCCGACGGTCTGCCTTTCAACTCCTGTCAGTCTGTCTATGGACCAGCTTGCCTGCTCACCTGGGAGCGCACATCTGCTACCTGCCTGCTAGCCTACCTGGAGGCTCCGCCGTCACGTGCTGTGACCACCTGCCTGTCCAGTGACTCCTGCCCGCTCACCTGGGAGCGCTCATCTGCTGCCTGTCTGCTAGCCTACCTGGAGGCTCTGCCGTCACGTGCTGTGACCACCCGCCTGTCCAGAGACTTCTGCCCGCTCACCTGGGAGCGCTCATCTGCCGCCTGTCTGTTGATCTTCCTGGAGGCTCCGCCGTCACATGCTGTGACCACCCGTTTATCCAGAGACTCTCGCCTGCTCACCTGGGAGCTCACGTCTACCATCAGCCGCCACAGGTCGTACCAACCCTTTACCCAGAGACTGCCCCGGTCACTTGCCGTGACCATCTGCCCGTTCATCCAGAGACTGCCCCGGTCACTTGCCGTGACCATCTGCCCGTTCATCCAGAGACTGCCCCGGTCACTTGCCGTGACCTCCTGCCCGTTCTTCCAGAGACTGTCCCGGTCACCTGCTGTGACTGCCTGCCTAGTCGCCACCCGCTCCCTTACAAGGACCGCCCCCTTGTATAGTAGCTCAGAGGTTCCGCCTCCCAGACCCGTTACAGTTTGCTCGGGCCATGGAACCCGGTGGCACCCAAGCTCCCTCGCTCTCGGACCTGTGTCATGAACTGTCCCGTCAGAGGTCCCAACAGGAGTCCATCCTGGGTCACCTGCGGAATGTCAATTCTCGCCTGGACACTCTGACTGCTTCGCCAGCAACCTCCGCCAGTGCCATGACTCGCAATCCGGCAGCTCCGCTGCCCACTAATACCATGGTATCCTACCCCGGACCCCGGCTTTCTGCACCTCCTCGCTTCGGAGGCGACTCCGCCCAGGCTCGGGGCTTCATAAATCAGTGCACCCTGCACTTTGAACTCCTGTCCCACCAGTTTAACTCCGACCGGGCCAAAATTGCCTTCATCATGTCCCATCTCACCGGGGAGGCCCTGGCCTGGCTAAATCCTCTATGGGAGAGAGGAGACCCCCTGGTGTCCCACTTGCCTGCCTTTCTCACGGCTTTCCAGAAAGTCTTCGACGAACCAGGACAGAAGACCTCATCCGCATCATCACTGCTACGCCTCCGTCAGGGAAGTCTCACCGTGGGCCAATATGCCATACGGTTCCGTACCCTTGCCTCGGAGCTGGCCTGGGATAACGACGCTCTGGTATCCGTCTTCTGGGAGGGTCTGTCCGGCCGTATTAAAGATGAACTTGCCGGTCGGGACATTCCTACCACTCTCGATGACCTAATAACTCTTGCCACCCGGATTGACCTACGGTTCCAGGAGCGTGCCAAAGAGGTCACCCGTGAGAGGAGGTTTCCACGTCTAGCTCCTACTTTTCAGAAACCCGTCACTCCCTCCGTCTCTCCCCAGGTACACTCTCCTGAGCCTATGCAGGTCGACCAGACCAAGATGGTCAAAACCCGTCAGGACTTACGCCGTGCCGAGGGGAGTTGCTTCTACTGTGGCAGTAAGGAGCACCGGATCCGTGCCTGCCCGGAGAGGTCGGGAAACGCCTGTGTCTAGGTTCGCTCAGAGAGGTCGACTTAGACAAGAATAAATCCTCTCCATCTCTGCTGCTGTCAGTGTCAATCGTCTGCGGGGAGAACCGTTATTTCGAACTAGCCCAACTTGACTCTGGAGCAGCCGGGAATCTTATTTCACAGTCCCTGGTAGAGAAATACCGCATCCCCACCAAACCTCTGGCTGTACCCTTGTCTGTTGCTGCCGTGGATGGGGGCCTCTTACCACGCCCCATCCAACTCATCACCGAATCCATTACTCTGCAGGTGGGAATGCTGCATTCTGAGAGTATCTCCTTTCATGTTCTGCCTGGACTCTCTCACGCCCTCTTGCTAGGTCTACCTTGGCTCCAGAGATATGCACCCGTGCTTGACTGGCAGACCGGAGAAGTCCTTCGCTGGGGACAGGACTGCCATAAGACCTGTCTGGTTCCCGTCCATCCCGTCCGTCCTTCTCCTACCCCAGCTAATCTACCTGGACTTCCGATTCCTTATTGGTCTTATGCTGATGTCTTTAATAAAAAGGAGGCAGAGACACTACCCCCTCATAGACCATACGACTGCCCTATCGACCTGTTACCCGGTACTACTCCTCCCCGTGGGCGTATTTATCCATTATCCGCTGCTGAGACCCGGTCGATGTCCGAATAGATTGAGGAGAATCTGGCCAGGGGATTCATCCGGAAATCTACCTCCCCGGCGGGAGCAGGCTTCTTTTTCGTCAAAAAGAAGGACGGCTCTCTCCGTCCCTGTATAGACTATAGAGGCCTTAACCAGATCACGGTGAAGAATAAGTACCCCCTTCCGCTCATTCCGGAGTTATTTGATCGTCTGAGGGGGGCTAGAATCTTCACCAAACTGGACCTCCGTGGGGCGTACAACCTGGTTCGTATCCGTCAGGGGGATGAATGGAAGACGGCATTCAACACCCGGGACGGCCACTATGAATATCTGGTAATGCCCTTTGGTCTCTGTAACGCTCCTGCCGTCTTTCAAGAGTTGGTCAATGACATCTTCCGGGACCTTCTCTACTCCTGCGTAGTGGTGTACCTGGACGACATCTTGGTCTTCTCTCCGGATCTCCAGACTCACCGGAGGGACGTTCGTCAGGTCCTGCTCAGGCTCAGGCAGAATCACCTCTTCGCTAAATACGAGAAGTGCCTCTTTGAGCAGACCTCGCTTCCGTTTTTGGGCTACATTATTTCTCAGACCGGCCTACGAATGGATCCAGAGAAACTGTCTGCCATCGAGAAATGGCCTCGACCGGAGGGGTTGAAGGCCATTCAGCGGTTCCTGGGCTTCGCCAACTACTACCGCCTCTTCATACCACACTTCTCTTCCCAGACTGCCCCAATTTCCGCGCTCACCCGTAAGGGTACTAATCCCAAAGAGTGGCCGCCCGAAGCAGAGGAGGCCTTTCTTTCCTTAAAACAGGCCTTCTCTTCCGCCCCGGTGCTGCATCGCCCGGACGGCAACAAGCAGTTCTTCCTGGAAGTTGACGCCTCCTCCTCTGGAGCCGGAGCGGTACTTACTCAAAAATCATCTTCCGGGAGGATGGTAACTTGCGGCTTCTTCTCTAAACTCTTCTCCTCCTCAGAGCGCAATTATTCCATAGGAGACCAAGAGTTATTGGCCATCAAACTGGCATTGGAGGAGTGGCGTTACCTGCTCGAGGGGGCTCTTCACCCGGTAATAATTTACACTGACCACAAGAACTTGGCTTACCTTCAGCATGCCCAGAGACTTAACCCGCGCCAAGCCCGGTGGTCCTTGTTTTTTGCTCGCTTTGATTTTGCTCTTCATTTTCGCCCGGCTGACAAAAACGTCAAGGCGGACGCCTTGTCTCGGTCCTTTCTGGTGTCTGATCTCGAGGAAGATCCGAAACACATCATCGATCCCGCCAGAGTAATGCAGGTGGCTCCCGTGAGTCTAAATCGTCTCCCTCCCGGAAAGACGTTCGTATCAGTACCTGATGGGGAGAAGATCCTTCACTGGGGTCACTCGTCTAAACTGGCTGGCCACGCCGGTCAGAAAAAGACCCTCCAGCTTATTACCCGGCACTACTGGTGGCCTACCCTGCACAAGGACGTAATAGACTTTGTTTCTGCCTGTGTGTCCTGCGCCCGCAACAAGGTTCCGAGACATTTGCCAGCCGGTCGCCTCCTTCCGCTTTCTGTACCTGCTGCCCCCTGGCAGCATATAGCAATGGACTTTATAACTGACCTCCCAGTCTCTGCCGGTTGTACGGTCATTTGGGTGGTCGCTGACCGCTTCTCCAAGATGGCTCATTTCGTTCCCCTGGCAGGCCTCCCGTCTGCACCCGAGCTAGCTAAAGACTTTATTCGTCACATCTTTCGTCTTCATGGCCTGCCCCTCCACATCGTGTCGGATCGTGGGGTACAGTTCACCTCACGCTTCTGGAGAGCCACTTGTAAACTGCTAGACGTCACCCTGGACTTCTCTTCTGCTTACCACCCACAGTCCAATGGTCAAGTGGAGCGGATCAATCAGAACCTGACCAGTTACCTCCGGCACTTCGTTAATGCCCATCATTCAGACTGGGTGGATCTCCTACCATGGGCCGAGTTCTCTTATAACAATCACGAGAGCGAATCCTCCTCCAAATCCCCGTTTTTTGTAGTCTTCGGTCAGCATCCTCGGATTCCTTTTCCTGTCTCCACCTCTGTGGACAACCCGGCTGCGGAATCTCTCGTTAGCAAATTTTCCTCCATTTGGGAGAGTACCCGATCCGCACTCCTTCAGTCGTCCGAACGGATGAAAAGACACGCTGACAAAAAACGCCTGGATCCTCCACAATTTCGTCCTGGAGATAAAGTCTGGCTCTCATCTAAATATGTCCGACTCAAGATACCTTCTTACAAGTTAGGGCCTCGGTTCATCGGTCCTCTGGAGGTCATCAGTCAGATCAACCCGGTGGCCTATAAATTGAAACTCCCGGCCAACTTACGGATCCCTAACTCCTTCCATGTATCTCTCCTCAAACCTGTGGTACTTAACTTTTTTTCCAAGTCTACAGGTACGCCTCCTGCTCCGGTTTCTGCTGAGGACGAGTTTGAGGTAGAGAACATTCTTGCCACCAAAAGGGTAAGAGGAAAGACCTTTTTTCTAGTAGATTGGAAGGGGTTTGGTCCGGAGGAGAGAACGTGGGAGCCCCGGGAGAACATCCATGCCCCTCTTATCCTTGCTAAATTTCTGTCTGGCCTAAAAAAGGGGGGGCCTAAAGGGGGGGGTACTGTAGCGCCGGCGTCCCTGCCCTCTGCTAGGCAGGGACGCTGTTCCCCTCACCTCTCTGCTCCGTGCCCGGCGTCCTCCTCCCGCTCTGCTGGCAGCGCACGCTCCTTCCCGGCCACTGTGCTTAGGGCGCGCGCGCTCTCCCTCCCTCTTAAAGGGGCCGCGCGCGCCGTCCTAAGGAGTCCCCGGCCAATGGCCGGAGGACTTCACCATATATAAGGCACCTCCTCCAAAATGGAGGTGCCCGAGCAATGTTGTAGCACTGTTCACTACTCTGCTTCAGCCCTCAGGTCCCGTTGCCAGTTACCTGCCAGATACCTGCCAGATTCCTGCCAGTCTGCTGTCTAATTCCTGCCTGATATCCTGCTACCTGCCTGCTAGCCTGAGGTCCGACGGTCTGCCTTACAACTCCTGTCAGTCTGTCTAAGGACCAGCTTGCCCGCTCACCTGGGAGCGCACATCAGCTACCTGCCTGCTTGCCTGAGGTCCGACGGTCTGCCTTCCAACTCCTGTCAGTCTGTCTATGGACCAGCTTGCCCGCTCACCTGGGAGCGCACATCTGCTACCTGCCTGCTAGCCTACCTGGAGGCTCCGCCGTCACGTGCTGTGACCACCTGCCTGTCCAGTGACTCCTGCCCGCTCACCTGGGCGCGCTCATCTGCTGCCTGTCTGCTAGCCTACCTGGAGGCTCTGCCGTCACGTGCTGTGACCACCCGCCTGTCCAGAGACTTCTGCCCGCTCACCTGGGAGCGCTCATCTGCCGCCTGTCTGTTGATCTTCCTGGAGGCTCCGCCGTCACATGCTGTGACCACCCGTTTATCCAGAGACTCTCGCCTGCTCACCTGGGAGCTCACGTCTACCAGCAGCCGCCACAGGTCGTACCAACCCTTTACCCAGAGACTGCCCCGGTCACTTGCCGTGACCATCTGCCCGTTCATCCAGAGCCTGCCCCGGTCACTTGCCGTGACCATCTGCCCGTTCATCCAGAGACTGCCCCGGTCACTTGCCGTGACCTCCTGCCCGTTCTTCCAGAGACTGTCCCGGTCACCTGCTGTGACTGCCTGCCTAGTCGCCACCCGCTCCCTTACAAGGACCGCCCCCTTGTATAGTAGCTCAGAGGTTCCGCCTCCCAGACCCGTTACAACTGCTACAAGCCGAAATATTTTTTCAGAGCTAGATGCAGAAAAAAATTATATTGAATTTGTAACCTGGTGGAGGTTAGTATAGAAGGACTAATAGAACAAGTCCCACACACTGCTACAAGCCGAAGCCCAAATATTTTTTCAGAGCTAGATGCAGATAAAAATTATATTGAATTTGCAACCTGGTGGAGGTTAGTATAGATGGACTAATAGAACAAGTCCCACACACTGCTACAAGCTGAAGCCCAAATATTTTTTCAGAGCTAGATGCAGAAAAAAATTATATTGAATTTGCAACCTGGTGGAGGTTAGTATAGATGGACTAATAGAACAAGTCCCACAGACTGCTACAAGCCAAAATATTTTTTCAGAGCTAGATGCAGATAAAATTTATTTTGAATTTGCAACCTGGTGGAGGTTAGTATAGATGGACTAATAGAACAAGTCCCACACACTGCTACAAGCCGAAATATTTTTTCAGAGCTAGATGCAGATAAAAATGATTTTGAATTTGCAACCTGGTGGAGGTTAGTATAGATGGACTAATAGAATGATGCTATGCCCAAAAGGTTTTACTTCACAAGGTGCAGTAAAAAAATTGGTATTCTATACACAGGTGGTGTAGCTTGCAACACAGATAGGCTACTCCAGTGACTAACACACACTGCAAGAGGCCAAAAAGGATTTGCTTTGCTAGATTTAGCCAAATGCTGTGAAAAAAACTTGCACAGCACTAAAACAGACCTGCCTGGCAAAAAGTGATAGGAACTGATGTAGCCTAGCCCTCAAAAGGACTGCAATTACAATTAGTCTTTACTCCCAACCAATCTATTTAACAGCACAGACCTGCCTGATAAAAGTGATAGGAACTGATGTAACCTAGCCCTGAAAAGGACTTCAATTACAATTAGTCTTTACTCCCAACCTATCTATTTAAGAGCACAGACCTGCCTGATAAAAGACGTAGGAAATGATGTAACCTAGTCCTTAAAAGGACTGCAATCACAACTATTCCCTACTCCCAAGCTATCTGTAGATTTGTGCGAAAATTGGCTTGAAATTAACAAAGTATAGCGCACACAGCAACAGCGGTGCTGTCTAACACGCAGCTGCAGCAGTGAGAAAATGGTAGCGACGGGGAAAATGGCTGGGTCTTATAGGGCAAGGACATGTCACATACACTGCCAATGACACATGCCCTTGCTTGTGTGAAAAAAAGCAGTTCGCTCCGTGTGTGCGCTGCTGATAGGCTGACAGATTGCATCTCCCCACTGTAAATGGGGGAAAGAGAAAAAAAAATGGAGATCTTCATTATTCCTGCAGAGATCCATCCCCTGCCCCTCCCCCCGCCCCGCTGTACACTCAAACTGCGTATTAACATTAATTTTCAGCATTACTGAGAAAAAATCCAGTTATGATTTTGGTGCACGAACAGTCATCGAACATAACCTCGAACAGCCGAATTTTTCTCAAATCGTTCGTGTTCGCCGAACGGCTCGAACACCGCCCAAAACAGCTCGAATTTGAGATTGGCGAACAGTTCGAGTCGAACAGCGCTCATCTCTACTGATGAGATGTACTCAGTATCACAAACATTTACATCCAGGTACCTTACAGGTGATATCTTCTCTGATTGGAGCCAGTATTTCTTTTATTTTCCATCTTGTCCACGTGCCATGATGATAATGACTTTTCACATCTACAGCTCGTCTCTGCATATGCTGATCTTCTCCAGTCTTCTGCAGCACATCGCAACACAGTGCCTTGAAAAATAACAGTGACATTGTAATGCTCATGAATAAAAATATCTGTCCTACACTGTGCTCCTGCATAAATAGTTGCCCCTCACTATGCTACACAAAATATGTCCCCCACACTGTCCCTCTTATGGTGCATAGCCTATAAACTGTTCTGACCTAAAAATTATTGCATCCACACTGTCTGCCCATATGAACCATAACTTCCACTGTGTGCCTTATTAGATATGACCGTCATACTGTCCCTATCTTAAGTAATTTTCCACCATACTGCCCCCTATCCATACAGGGCCCCCTCTGCATATGCTCTTCTCCTTGTTATGCCCTCACACTGTCCCCCCCCACTACTCAGTCTCTGTAGTGTGCCCCTTCACACTCACTTCCAAACTGTCCCCCCATACTTTTATCCCCTCATACTGTCCCTCACACTCATCCCCCTTCCATACAGTCCCCCTCACAATATTCCACCCCCCAATAAAACTTTGGCTCCATTGAAGCATTTACCTTATTGCCATCCTCCTCTTCCACAGTTCAGGAGTGATGTCAGCACTGTGATCAAGTGACCTGATCACACCGCTGATGTCAACGTGACCCCAGAAGTGTTGGTGGCCAAAGCTTCAACAGTCCTTGCGCCTGATAGATGACAGTACAATTAAATGCAGGAAATTGTCATTTTACATGTTCTCTGAGCGGGCTTTCTGTTTAACAACCGACTTGAAGATTTGCAAAATCCCACTTCTGGGGGCAATAAAACGCTAACTGGGAGAAACCTCAGACAGCGGCAATAGGCGGCATGACAGAGCCCCCCTGCTTGGTACGCCTGGGCAAATTCCCCGTTTGCCCTCCCCTGGTTTTGGTAGACTATGGAGATGATTAGAAGTTAAAAGTTACTACATTTTGGTTCATAGTCAATGACAATGCAGCATTTGCTTAAAGACAAGTCTATAAGGTCCTTGAGTGGCCCACCCAGAGCCAAAATTGACTCCAATTCAATCAAAAATCTCTGGAAAGACCAGAAAATAGCAATGTTTCAACAAGGTTCTCCATTTGGAGAGTATTTGCTGCAAAATGTGGCTTTATGAAAGTAGTGAGAAAGGAGCGTGAGAACTTAACGAAAAAAATTAATGTTGTGTTTCAACTTTTTATTTTTAATATATATTGCATGACTAGCTTTTTCTTCATCATTATGGGATGTAATCTGATCCATTTTAACCACTTCAGGTCCGGGACATTGTACCTCATTCCTGACCATGTACATTTTCAAGTTTAATTGTACATGTGTTTTTAATGGCCCTAAAAATAATTCTCATTTGGATATACAAATTATTTTTGCCTCTTTATCATGATACATGGGGCTTAATTTTTATGTAATTTTTATATTCTTTTTTTTTGCTAATATTGAGGGAAAATAAATGATATTGGGAAAATATAAAGAAAGATAGGAGATACATATCTATTTTTACATTTTTTTATTTGTTATATTTTTTTATAAACAATAAAAACATGTTCATTTGTGTTCCACTTTCCTTAGATATTATTTTTTATATAATTGCACTTATTTTTTTAAGGGAGTGGGACTAGAAATGATTCAGAACGGCAGTGTCTCTTTTTTTAGCTCTGATATATTTGTGCAATTTTTTCGATTTTATTTTTGCATTTTTTTAAAACCCAGTGAGGACTTAAGAGAATTCTAGGGGGCATTTTAACATATTAATACAATATATTTTTTTGCCGCTTTTCACTGTAATTGGGGCTGGTATATTAGCCCAAATTACTGGCTACATAGCAGAGATAACTGGGTCACTTAGGACGCAGCAGCTTCTGTTCCCTCTCTATACCCAGCAACCACATGACCATTGGATCCAAAGAAGGAAGCACTGTCAATTCTTCCTAATCTGTATAAACATGTGCTGGTTCAACAATGTGTTTACAGAGATGCAAACTGTAAGGTGCCACCTATTGGAAGCAGCAATCCTACAAGTCCTCTTTTTCGCTGAAGAGGGAATTTGCATATTAAATTTCCCAGAGGAGCATTGCACGGCTAATAAGCCTCCTTAGCTTGACATGCCAGAGCTGGTATGTCACTCTCCACAAGGAGAAACGTTACCCCGTATACAAAAATGGACAAGCTAAACATAGTAATAAAATATGTTTGTCTTCTCAGTGGGGAGTCTGGCTGTGTCTGAAAGCTTATTCCCTGCCCCCACAGCTGTACGATCTCATGTGAGCTGCTTACACTGCACTGACATTTTAGACTGTCAGTGCAGAGTAAAGTGTGGACCGCCATGATGTTTATAGTCTATGTATGTTGACTGCCCAGACGTAGTTAAGATAAGGCTGAGAGATAACGAAATGTAGAAAAAAAAGCTTTAAAAAATATTGCAGAAATAAAAAAAATCTGTTAAATAACCCCCTTATCAACCATTAAAAATAAAGCCATGAAAAATACTCTGTATCGCCATGTCTACAATTTTCCAATCTATCAAAATATAAAATTATTTAACCCCTTCCCCTATTCCCCCCAGCCTGTTTTCATCTTCCTCACAAGGACATTTTTTTCAATTTTGACCAGTGTGACTTTATGAGGTTACAACTCTGGAATAGTGATGGGCGAACCCGTGACTGTTCTGGTTCGGCTAATTCAGCCAAACGCAGAACAGTTTATTAAACGTTAGGGTTCGGATACCAGAACAGTACACGTACTCATACACAGACCCCATTTATATGAATGGGGGACCCGAACATACCTGGTTTCCTGTGCTATCATCTGCATGACAGCGCGGGAAACACAGGCTCTTATCAGCCGTAATATCATTAATGTAGTTCAGAGCGCTGCAGGATCATGCTGTGAGATGTCAGCATGATCCCGCAGCTGTGACAGCGACCCGCGGTAAAAAGCTTACCACGGGTCATAGACGCCAGCTGATGAGACTACTACCCCCATCAGCCGGTGCCTGTTGTCATTTGAAATAGTGAGCACAGGCACCGCTGGATGGGAGCAGTAGTCTCTCACCAGCGGCACCTGTGCTGAAAGTAAAAAAAAAAGTTAAAATTAATAAAAAAATATTCAAATAAAAAAAAAACACATTATACTCACCTACACTTTGTCCCCAATACCCTCGTCCCCTGCAAAAAAATAAAAGATAAAAAAACATATACTTAACTTAACGCCTTATCTCCGATGCCCGAGTCTCCTAAAATAAATAAAAAATAATAAACCACCATAATCCTCATGTATCCGCCGTAGTCCACAGTCCGAGTGTCCCACTGCGATCTCATGAATAGGACAGCCACATCCTTAAATGTGACCACTCTAATCAGCAGCCGGCGATACAACGACAGGAGCGTGATCGCTCCACTCAATGTATAGTGCTGAGCTGCGGGGAGTGAGGTCACTGGAGTTCAATCAGTTGATGAAGCTCTGGTGACCTCATTTACTGCACTACTGCTGTGTGAGAAATTCCCCGCAGCACCAGAGCCGTAAGTGAGATCACCGGGACTCATCAGCTTATTGAACTCCAGTGACCTCACTCCCCTCAGCGCTATACACTGACAAAGAAGTGATTACATTCCTGTGTCAGTGTATAGCCAGCTGTCTTGTAGAACAATCACATCAGTGACTGCTGATATGATTGTCCTACAAATGATTGCTGTGGGACACTCAGGATTATGTCATCACGGAGGACAGGTGAGGGATACGGTTGTTTTTTATTTTTGTTTTTCACGATGGCTTCAATGGATTGAGCGTTAGGTAAGTATTTTTTTGTAAATTAAGAATTACTAATAAAGGATTGTGTCGTTATTTCAAATAAAGGATTTTTTTCTGGCTGTGTATCTCTCAAATTTTACTATGGGGTTAGTAATGGAGGTGTCTTATAGATGCCTCTCCATTACTAACCCTGACTTCATGTCAGTTGCTGCCAATACAAGCCTGACATGAACCCCAAACCCTATTACCCCACTTGCCACCGCACCAGGGCAAGTGGGAAGAGATGAGGTTAAGCGCCAGATTTGGCGCATCTTATTGATGTGTCATTTCTGAGGCTTCTGATAGCTGATATTATTAGCCTCAGAGGGGGCTAGTATCCATGGCCCCTTCCCTGGCTATTAACATCAGCCCACAGCTGTCTGTTTAGCCTTGCTGGTTAGATTTTATAGGGGGACCCTACATCAATTTTTATCTGGGGTCCTCCTGTAAACTATCTATCTATTATCTATCTATTAATCTATTATCTATCTTTTATATATCTAGCAGTCTGTCTGTCTATCTATCATCTATAAATCTATTACTTATCTATCTATATAAATGTCCATCTACCAATAGACAGATAAATAATAGACAGATATATGGATAGATAAATAATAGATAGATAGATTGATAGATATATGCATGAATAGATAGATATACAGATACATAGATAATAGATAGATATACAGATAGATAGATAATTAGTTTTGAGCAAGCATGAATTGTTAACTCCTTCGGCAAGCATGCTCGGCATCAATGAAAGTGTTGCCACGGCTGCATGTGTCACATCTGTCATATGCCTGTGACAGATGCAGGGATTGATAGATAACAGATAGATATATGGATAGATAATAGATTGATAGATAGATAATTAGGTAGGTAGATAGATAATAGATAATAGATAGATATATTGATAGAAAAAAAAGAAAAAGAGCAGCACAAGCAAACAACTTGTAAATGGGTGGGTGCTCGTCCTCCAGGTAAATACCAGACCTTCTGCTCTTTGATGTATCTCTGATGTTCCATTTGGATTTGAATCGTTGTGTGATATGGTATATGGCCTTTGATTTTGTGGAGTTTTAACTAATAGTGACTCTTTTATCTCTTATAGATCTTTGGAGAAAGTGAACTATGTTATCTACAGGTTTCACCTCTACATCATCATGTGACAGTGTGATCTACATGTGTGATAATAATTTTTTTGCATGTCAATATATATTGTTGCTAATTTTTGGATCAACATTGAGTATCATGTATATGAGTCTTTATTATACATTCTCTTTATAATGTATATAGCCAATATGCCAATATGGTTCATTTATTAAAGGGTTTGGTTGAAACCTGGTATGTGTATATAACATGGGATGCATGGGGGATGGTGGGTTGAGTAACTTGCCCCTAACCAGGTGAGTGGCTCCCCCTATTCCTCTGATATTGGGTTTACCAACCCCAGCTGTTACCCGATAGTATCCTTATATGTCCCTATTATAAAAAAGAGAAAATGTATAATATTGCACTATTACCTGTTTTTTGGCCCTTTTTATTCGCTATTGTTGCAATTTGCTAAGTATTTTTAGGTTTCAGACTTTAATTATTGTATAATACATGGTAACAGCCTAAACATATATGACTCTTGTGGGCATACCTTAACAAAAATGGCACTGATCCAACACATTTATGTGTCACCCTACCTGGATGCCACAAGTGTAATAAAGCTGTGTCTGAGAGCAAGGGGGAGGTTCTCTGGTCAGGGGAACATTAGCATGCAATGCCTCCTGTCTCAGGCCAGTAGGGGGAGCAGGCTGCCCCTATAAAAGCTGGTACTGGGGACAGGGTTAGGGAGAACTGGATTGCCTGCCTCAGCTTTGAGACGTGTCCCAGAGTGGAGCAGGGACAGACAGTTGATTGCACCTATGAGGAAGTGTGGCAGTAGGAGAGAGCCACAAGCCAGAGACAAGAGGCGAAGAGAGCCTGTCTTGGCAGAGAAAGACTTAGCTTTACCAGACTTTGGTGTCTGAGGCTGGAAGGATTCCACATCCCCCAGCAGAGAACCAGTCCGCAAGGGACTGTACATTCCTTGGCCTAAGAAGCCTGGAGGCCCTGCCACAACCGAAGGGACCAGTAAAGCCATACAAGGCTGGGAGCAGAAAGGAACCCACGTCGCAGGCCATACAGGCGAGAAAGCACGGAAAGCTCGGAAACGTGGGCTGTTATCCTATCAGGAGGAGATAGCCAGAAGGAGCGCAGAAAGCACGGTAGGCCTACACCCTCACCCTGACCAGGGCCAATTTTCCCGTTGCTCTCAGACATCCAGGTCCCCTCCTCGCTGGGACTGTTTGTGGGTCAGTTTACCTGTTTAGTAAAGACCCTGGACTGCAACCTGTTGTCTGTGTGCTCCTTGCTCCTCCAGCACTATAATCACTGGGACTCTCACTACCATCACTCCCACCATCCACTATACTGCCCTGGGGCCGCACTCTTCCCATGGGGAGTCACACTACCCTAGCTGCACACCTCATCAGCCCCAGCGGTCTGCATGCAGCGGCGGTTCCTAATAACCGCAATCCACGGGTGGCGTAGTCGGACATAATCAATATAACGGACTACCACTGGCCTGACCACCCTGAGCCACGGAACCGGGTTGCCACTACTACTCCCATTGCTCCCTATTGCCCGGATCCGAGTGCCCCACGGCCCAGGGGGCGAGTCAGCTTTGGCGTAGTCGGCAGGATTTCGTGCCCGCAACCACCGGGTACTGCGTGCCTGAAAAAGACTTTTGTAACTTACCTGTGGCGAAGTTTCCCGCCGTCCGGAGTCGTTTCCCGCCATCCGGAGCCGATTCCCGCCATCAGACGCCATCTTGGACCGTTTCCCGCCGTCTTCCCGCCATCGGACGCCATCTTCAGGACGCCGCGCGGGAAGAAGAGGGGCGTGGATGTCAAAACCGCGTGAGATCCGAAGCTCCGCCCCACGCACCGACGCTGCGCAAGGTCCTGGAAGGGAGAGAGAGCGACGCTGACGTCATCGGAGTGCGACGCCAGGTCCTCGTCCAGAGCAGCAGCGGAGCCGCGGCCTACAGAAGAGGATCGTCGGAAGGTAGGCCACACTTCACTAGGGGGGGAGGAAGATGTCGGACACAGAGGCGCCCACTACCACCAACGCAGCTGCAGCAGTGGTGATGCCCTTTTCCTTGCCCTACATCCCTGGAGCGGCCTGGCTGCCCAAATACTCAGGGGAGCCCCATGCCCTAACTGACTTCAAGGAAAGACTGTATAGTTTGTTCCAAGTTTACCCCCTGACAGAGGAACAGAAGGTCAGCATATTGACAGTTAACTGGCGCAGCCCAAAGGGAGGTAAAATCATGGCCCATTGAGGAGAAAGGGACTGTGAAGGGTATTCTGGCCCGGCTGCGGGGTACCTTTGATACACGTACCTCCGCTGAAATTAAAATGAGGTTCTATGGATGTAAGCAGCGGGCACAGGACAGCATCAGAGACTATGCCATAAATCTGCAGGAAGCCTTGAGGGCTATTCAACAAACTGACCCTGGCAGTGTGCAGGAAACCGATAAGCTGCTAACAGAACAATTCATAGAGGGTCTGCTGTCCAGCGCCCACAGGGCCCAGCTGCACCTCATGTTCTTCCAGAACCCCGACCTGACCTTTGCCCAATTTAAGGACAGGGCCATAAGGGTGCTCCGTGAATCTGCAACCAGTGGCGCTATAAACCCCCGGCGCCCTGCTATCACCTACCACCAGGAGGCGGCGCCCTCCTCTATGGACTCCGTGGAGGCTGATGCACAGGCCCTGAACCAAGCCCCGTCGAAAGTCCTGCACCACCAAGTCCAGGAGCTCACCAGGAGCGTCGCGGCATTGACCAGGACCGTCCAGGCGTTGCAAGTGGACCCGTCAAGACCCATCAAGCTGGCTTCAAGTCCGGAGGATGTCCCGTGGCGTCGACAGAGGAGGATCCCGCCGTTCCGAGGGAGGCCCACAGACCGCTACGCAGAGGATGGATAGCCCATTTGCCGTCGATGCAACCAGCCCGGACACATTTCCAGGTACTGTAATTTAAACGGGTCCAACCTGGGGCAGAGGGCCGACCCCCAGGCATAAGATCACCAGGCCCTTACAATTGGCGTAATAAGTACGTTGGGGGGCGCCCGGTTTTACCCGTGGTGCTGGACGGTATCCCCATGAGCGCCTTGCTGGATACTGGGTCGCAAGTAACCACTATCCCTTATGTACTTTTTAAGCAGTATTGGACTGATGCTGATATCACACGGTATCCAGACAGTAACTTGAGCATCATCGCCAGTAATGGCTTACCCGTGCCGCAGATGGGGTTCAAGGAGATGACCATTAAAATTGGTAAAGTTGAACTGCCGGCACAGGGAGTGATTATTGTGGACATTGACCGTCATGAAAGTCACCCTAAAATAACTGTGGGTACTAACATCATTGAAAATTGTCTTTCAGAAGTAATTGTAATTCTACAACAGGTGGCGGTGAATGCTAGTTCCAGCCAACAGAGAGTCCTCAACAAGGAGATAAAAGCCCTGATGAGACGGCAGCAGGTAGAACTGTCTGGTGGTGAGATCGGTAGCGTAAGACTCAGTGATCCATTCCCCATTTCCATGCCTCCCAAAAGTGAAATGATGATCTGGTGTCGGACTGCAATCGGGTTGAGAGGTAGAGACTACCAAGCCATGGTAGAACCCGTGTACTCAGACAGCAGGCCCACCATTTTGACAGCCCGGGGGGTGGTTGATGTCCATCATGGGAGGGTGCCCGTCCGCATCCTCAACATTGGGGAGAGGGAAGTACACTTACCCAGGTACGCTACACTCGCCAAACTGTTTGTTGTCGAACACAAAGCTATCAGGGCCGTGGAACCCTTGCCTCCATCTCCTCAGGCGGAGGGTAATGGCTCCCAGAAACAAAAGGAGGACTGGTGCCAGAAACTCCACGTGGGTGCTGACTCCACTCCCCTGCACCAAAAACAAGGAGTCTACCGGGTGGTACAGGAGTATGAGAGAGTCTTTAGTAAGCACCCGCTAGACTTCGGCAGAGTAAAGGGGATAGAACACCACATCCCCACAGGGAGCCACCCACCAATAAAAGAGAGGCACAGACCTGTACCCCCTGCACATTATCAGAACGCCAAGGGTATGCTAAGGGAGATGAAAGAAGCTGGGGTCATTAGAGACAGCTGTAGCCCCTGGGCAGCCCCCTTGGTTCTGGTCAAAAAGAAAGACGGCACCATGAGAATGTGCGTGGACTATAGACAAATCAACCGTATCACCCACAAAGACGCATATCCGCTGCCTAGAATAGAAGAGTCTTTAGCCGCACTAAAATCTGCTAACTTCTTTTCTACTTTGGACCTTACTAGCGGGTACTGGCAGGTTCCTGTGGCAGAGGCTGACAAGGAGAAGACCGCCTTCACCACCCCGATGGGACTGAGCGATTTCAACTGCATGCCTTTCGGGCTCTGCAACGCACCAGGGACCTTCCAGCGGCTGATGGAATGCTGTCTAGGGCACCGAAACTTCGAGACGGTCCTCCTTTACCTGGACGACGTGTTCGTCTATTCGAAGACCTACGAGGACCATCTAAAGCACCTGGCCGAGGTGTTCGAAGCCCTGGCAGGCTATGGCCTGAAGGTGAAACCATCAAAGTGTCACCTGCTGAAACCAAAGGTCCAGTACCTAGGGCACGTGGTAAGCGTGGAAGGAGTGGCCCCCGACTCTGACAAGGTCACGGCAATCAAGAGCTGGCCAAGCCCCTCGAACATCAAAGAGGTGAGACAGTTTCTCGGGTTGGTAGGCTACTACCGAAGGTTCATCCCTGGGTTCACCAAGATGGCAGCTCCTATGCAGGACCTCCTGATCGGACAGTCCAAGTCCAGAAGTCAAAAGCCACCCTTCAAGTGGGATAAACCGGAAGAGGAGTCCTTCCGCCAGCTAAAGATGGCCCTCACAGGGGACGAGATCCTGGCCTACCCTGATTATGGCCAGCCTTTCATTCTCCACACAGATGCCAGTAATGTGGGACTGGGAGCCGTACTGTACCAAAACCAACAGGGCAGAGAACGGGTGATCGCATACGCCAGCCGGAAGCTGAGGCCCACCGAGAGGAACCCGGAGAATTACAGCTCCTTCAAGCTAGAATTCTTGGCGGTGGTGTGGGCCGTGACGGAACGCTTCAAGCATTACCTGGCCTCCGCAAAGTTCACCGTGTACACGGACAACAACCTGTTGACACACCTGGACAATGCAAGACTGGGTGCCCTGGAACAGCGGTGGATGGCCCGTCTCTCCAACTATGACTTCGTGATCAAGTACCGGGCAGGCAAAACCAACGCCAACGCGGACGCCCTATCAAGAATGCCTCACTTACCTGAAGGTGACGAAGACCCAGAAGAGCTGGAGGAGGTAGAACTCCCCGCGTTTCACCGGTATGGAGCCGCTCAACACTCTCACCGCGTGAAGGAGGAGGATCTAACAACTGTGATGATGAATCCCCTACCTCACCACAGCTGGGCCAAAACCCAAGATAGTGACCCTGCTGTCCGCCTGGTGAAAGATCTGCTGACCCGGGAAGACGCCCGCCTAGATCCAGATGCCCCAGAGGAAGCCAAGCAGCTATGGAAGGAGAAGAGCAAGCTGTTCCTCTACGAAGGCAAGTTGTGCAGAAGGATTGTCAACCACCGGACGCACGAGCTGACCTGGCAAGTCGTGGTCCCAAGGCGAGATGCAGCTATGGTCCTGGGAGCTTACCATGACAGAGCGGGACACTTCGGTTGGAAGAAACTGGAGTTCCTACTAAGAGGAAGGTTCTTTTGGGTCGGCATGAGAGGAGCAGTAGAAAAGTGGTGCAGAGACTGTGGCCCTTGTCACCTGAGGAGGAAGGACCGCACCAGCCAGAAGACACCCTTGAGGCCCATCGTCACCACGCAGCCTCTTGAGCTGGTAGCTCTGGACCACGTCAAATTGGCTCCAAGCCGGTCTGGATACATCTATGCCCTGACAATCGTGGACCACTATTCCCGTTTTCTAGTGGTGGTCCCGGTAAAGGACTTGACAGCCCAAACAGCGGCCCGAGCCTTCCAGCAATACTTCTGCCGTCCACACGGGTATCCGGAACAGGTCCTGACAGACCAGGGTCCAGCGTTTGAAGCTGAAATCTTCCAGGAGTTCTGCAACCTCTATGGCTGTAAGAAGATTCGGACAACGCCTTACCACCCCCAAACCAACGGGATGTGTGAGAAGATGAACAATATAGTCATTGATCTCCTGAAGACGTTGCCCCTGGAGGAACGCAGCCTGTGGCCAGAAAAACTGCCGGACCTGGTAGACATGTACAACAATATCCCGGTGAACGCTACAAACTGCACCCCGGCTTACCTGATGCGAGCCAGACCGGGTAAGCTGCCCGTAGACCTGGAGATGGGAGTCCTAATACCTGAGGACACCTCCCCGGATGTGGACTGGGATACGGAAAGGCAACTGCAGTACAAGAAGGTACAGGAGAGTGTGGAGAAGAGCCTGGCCCAGGTGAGAGAGAAGCAAGAAAGACTCTTCAATCAACACGCCCCTGCTAGTCCCCTAGAACCTGGTGAGCAAGTCCTAAAGCGAAAAAGAAGGCTACATAAGTTGGACGACCAGTGGGAAAGGGAACCCTACACCGTACTGCAGTCTGACCACGACAACCCAAAGGTGTGCGTAATCACCAAGGACGGAGGAGAAACCACTAGTGTCGTCTCCAGAGACCACCTCAAAAGGTGCCCCGAGCAACTCCGTAGTGCAGAAGAAGATCAGAGTGACCTTGAACCCGCAGAGGACAAGGAAGAAATGATCAGCACCGTTCTCGGAGAGTTCCCTCAGTCCTGGACTCGCATAAATGATGCTATAGTGGTACCCGTCCTGCATTTCCTGCAACCGGCCCAGCAACAACCAACACCAGAGCCGGAAGGTGAAGAGGAGCAAGCGGTTCCAGAGGCAGAAGAGCCTGTACCAGCAGCCCAGGAGAGTCAACCCTCTGCTGACAGTGAGCCTGTCATACCTGCGGTAAGCCAAAGAACCCGCAGACAGCTGCCTGCCCTACCTGTACACCCAGCTGGTAGCTGTACCCCTAACGCTAGTGGGGAAAGTCAGGTTGGTCCACCACCAGACAGTGAGCTACGTAGGTCAACCAGGAGCACAAAGGGACAGATACCCGCTCGCTGGAGAATATAGAGTGTACTAAATTGTAAATAACCTTGTTGCCAAATGTTGAAATGTTTGCCAAAGTTAACTGCATGTTTATTAATAGTGTGTTTCAGTTTCTTGCAGCTACCGTAAGGACTCAAAGGTTATGGACTTTTTATAACCGGGACCTTGCATGGACTGCGTTCGGAGCTTAACCCAGGAATGAACTAAGACTGTAAAGGACTTGGGGTAGGACAGACCACCACCTGGTTAAGGCTTCCCGTTGTTCTGGTGATATGGACACCCGGTCACAGGCCACACTGTGACCTTAAGAACTCAATTTGTGCGTCATCTGTCTATTAATGTTTTATTGTTATGTATATTATCTTTGTTTACTGTTTAGTCCCGGAGTACTAAATTTCACTAGGGGGGAATGTGTCACCCTACCTGGATGCCACAAGTGTAATAAAGCTGTGTCTGAGAGCAAGGGGGAGGTTCTCTGGTCAGGGGAACATTAGCATGCAATGCCTCCTGTCTCAGGCCAGTAGGGGGAGCAGGCTGCCCCTATAAAAGCTGGTACTGGGGACAGGGTTAGGGAGAACTGGATTGCCTGTCTCAGCTTTGAGACGTGTCCCAGAGTGGAGCAGGGACAGAAAGTTGATTGCACCTAAGAGGAAGTGTGGCAGTAGGAGAGAGCCACAAGCCAGAGACAAGAGGCGAAGAGAGCCTGTCTTGGCAGAGAAAGACTTAGCTTTACCAGACTTTGGTCTCTGAGGCTGGAAGGATTCCACATCCCCCAGCAGAGAACCAGTCCGCAAGGGACTGTACATTCCTTGGCCTAAGAAGCCTGGAGGCCCTGCCACAACCGAAGGGACCAGTAGAGCCGTACAAGGCTGGGAGCAGAAAGGAACCCACGTCGCAGGCCATACAGGCGAGAAAGCACGGAAAGCTCGGAAACGTGGGCTGTTATCCTATCAGGAGGAGATAGCCAGAAGGAGCGCAGAAAGCACGGTAGGCCTACACCCTCACCCTGACCAGGGCCAATTTTCCCGTTGCTCTCAGACATCCAGGTCCCCTCCTAGCTGGGACTGTTTGTGGGTCAGTTTACCTGTTTAGTAAAGACCCTGGACTGCAACCTGTTGTCTGTGTGCTCCTTGCTCCTCCAGCACTATAATCACTGGGACTCTCACTACCATCACCCCCACCATCCACTATACTGCCCTGGGGCCGCAATCACACTACCCTAGCTGCACACCTCATCAGCCCCAGCGGTCTGCATGCAGCGGCGGTTCCTAATAACCGCAATCCACGGGTGGCGTAGTCGGACATAATCAATATAACGGACTACCACTGGCCTGACCACCCTGAGCCACGGAACCGGGTTGCCACTACTACTCCCATTGCTCCCTATTGCCCGGATCCGAGTGCCCCACGGCCCAGGGGGCGAGTCATTTATATAGTTACTTACACAATGGATAGTGGGTATATGTACCACATCAAAGATGGCGTCTATAGCACTTCCGCCATTAGTACAATGTCATATCCGCCAGTGATGTCATTGGAGCATGCTCAGTGTCGATTCTCTGTATGCCACAGTTTGGTCTCTTCCCCTTTCCAGCAGCAATCACATACACCTGTATCTATTAAGTAAATTATCATGGATTGAGCTATATCATGTAAACAAACAATGTGTATGTATTCTCATGAATCAAAAAAGCTTTATATAATGTGATCTATCTATGTATATGTACTGTATGTTTTTATGCACTTTGCATGTTGCACTTTTTGCACTTTATAATGTAATTGTCCTTTAAATGGATGACCTGATATATACCTCACCTGTATACTCTGCACTTGCTTGAAAAAGGCTGTATTCAGCCAAAACGTTGCCACAGCTCTTGCTAAGCTAATAAATCATCTATTTTTGGAGTGCTGTTTCTACTATTTTTTTCATAGATATATTGATAGATAGATAATTGATAAATATATGGATATATACACACGTGATCAAAATTGTTGGTACCCCTCGTTTAATGAAAGAAAAACCCACAATGGTCACAGAAATAACTTGAATCTGACAAAAGTAATAATAAATTAAAAATATATGAAAATGAACAAATGAAAGTCAGTCATTGTTTTTCAACCCTGCTTCCACAGAATTCTTTAAAAAATTAAACTCATGAAATAGGCCTGGACAGAAATGATGGTACCCCTGAAAATAATGTGACAAAAGGGACATGTTTAATCAAGTTGTATCTACAATCTTGTAATCAGTCAGTGGCCTGTATATAGGGCTACAGATACTCACTGTGCTGTTTGGTGACATGGTGTGTACCACACTCAATATGGACCAGAGGAAGCAAAGGAAAGAGTTGTCTCAGGAGATTAGAAAGAGAATTATAGACAAGCATGTTAACCACTTTACAGCCTGTGGCGTATTAGTACGCCACAGGCTGTAACCCCCGGTTCGGTTCAGTGAGGGCTCCGGCGGTGAGCTCGCACTGGACCGGGCACATGTCAGCTGATTCTTACAGCTGACATGTGCCCTCAACAGCCGCGGGGTGGAATCGCGATCCACCCGTGGCTGTTAACATGTTAAATGCCGCTGTCAATCTCTGACAGCAGCATTTAACATCGCCATGCCGGAAGCACGTCACTTACCCTACCCATCGGTGACCCCGTCACGTGATCGCGGGTCACCGATGCGTGGGGGCATGACAACCCTGGGTCTGCAGCAGACTCCAGTGGTTGTCATGAGCTGATCACTATGAGCGCCACCTAGTGGTCGGCGCTCATAGCACAGGACCATTTCGGCTACATAGAGATGATCTGCTGATCACCTCTATGTAGCAGAGGCGATCAGACAAGTGCTGCTTCTAGTCTCCTATGGAGACTATAGAAGCAAGCAAAAAGTGAAAAAAATGTTTTTAAAAATATTAAAAAAATAAAAGTTTAAATCACCCCCCTTTCGCCCCATTCAAAATAAAATAATAAAAAAACACAACCCACATACACATATTTGGTATTGCCGCGTTCAGAATCGCCCGATCTATGAATATAAAAAAGAATTAATCCGATTGGTAAACGGCGTAACGAGAAAAAAATTCTAAACGACAGAATTATGGTCTTCTCATCCATCCTCCCAGTGGATGGCCATGGAACAATGAGGTGGAATAAGATTCTACAGGTGAACAACTGGCTACGTCAATGGTGCCGTCAACAAGGATTTGGATTTCTGGATCACGGAATGAATTACCTATACGATGGACTACTTGCTAGAGATGGGGTGCACCTTACGAAGACTGGAAAACATGTATTTGGAAGTCGCCTTGCTACACTCATCAGGAGAGCTTTAAACTAGAACAATGTGGGAAGGGAAGCTAAAGGCCAGAAAAAGCCATACAGCTGACAAATACTATTGAGATCTCTGCTACTGGAAGTGGAAAGGAAGAACAAAGACAAAACAATTTAAATAATAAATATATATATATGGGAGGAAGAGAAACCAATCACAAACTAAAATGTTTTTATACAAATGCACAAAGCATGGGCAACAAACAAGGAGAATTGGAACTACTAACGCAGGAAAAGAAATATGATGTCATTGGAATCACTGAAACTTGGTGGGACGACACACATGATTGGAATAAAAGGCTAAAAGGATACAACTTATTTGCAAGAAACAGACTTGATAAACGAGGAGGAGGTGTCGCATTGTATGTTAGAAAAGCGTATATCTGCACAGAGATTGAAGCTTCAGAGACTGGGAGTTCTGTGGAAACTGTTTGGGTAAGAATACAAGGAGAGAACAATGGAAAGGACACCATTGTAGGCATTTACTACAGGCCACCTGGGCAAGCTGAAGATATGGATGAACTCTTTATGTATCAAATGACCAAGTTCTCCAAAAAATATGACGTTGTGGTCATGGGAGATTTCAACTATCCAGACATTTGTTGGGAATCTCTCTCAAGTAAAACTAACAGGTCAAGCAAATTCTTATCCTCTCTTGCTGACAACTTTATCTTCCAAAAGGTAGGGGAGAAAACAAGGGGATCTGCTACTTTGGATCTAATCCTTATAAACAGGGAGGAAATGGTTGAGGAGGTAAAGGTGGCTGGGACCTTAGGAGGCAGCGATCATGCTATTATAGAATTTTGGATAACTAGAGGAGGAAGACATGTGAAGACTCAAACCTCAAGGTTAGATTTTAGAAAGGCAGATTTTAAGAGACTCAGAACGAGAATAGGAGGGATCCAATGGTTGGATGTCCTTAAGGACAAAAATGTCCAGGAAGGATGGGAAATTTTTAAAAATGAGATTCTCAAAGCACAATCGTTAACAATCCCGAAAAGTAGGAAGAATGGGAAGCATTTAAGGAAACCAGGATGGATGAACACAGAACTTAAACACATGCTAAAAAGAAAGAAAGAAATGTTTATTAAATGGAAAGAGGGAGGCATATCTAAAGAAGATTATAATGCAGTCTGCAGATCCTGTAGGGCACGTATCAGGTTAGCTAAAGCTGACAATGAATTAAGGCTTGCAAGAGATGTCAAAAGCAATAAAAAAGGATTTTGGGGGTATGTCAAAAGTAAAAGAAAAGTCAAAGATGCTATAGGATTTTTACAGTATGAAAATGGAGAAATGGTAAGAGAGGATGTTGAGAAGGCCGAACTTTTTAACTCCTATTTTGCATCTGTTTTCTCTCAGAAAGAAAATGTAACATCAACTGATCTTCACTGTCCTTTTAAAGGAATAGAGGAATCCAAGTTATCTGTAAACAGAAAGATTATGAGGGAATATTTAGCTAACATAAATGAGTTCAAGTCTCCAGGTCCAGATGAATTACACCCCAGAGTACTGAAGGAGATCGTAGAAGAAATTTTAGAACCACTCTCCATAATCTTTGAAAATTCTTGGAGAACAGGAGAAGTCCCTGAAGACTGGAGAAGAGCAAATGTTGTTCCTATCTTCAAAAAGGGGAAGAAGGTGGACCCAGGGAACTATAGGCCGGTGAGTCTGACTTCTATACCAGGAAAGATCTTTGAACAAATTATTAAACAACATGTATGTAAGTACATGGATAAGAATGAAGTGATTAACCAGAGTCAGCATGGGTTTGTAACTAACAAGTCATGTCAGACTAACTTAATTTCCTTCTATGACAGAATCACTGACTGGGTGGATCAGGGAAATGCTGTAGATATAGTATATCTTGACTTCAGCAAAGCATTTGACAAAGTATCTCACACCATCCTTATTGAAAAAATGACCAAGTATGCAATGGACCAGGCAACTGTTAGGTGGATTCATAACTGGCTTAGTAATCGGACTCAAAGGGTGGTTGTAAATGGCTTCACATCCAGCTGGATGAATGTCTCAAGTGGGGTACCACAGGGCTCCGTCCTGGGACCTGTATTGTTCAACATATTTATCAATGATTTAGATGAAGGAATTGAGGGTAAACTGATTAAATTTGCTGATGACACAAAGCTAGGAGGGATAGCTAATACTAGAGAAGAGAGAGAGAGGATTCAAAAAGACCTATATAAACTGGAGCAGTGGGCAGCAACCAACAGAATGGTTTTTAACAGGGAAAAATGCAAAGTACTACATCTGGGCAATAAAAATGAAAAAAGCATATACAGAATGGGAGGAATAGAGCTAAGCAACAGTACATGTGAAAAAGACTTAGGTATACTAATAGATCATAGACTGAACATGAGTCAACAGTGTGATGCAGCAGCAAAAAAGGCAAATACAATTCTGGGATGTATTAACAGAAGCATACAGTCTAGATCACGTGAAGTCATTATCGGTCTTTACTCCTCTTTGGTCAGACCTCATCTGGAATACTGTGTACAGTTTTGGGCACCACATTTTAAAAAAGACATAGACAAACTGGAGCAAGTTCAGAGAAGAGCGACCAGAATGGTGACTGGTCTGCAAACCATGTCCTATGAGGAACGGTTGCAGGATTTGGGAATGTTTAGCTTGCAAAAAAGAAGACTGAGAGGAGACTTAATAGCTGTCTACAAATATGTCAAGGGCTGTCACATTGTAGAAGGATCATCTTTATTCTCATTTGCACAAGGAAAGACTAGAAGCAATGGGATGAAACTAAATGGGAGGAGACACAGATTAGATATTAGAAAAAACTTTTTGACAGTTAGGGTGATTAATGAGTGGAACAGGCTGCCACGAGAGGTGGTGAGTTCCCCTTCAATGGACGTCTTCAAACAGAGGCTGGACAAACATCTGTCTGAGATGATTTAGTGAATCCTGCTTTGAGCAGGGGGTTGGACCAGATGACCCAGGAGGTCCCTTCCAACTCTACCATTCTATGATTCTATGATAATTAAGTTTTTTGGTCACTGCAACATTGCAATAAAATGCAATAACGGGCGAACAAAACATCGGATCTACCCCAAAATAGTATCAATAAAAACTTCAGCTCGGCGCGCAAAAAATAATCCCTCACCCGGCCCCAGATCCCGAAAAATAGAGACGCTACGGGTCTTGGAAAATGGCGCCATTATTTTTCTTTTTTTTACCAAACTTTGGAATTTTTTTTACCACTTAAATGAAAAAGAACCTATATGTGTTTCATATCTACGAACTTGGAATGATCTGGAGAATAATAATGGTCAGTTTTAGCATTCAGTGAACGTGGTAAAAAAAAAAAATCTGTGGTATTGCACTTTTTTTGCAATTTCACCGCACTTGGAATTTTTTTCCTGTTTTCCCGTACACGATATGGTAAAACTAGTAATTGAGTTGAAAGCACAACTCATCCCGCAAAAAATAAGCCCTCACACGGCCATATTGACAAAAAAATAAAAACGCTATGGCTCTGGGAACAAGGGGAGCAAAAAACGAAAATGCAAAAACGGAAAATCCCAGGGTTGCGAAGGGGTTAAAGGTAAAGGTTATAAGACCATCTCCAAGCAGCTTGATGTTCCTGTGACTACAGTTGCACATATTATTCAGAAATTTAAGATCCATGGGACTGTAGGCAACCTCCCTGGACGTGGCCGCAGGAGGAAAATTGATGACAAATCAAAGAGACGGATAATATGAATAGTAACAAAAGAGCCCAGGATAACTTCTAAAGAGAAAGGTGAACTGCAAGCTCAAGGAACATCAGTGTCAGATCGCACCATCCGTCGTTGTTTGATCCAAAGTTGACTTCATGGGAGACGACCAAGGAGAACACCATTGTTGAAAAAAAATCATAAAAAAGCCAGACTGGAATTTGCCAAACTACATGTTGACAAGCCACAAAGCTTCTGGGAGAATGTCCTATGGACAGATGAGACAAAAATGGAAGTGTTTGGCAAGGCATATCAGCTCTATGTTCACAGACGGAAAAATGAAGCATATCAAGAAAAGAACACTGTCCCTACTGTGAAACATGGAGTAGGCTCTGTTATGTTCTGGGGCTGCTTTGCTGCATCTGACACAGGGTTTCTTGAATCTGTGCAGGGTATAATGAAATCTCAGGACTATCAAATGATTCTAGAGAGAAATGTGCTGTCCAATGTCAGAAAGTTTGTTCTCAGTCGCAGGTCATGGGTCTTGCAACAGGATAATGACCCAAAACACACAGTTTTGGACTATTCTGAAGTGGCCTTCTATGAGCCCTGACTTAAATGCTATTGAGCATCTTTGGAAAAAGCTGAAACATGCCGTCTGGAAAAAGAAACCTTCAAACACGAGACAACTGGAGCAGTTTTCTCATGAGGAAAGGACCAAAATACCTGTTGAGAGTTGCAGAAGTCTCATTGACAGTTACAGGAATCTGTAAAAGGATTTCGAGGATTGCTAAGAAGACAGGTGGGGATTTCTTGGCGTCCGGGGGACGCCAAGCCTGTGCAAAACCGAGTTGATAAAAACATACTTCTCTGCAATCAAACCTCTACTATGGGCCATACAGGTATGTATAGATTTACTTTTCTATAACTTGTATGCCCATATTAAAGGTCTGATATCTCCCAGGGGGTGACAGATTCCCTTTACTCATTAAAATTAACCAATATTCTCACCCCAGGTCTGACAGTAATCCAAAGGTTGAAGCAATGTCCCACGTATTTTTTTTAAATATCTTTATTTGGCTCCAAAAAGCATTCATTGATGTCCAAAAACGCATAAAAAAAGCATTAAAAATGCATAAAAAAATGCATTAAAAAAACCACATCAAAATCGAGTCAAAACACGTTTTTTCCGCAGCGTTTTTCCGGCCAAGAGATGTAGAAATTTCTGCATTCAATTCCTGAACATGCGCACATAGCCTAAAAAATAATTTTTGGAAAAAAACAAACTTTATTAAGTCCAATTGGCAACTTTTCGATTCATGGAACCTTTCTCAAGCCCCAATATGGGCTTGAGAAAGGTTCCATGAACCAAAATGTTGCCGTTTGGGCTTAATAAAGTCCTTTTTTAAAGAAAAATAAATAAATTCCTTTTTACTGGAGTGCTGCCTTTGTTTTTGATTTATAGATAGATTGATAGATAGATATATGGATAGATATATAATAGATAGATATATGGATGGATAGATTGATAGATAGATACAGTATACAGATAGATAAATATATGGATAGATAGATATACAAATAGATAGATATATGGATAGATAGATAAATAGATAATAGATAGATATATGGATAGATAGGTAATAGATAGATATAAAGATAGAAAGAGATATGTGATATATATAATCAGCGCTTTGCTTGTGTACCTTACTGTTCATGTAATTTATTAATAAATGATACAATTTCTGAAAAAAATGGCTTGGGATCCCCCGTAATTTTATTGGTGGATGTTTATAGCCTGGGAAGAGGGTAATACCCATGGAGCTTCCCAGGCTATTAATATCAGCTCACAGCTGTATACTTAGCCGTTACTGGTTATTAAAATGGGGGACCCCAAAAAAAAATTTGCTTAGGGCTCCCCTATAATTGATAACCAATAAAGGCTAGGCAGACAGCTGCGGGATGATATTAATAGCCAGGGAAGAGGTCATGGATATTGGCCCCCTCCCAGACTAAAAACATCATCTCTCAGCTGCCCCCAAAAAAGCGCATCCATAAGATACACCAAATTTGGCAGTTAGCCTCTGCTCTTCCCACTGCCGTGTAGCAGTGGTGTTAAAGGGTTGGGGTTCATGTCACCCTTGTATTGGCGGTTGACATGAAGCCCAGGTTAGTAATGGAGCGGCGTCTATAACACGCCTATCCATTATGAATCCTATAGTAAAATTTGAGAAATAAAGACAAGGCCAGAAAAGTCCTTTATTTGATTCTTAATTAACCCCCAAAAATACTTACCTAACACCCATTCCATTGAAGCCCTCATCTCCTGTAACAAAAATAAAATAAAATAAAAAACATATCCCTCACCTGTCTGATGCAATGACAATCCAGATTGTCCCATGGCGATCCGGGTCACCTTTAGAACAGTCACATCAGCAGTCACTGATGTGACTGTTCTAGAGGACAGCAGGCTGTACACTGACACAGGAGTGTAATCACTCCTGTGTCAGTGTACAGGCTGAGCTGCCAGCACAGAGGTTCACACGAGTTCATCAGCTGATGAACTCGTTTGACCTCTCTGCCAGCAGCTCATCGCGATACACTGCAGGAGCGATCGAACCTTCCTGTCAGTGTATGGCGGCTGCTGAATAGAGCGGGTCACATTTTCGGATGTGGCCATTCTATTCATGAGATCGACATAGGACACTTGGATTATATGGACTACGGCAGACAGGTGAGGATTATGGTGGTTTATTATTTTTTCTTTATTTCAGGAGACATGGGCATCGGGGATTAGGTGTCAGGTGAGTACAGTGGGGAAAAAAAGTATTTAGTCAGCCACCAATTGTGCAAGTGCTCCCACTTAAAAAGATGAGAGATGCCTGTAATTGACATCATAGGTAGACCTCAACTATGAGAGACAAAATGAGAAAACAAATCCTGAAAATCACATTGTCTGATTTGGAAAGAATTTTCTTTCAAATTTTAGTGAAAAATAAGTATTTGGTCAATTACAAAAGTTCATCTCAATACTTTGTTATATATCCTTTGTTGGCAATGACAGAGGTCAAACGTTTTCTGTAACTCTTCACAAGGTTGGCACACACACTTGCTGGTATGTTGGCCCATTCCTCCATGCAGATCTCCTCTAGAGCAGTGATGTTTTGGGGCTGTCGCTGGGCAACACGGACTTTCAACTCCTTCCAAAGGTTTTCTGTAGGGTTTAGATCTGGAGACTGGCTAGGCCACTCCAGGACATTGAAATGCTTCTTAAGAAGCCACTCATTCGTTGCCCTGGCGGTGTGCTTGTGATCATTGTCATGCTGAAAGACCCAGCCATGTTTCATCTTCAATGCCCTTGCTGATGGAAGGAGGTTTGCACTCAAAATTTCACGATACATGGCCCCATTCATTCTTTCATGTACACGGATCAGTCGTCCTGGTCCCATGGCAGAGAAACAGCCCCAAAGCATAATGTTGCCACCCCAATGCTTCACAGTAGGTATTGTGATCTTTGGATGCAACTCAGCATTCTTTCTGCTCCAAACACGACGAGTTGTGTCTCTACCAAGCAGTTCTACTTTGGTTTCATCTGACCATATTCTCCTAATACTCTTCTGGATCATCCAAATGCTCTCTAGCAAACTTCAGACGGGCCCGGACATGCAATGGCTTAAGCAGGGGGACACATCTGGCACTGCAGGATCTGAGTCCCTGGCGGCATAGTGTGTTACTGATGGTAGCCTGTGTAAAGTTGGTCCAAGCTCTCTGCAGGTCATTAACTAGGTCCCCCCATGTGGTTCTGGGATTTTTGCTCACCATTCTTGAGATCATTTTGACCCCACAGGGTGAGATCTTGTGTTGAGCCCCAGATTGAGGGAGATTATCAGTGGTCTTGTATGTCTTCCATTTTCTAATTATTGCTCCCACAGTTGATTTCTTCACACCAAGCTGCTTGCCTATTGCAGATTCAGTCTTCCCAGCCTGGTGCAGGGCTACAATTTTGTTTCTGGTGTCCTTCGACAGCTCTTTGGTCTTCACCATAGTGGAGTTTGGAGTGTGACTGAGGTTGTAGACAGGTGTTTTTTATACTGATAACAAGTTCAAACAGGTGCCAGTACTACAGATAATGAGTGGAGGACAGAGGAGCCTCTTAAAGAAGAAGTTACAGGTCTGTGAGAGCCAGAAATCTTGCTTGTTTGTAATTGACCAATTACTTATTTTCCACTAAAATTTGAAAAAAATGTATTTCCAAATCAGACAATGTGATTTTCAGGATTTGTTTTCTCATTTTGTTTCTCATAGTTGAGGTCTACCTATGATGTCAATTACAGGCCTCTCTCCTCTTTTTAAGCGGGAGAACTTGCACAATTGGTGGCTGACTAAATACATTTTTCCCCCACTTTATATGGTGTTTTTTTTTTGTTTTTTTTTGCAAGGAACGAGGGCATTGGGGACAAGGTGTAGGTGAGTATAATGTTTTTTTTTTATTTAATTTTTTTTTTATTAATTTTAACTTTTTTTTTTTACTTTCAGCACAAGCGCCGCTAGTGAGAGACTACCAGAGGAGCCTGTGCTTGCTATTTTCAATGACAGCAGGAGCCGGCTGATGGGGGTAGTAGTCCCATCAGCTGGCGTCTATGACCTGTGGTAAGCTTTTTACCATGGGTCACTGTCACAGCTGCGGGATAACGCTGACATCTGACAGCATAATCCTGCAGCTCTCTGACCGCAGTAACCATGTACTGCCGATCAGAGCCTGTGTTTCCCACACTGTCATGCAGATGACAGCACGGGAAACACACGAACCCGGACCCGGTCTGAGCCCGAACAATAGGTGTTCGGTATGGACCCCGAACTTTACTGTTTGGTTTTGCCCATCACTACTCTGGAATGCTTGAACATATCCCCCTGATTCTGAGACTGTCTTTTCAGGATACGTTGTACTTCATGTTAGTGGTAAATTTTGGTCGATATTATTTGTGTTTATTTATGAAAATATCGAAAATTTTTAAAAATTTAATTTTTATGCTCTTAAACGAGATAGTTATATATCACACAAAATAGTTAATCAGCATCATTTTTGAAAAAATATTTTTTTTGTTAGGAAGTTATAAGGGTTAAAAGTTTATCAGCAATTTCTAATTTTTCCAACAAACTTTACAAAACCAATTTTTTTAAGGACCACATCACATCTGAAGTGACTTTGAGGGGGCTATGTGACAAAAACAAAACAAAAATGACATTAATCTAAAAACTAAACCCCTGAAAGTGTTCAAAACCACCTTCAAAAAGCTTATGAACCCATTAGGGGCTTCACCGGAATTAAAGCAATATGGAAGGAAAAAATGAAAATTTTACTTTTTTCCACAAAAATATTGCTTTAGCTCCAAAATTTGTATTTTCAAAAGGGTAACAGGAGAAAATGGACTGTACAATTTGTTGTGCAGTTTCTCCTGAGTACACTGATATCATATATGTGGTGCAAAACTAATGTTTGGGCGCACGGCAGGGTTTGGAAGGGAATGAGCGCCAATTGACTTTTGCAGTGCAGAATTGGCTGTAATAGATAGTGAACGCCATGTCACATTTGCAGAGCCCCTGATGTGCCTAAACATTGGAAACGTCCCCACAAGTGACCCCATTTAGGAAACTAAACCCCTCAAGGAACTTATCTAGATGTGTAGTGAGCACCATGAACCCACAAGTGCTTCACTGAATCTTGTAATGTTGAGCCTTGAAAATGGAAAAATACATTTTTCCCGGAAAAATGTTGCTTTAACCTCAAATTTTTCCTTTTCAAAAGGGTAACCAGAGAAAATGGACCCCATAATCTTTTATGTGATTTCTTGCTGATACCCCATATGTGGTGGAAAACAACTGTTTGGGCAGATGGCAGGGCTTGGAAGGGAAGGAGCGTTAATTGAATTCTGGAGTGCAATTTTGGCTGGAACAGATAGCGGATGCCAAGTCACATTTGAAGAGCCCCAACATGCCAAAATAGTGGAAACCCCTCACAAGTGACACCATTTTGGAAACTACACTTCTTGAGGAATTCACTAGGTGTATAGTGAGGATTTTTAACCCTTAGGCTTTTCACAGAATTGTATAACATTGGTCTGAGTTATTGGAAAATTGCCATTTTTTCCACTAAAATGTTGCTTTGGTCCAAGTTTTCAATTTTCAGTAGGTATAATAGGAGAAAATGGTACCATACAATTTTTTACGTAATTTCTCCTGAGTACGCCAATACTCCATATGCGGTCAAAAACTACTTTTGAGGCACAGTGCAAAGCTCAGAAAGGAAGAAGCGCCATATTGGAGTTTAGATTTTGCTGGAATGGTTTGAGGGTGCCATGTCACATTGGCAGAGCCCCTGAGGTGCCAGAAAATCGGAACCCCCCCATAAGTGACCCCGTTTTACAAACTACACCTCTCAATAAATTCATCTAGGGGTGCAGTGATTAAATTGACACCACAGGTGTGGGATTTTATACCATTGGGCACTGAAGAAAAACTAATTACATTTTTACCACTAAAATGTTGTTTTAGCCCCAGATGTTACATTTTCTCATGGGATAATAGGTAAAAAATGGCACCAAAATTTGTCCCACAATTTTGCTGAACATGGAAATAGCCCATATGTGGCTGTACAGTACTGCTTAGCCAAACGGCGAGACTCTGGAGGGATGGAGCGCTATATGACTCCAGGAGAACAAATTATTGCAGAATAGTTTGCGGACTCCATATACTGAGCCGCTAAGTGCCAGAAGCGCAGAATCCCCCAAGTGACCCCATTTTCTAAACTACACCCCTCTGAGAATTTATCTACAGGTGTAGTGATGATTTTGACTTGATAGGCATTTTCCAGAAACCAGCAGCAGTGGATGTTGCGCCGTGAAAATTGCAAATTTGTCATTGTAGTACCTGTGCATTTTAGTGCTTGTACATTGCAGTGACCAGTACATTATAGTACCCATACATTGTAGTGCACCCGTAAATTAGGCGAGCTCTCATCGCTACAGAAATGCCAAACATGTGGATGCTAAATGTGGTTTAGGCACACTGTGGAGCTCAGAAGGGAGGTGGGCATTTGGATTTGGGAGCTCAGAATTTGCTGAATTTCTTGTGGGAGGTGAGCAACCATAGTGCTTCTCCAGAGCCTTTGTGCTGCCAGTAACGTGGAAGCCCCCTACATTT
The DNA here is from genome assembly GCF_046119375.1 of Phyllobates terribilis. Classification (NCBI taxonomy): domain Eukaryota; kingdom Metazoa; phylum Chordata; class Amphibia; order Anura; family Dendrobatidae; genus Phyllobates; species Phyllobates terribilis. The sequence continues at coordinate 139,486,173 of NW_027362763.1, forward strand.
CCACTGACAGAGGATGGACCTGAGTGGGGGCTTTTTTTGTGGATTGAGTTGAAGCTTTAATTGGGAACATTTTACATAACATTTTGGATCACATTTATCCTGAGCTCTACGCTGAGCACTTACATCTGGGTTTCCATCTAAATCTCCGAGAGACGTGATTCAGATGAAACCCCCGAGGGATGCATTCACTATATTATGTTTGGCTCCTATCACACACTAAAAAAAAATGCTTTTTTTTGCTAAAACTTGTGTGGCGCCCCTGAGGGTTTGGTCACCACAGAGGTACTGCATCTCACCCAGAGGTGTGGTATCCCACTCTCACGTAAGGAAGGAGTACAGCTCGGGACCCTAACACCTGCATCCAACACATACCAGCAGTGGGGGCAGGGCGAGATTGCTCCTAAGGGAGAGCACAGTCCTGGGTCCCTAGCTGTTGGGAGGAGCTATGTAGTGGGTGTGGGTGGAGAAAGTAGCTTAGGGGAGCACATGAGAGGAAAGTATAAATAGAGAAGCCATCTTGTTTAAGTAGTAGTAGTAGTAGTGAGAGGGAACAGTCTGAGGAGGAGAATTGTGGGAGCAGGGGCTCTGTAGGATCTCTGCTCAGGCGGAGGGCCTGAGGTGAGGCCCAGGACTGAAGGAGAAGGAGAGAGGAGCAGGAAGGGCTCCAGGAATGAGGAAGGGACCCCAGGGGTACAGTCAGTGCTGGAGGCCACCCGTACGCCCGAATGTACCAGGAGGTGGAGGGGTCAGGCCGCAGAAAGGGGACCTGTCCCTCAACTAGCGGAAGACTGTACGTCTCAACTAGAAACCGGAGGCTGCAGTATTTCAAGTCCTGCAGCCAACAGTTCATACCAGTCTCTCCAAGAAGGTAGCTATAGAGGACCCAGGGGACGGAACAGACGTCGCCCGACAAGGCCCGCGGGTACCGGATTGGGACACTTGGTATGAGGTGCAGGGAAAAGGCCAGAGAGAGAACACACAGAAGGCGGTCCCGCTAAGTACTCCGGAGATATCTGAGGGTGGATTGAACCCCTCCCTGAGTAAGCACAGCACGACGAGGAAAGTTACACTGGTACCTGTAACTTGGACTGCAACAACCGTGAGTAAAGACCCTGAGGACTGCACCCCACTGTCTGTGTGATTATTATCTGCGCCATCACCCCTGCATTACAAAGCCCAGCATCACCTATAACATCTACCACATTCCCTGCCCTGGAGCTAAGCTCTACCTGTGGAGAGCTGAACCAACCCTGCTGCACTAACATCAGCTCCAGAGGTTCTGCACAGGAGCGGCGGCTCCATATAGCCGCATACCACAGGTGGCATCACGAACTATATTTATACAACTTTATTAATTCCCCTGTAAATAATCCCCTTTGGATTGACCGCCCTGGGTCACGGACCGGGTCACCGCCACTGTGACATCACCCTTAGCAACGACCGGCCCGGCACCGAGTACCCCACGGCCCAGGGGGCACGTCACTTGCATCACCATATTTTGAGAACTATAATTTTTCTACACTGCTCAAAAAACTAAAGAGAACACTTAAACAACAGAATATAACTCCAAGTACATCAAACTTCTGTGAAATCAAACTGTCCACTTAGGAAGCAACACTGATTGACAATCAATTTCACATGCTGTTATGCAAATGGAATAGACAATAGATGGAAATTATTGGCAATTATCAAGACACCCTCAATAAAGGAGTGGATCTGCAGGTGGGGACCACAGACCACATGTTTTGGTCACTTTTGAATGTTGGTTGTGATTTCACACTCGTGGTAGCATGAGACGGACTCTACAACCCACAGAAGTTGCTCAGGTAGTGCAGCTCATCCAGGATGGCACATCAATGCGAACTGTGGCAAGAAGGTTTGCTGTGTATGTTAGAGACACGCCCCCTGGGTCGTGTGTGTGTGGGGATACCCAGAACCGGACCTTTTGTGGATGCTGGGGGTTGTAGTCCTCGTGGCGGCGATCCGGTCCGTGCCCAGGGCGGTCAAACCAAATGGCAGTCTATATGCTGAATGTTATTATTTATAAATTGTCCGACTACTCCACCCGTGGATTGCGGTCACTGAGAACCGCCGCTGCGGGGCAGACCGCTGAGGCTGGTGTTGTGTGCGCAGCAGAGGGTAGTATAACTCCCCACTGGAGGAGTATAGCCTCAGGGCAGGGAGTGCAGATGGTAGGGGTGATGGTGCGCGGGAGCGGCAGTAACGACACGGAGTCAGTGATGCAGTCCAGGGTCTTTACTCACAGTTCTTATACTCCAGGCCAATTCTGCAGGCAATGGCCGTCCACGTCGTTCTGCGCTCACCAGGTGAGGGGCTCGGCCGACTCCCAGATAACTTTGGAGTGTTTCACAGGACCCCCTTCGTGTGTCCTTTCTCTGACCTGTCATACCCCACAAGTGACCACGCTTCTGTCCAGCTGCCTCGGGTCTTGGCGGGCAAACGTATGTTCCGTTTCCCTGGACCCTATATGGTGCCTTCCTAGTGAGTGTAGCGAGGGGCTGTGACGCATGGAACGCCACAGACTCCGGTTCCTAGCTGAGGGTAGTTTCGCTCCTCCACTAGTAAGGGATCCGGTTCCCTCTCTTGGCCTGACCCCCCTACTCCGGTAGCGACGGGCGTGCAGTGGCGACTGGCCGGTCTGCACCCCTGGGGTCCCTTCACTCCTCTTCCTGGAGCCTCCTTCTCTCCTCTCCTTTCCTCTTCTTCTCCTCCAGGCTCGGGCCTCCTGACAGGGCCTGCCTACGGAGCAGAGCCCATGCAGAGGCTCTGCTCCCTGTCTTCTCCTCTCACTCTGAGCCCTGAGCTAAGATGGCTCCTCCCTTTTATATCTCTCTCTCCTGTGCACCCAGGAACTACTCTCCCTACTCATGCACTACAGGGTTCCCCCTTCCTAGGTGTTCCCCTCCCCCCACTCCAGCCAGGGACAGGGACAGTCGTGCTCTACTTGGAGCATATCGGTCGCCCTGCCCCCCGGAAATGTGGTGTAATGCATGCAGGTGTCAGGGTCTTGATCCACACTCCATCCTTACCTGGAAGTGAGATATCGCACATCTGGTTGAGATGCAATACCTCTGTAGCGACCGAACCCTCGGGGCGCTACATTCCCCCCTGGTAAATCACAGCACGTCCGCGGGCTGGAACAGAGCAAAAGACAATGCAAATAGGACATGCAAATTTTTAAATTCAACCATATATAAGCAATTCAACATTTCTTCCCCTTTATTGGAAACAACTTTCTTATAACCATTATGCTCAACATTATTAGCTTTGCTTCCACTATATATATATAATTTTCATTTTAAATATAACTCTTGGTACGTCAATAGAAAACAGTTCTTCAGATATAAAACATAAAACAAGTTTCAGTAGCAACCTTCACGACGGAGTCCTTCAGTAGGTCACGGCTCCTGTTGCGACCAGGTGTCCATGTCACCGTAACGGGGTGCAATTAACAAAGTGCAACAAACACCTTTAGGTTTCCTTTGAGGTAGGTGTATATAGAACCAGTAGAGGGCACTTTAAGAAGTGCTACTATTTACAAAATTTGGCTGCTCCCAGTCCTCAGCTGGATTGAAAAGGGTTTGGCTGTTCCCAGTCCTCAGCCGGATTACTCACAGACCCTTTTCGGGTAACTTTAACACACACACAAACTTTTACAACAACCCTTAACCGGGTAAACTTTTTGTAATCCGCAATCAGCGTATCACGGAATTTCTTCACCCTGGCGGGTAACTATGTACAGTTCAGTCCCTCTTACTACGCTTTAGTAAGGGTGCTCCCTCCGGGGAGGCTCTTGCCCATAATAGGCTGACACGTCTGGGTCTTCAGCGCAGCAGCGCGGAGGGTGACTCTGTGCTCCCACCCTGTGGATGTTGAGGGCATACCAGCCCCTAGCGCCGCGGTGCAGTAGGCCTTGTGGCGTGGCCTGGAGAGGGCCACTGTTGATGACGCCCGGGGGCAGAGGGCGCGGCTTTGGGCCTGGGCGCGGGCTGGTGGTGGTAGCGCCCAGGGCTGGAGGGCTCGGCTGTGGGGCTTGTTGCGGGGTCTGGAGCAAGTCGGTGTCGGTAGCGCCCGGTGTCGGCGGCTCCACCAGGGGGTCCGCAAGCAGGCTGACGCTGGCAGCGTCCGGGACAGGGAGACTCCTCCTACCTGCTCCCGCAACTGCTCCTGCGTCACGCGTCTTCTCCTGGCGCTGGTCGGGATCCCCGATGGCTGGGGCACTGCCGATGCTGGGCAGCTTAGTCTGCTGCCAATCTGCCAGCCTCTTCTCCATTTCCCGCTTCCATCCGGCGATGGCGTCGCGCTGGGCCTTCTCCATCCTCCCGCCCAGGTCCTCCATCCCGGAACGGAGGAATTCCAAATCCCCCTGGGGCAACGTTGCCACGAGCTCCTTCACGGTGTAAGGTGCTGCCGGCTGCAGCAGATCGCTGGCTGGGGCTCTAGGGCTGATATCCTCCACCTTGCCCTCTGGATGCGGTCTGCCAGGACTGATCCAGGCCACACCCTGTTCTCCAGTTTTCTTTCCTCCCCTCCCTCGTTGGGGGTGGTCCCGTGGCAGCCTGCTGCCGATCACGCTCAGGGGCAGCCCCCCCATGTTGATGGACACATCCACATATGTGATCATTGCTGCTTGGGACGGGCTCCGCTTTTTGCGCCATTCTGGGACCCGGCCCACGATGGGAGGTAACTTCTCATTGTCATTTTGCGCGCACATAATGGCGTCCGTTCTGCTGAGGCGGGTGCCACATTCAATACAGTGAAACAGTCTTTAGGCACGTAGTACCCGGTTGTAGCGGGCACGTAATCCTGCCGACTACGCCAAAGTAGATGCGCCCCCTGGGCCGTGTGTGTGTGGGGATACCCGGAACCGGACATTTTGTGGATGCTGGGGGTTGTAGTCCTCGTGGTGGCGATCCGGTCCGTGCCCAGTGCGGTCAAACCAAATGGCAGTCTATATGCTGAATGTTATTATTTATAAATTGTCCGACTACGCCACCCGTGGATTGCGGTCACTGAGAACCGCCGCTGCGGGGCAGACCGCTGAGGCTGATGTTGTGTGTGCAGCAGAGGGTAGTATAACTCCCCACTGGAGGAGTATAGCCTCAGGGCAGGGAGTGCAGATGGTGGGGGTGATGGTGCGCGGCAGCGGCAGTAACGACACGGAGTCAGTGATGCAGTCCTGGGTCTTTACTCACAGTTCTTATACTCCAGGCCAATTCTGCAGGCAATGGCCGCCCACGTCGCTCTGCGCTCACCAGGTGAGGGGCTCGGCCGACTCCAAGATAACTTTGGAGTGTTTCACAGGACCCCCTTTGTGTGTCCTTTCTCTGGCCTGTCATACCCCACAAGTGACCACGCTTCTGTCCAGCTGCCTCGGGTCTTGGCGAGCAAACGTATGCTCCATTTCCCTGGACCCTATATGGTGCCTTCCTAGCGAGTGTAGCGAGGGGCTGTGAAGCATGGAACGCCACAGCCTCCGGTTCCTAGCTGAGGGTAGTTTCGCTCCTCCACTAGTAAGGGATCCGATTCCCTCTCTTGGCCTGACCCCCCTACTCCGGTAGCGACAGGCGTGCGGTGGCGACTGGCCGGTCCGCACCCCTGGGGTCCCTTCACTCCTCTTCCTGGAGCCTCCTTCTCTCCTCTCCTTTCCTCTTTTTCTCCTCCAGGCTCGGGCCTCCTGACAGAGCCTGCCTGCGGAGCAGAGCCCATGCAGAGGCTCTGCTCCCTGTCTTCTCCTCTCACTCTGAGCCCTGAGCTAAGAAGGCTCCTCCCTTTTATATCTCTCTCTCCTGTGCACCCAGGAACTACTCTCCCTACTCATGCACTACAGGGTTCCCCCTTCCTAGGTGTTCCCTCCCCCCCACTCCAGCCAGGGACAGGGACTGTCGTGCTCTACTTGGAGCATATCGGTCGCCCTGCCACCCGGAAATGTGGTGTAATGCATGCAGGTGTCAGGGTCCTGATCCACACTCCATCCTTACCTGGAAGTGAGATATCGCACATCTGGTTGATATGCAATACCTCTGTAGCGACTGAACCCTCGGGGCGCTACATTAGCGTAGTGTCCAGAGGCTGGAGGCGCTACCAGGAGACAGGCCAGTACACCAGGAGGGGGCCGTAGGAGGGCAACAACCCAGCAGCAGGACCGCTACCTCCGCCTTTGTGCAAGAAGGAACAGGAGGAGCACTGCCAGAGCCCTGCCTAATGACCTCCAGCAGGCCACAAAAGTGCATGTGTCTGCACAAACGGTTAGAAACCGACTCCATGAGGGTGGTATGAGGGCCCGACGTCCACAGATGGGGGTTGTGCTCACAGCCCAACACCGTGCAGGATGCTTGACATTTGCCACAGAACACCAGGATTGGTAAAGTCACCACTGACGCCCTGTGCTCTTCAAAAATGAAAGCAGGTTCACACTGAGCACATGTGACAGACGTGGCAGAGTGTGGAGACACCGTGGAGAGCGATCTGCTGCCTGCAACATCCTTGAGCATGACCGGTTTGGCAGTGGGTCAGTAATGGTGTGGGGTGGCATTTCTTTGGAGGGCCGCACAGCCCTCCATGTGCTCGCCAGAGGTAGCCCAACTGCTATTAGGTACCGAGATGAGATCCTCAGACCCCTTGTGAGACCATATGCTGGTGCGGTTGGCCCTGGGTTCCTCCTAATGCAGGACAATGCCAGACCTCATGTGGCTGGAGTGTGTCAGCAGTTCCTGCAAGATGAAGGCATTGAAGCTATGGACTGGCCCGCCCGTTCCCCAGACCTGAATCCGATTGAGCACATCTGGGACAACATGTCTCGCTCCATCCACCAACGTCACGTTGCACCACAGACTGTCCAGGAGTTGGCGGATGCTTTAGCCCAGGTCTGGGAGGAGATCCCACAGGAGACCATCCGCAACCTCATCAAGAGCATGCCCAGGCGTTGTAGGGAGGTCATACAGGCACGTGGAGGCCACACACAATACTGAGCCTCATTTTGACTTGTTTTAAGGACATGACATCAAAGTTGGATCAGCCTGTAGTGTGTTTTTCCACTTTGATTTTGGGGGTGACTCCAAATCCAGGCCTCCATTGGTTAATAAATTTGATTTCCATTGATGATTTTTGTGTGATTTTGTTGTCAGCACATTCAACTTTGTACAGAACAAAGTATTCAATGAGAATATTTCATTCATTCATATCTAGGACGTGTTATTTGAGTGTTCCCTTTATTTTTTTGAGCAGTGTATATTTCTGCCGACAGAGTCACAGGAGGGCTTGTTTTTTTGCTGAACAAGTTGACGTTTTTTTTTTATACCATTTTACGGGCACATGACATTTTTTGATCACTTTCTATTCCGATTTTTGGGAGGTATAATGCACAAAAACCAACAATTCAGGAATTATTGTTTTTTATATGCTGTTCACTATATGGTAAAATTGATAAGGCAGCTTTATTCTTCGGGTCAGTAGGTTTACAGTGATACTACATTTATATCATTTTTTAATGTTTTGCTGCTTTTACACAATAAAAACTATGTTATAGAAAAAATAATTGTTTTTGCATCTCTAGTTTCTGAGAGCTATAGCTTATTTACAGTACAGACCAAAAGTTTGGACACACCTTCTCATTTAAAGATTTTTCTGTATTTTCATGACTATGAAAATTGTACATTCACACTGAAGGCATCAAAACTATGAGTTAACACATGTGGAATTATATACTTTACAAAAAAGTGTGAAACAACTGAAAATATGTCATATTCTAGGTTCTTCAAAGTAGCCACCTTTTGCTTTGATGACTGCTTTGCACACTCTTGGCATTCTCTTGATGAGCTTCAAGAGGTAGTCACCGGAAATGGTCTTCCAACAATCTTGAAGGAGTTCCCAGAGATGCTTAGCACTTGTTGGCCCTTTTGCCTTCACTCTGCGGTCCAGCTCACCTCAAACCATCTCGATTGGGTTCAGGTCTGGTGACTGTGGAGGCCAGGTCATCTGGCGTAGCACCCCATCACTCTCCCTTTTGGTCAAATAGCCCTTACACAGCCTGGAGGTATGTTTGGGGTCATTGTCCTGTTGAAAAATAAACGATGGTCCAACTAAACGCAAACCGGATGGAACAGCATGCCGCTGCAAGATGTGGTGGTAGCCATGCTGGTTCAGTATGCCTTCAATTTTGAATAAATCCCCAACAGCGTCACCAGCAAAGCACCCCCACACCATCACACCTCCTCCTCCATGCTTCACGGTGGGAACCAGGCATGTAGAGTCCATCCGTTCACCTTTTCTGAGTCGCACAAAGACACGGTGGTTGGAACCAAAGATCTCAAATTTGGACTCATCAGACCAAAGCACAGATTTACACTGGTCTAATGTCCATTCCTTGTGTTCATTAGCCCAAACAAGTCTCTTCTGCTTGTTGCCTGTCCTTAGCAGTGGTTTCCTAGCAGCTATTTTACCATGAAGGCCTGCTGCACAAAGTCTCCTCTTATCAGTTGTGGAAGAGATGTGTCTGCTGCTAGAACTCTGCGTGGCATTGACCTGGTCTCTAATCTGAGCTGCTGTTAACCTGCGATTTCTGAGGCTGGTGACTCGGATAAACTTATCCTCAGAAGTAGAGGTGACTCTTGGTCTTCCTTTCCTGGGGCGGTCCTCATGTGAGCCAGTTTCTTTGTAGCGCTTGATGGTTTTAGCAACTGCACTTGGGGACACTTTCAAAGTTTGCCCAATTTTTCGCACTGACTGACCTTCATTTCTTAAAGTAATGATGGCCACTCATTTTTCTTTACTTAGCTGTAACAGTCAATTCAGTAGGACTATCAGCTGTGCATCCACCAGACTTCTGCACAACACAACTGATGGTCCCAACCCCATTTATAAGGCAAGAAATCCCACTTATTAAACCTGACAGGGCACACCTGTGAAGTGAAAACCATTTCCAGTGACTACCTCTTGAAGCTCATCAAGAGAATGCCAAGAGTGTGCAAAGCAGTCATCAAAGCAAAAGGTGGCTACTTTGAAGAACCTAGAATATAAGACATATTTTCAGTTGTTTCACACTTTTTTGTTAAGTATATAATTCCACATGTGATAATTCATAGTTTTGATGCCTTCAGTGTGAATGTACAATTTTCAAAGTCATGAAAATACAGAAAAATCTTTAAATGAGAAGGTGTGTCCAAACGTTTGGTCTGTACTATATGTCTCCACTGATGGAGCTGTATGGTGACCTATTTTTTGCGGGATAAGATGATGTTTTCAGCTATATCAGTTTTATTTCCATATGACTTTTTGATCGCGTTTTATTCCACTTTTTATTCGGCAGTATGATGAAAATGCATAGTTTTTTCCTACATTTTTAAATTTATTTTACGGTGTTTACTGAAGGGGTTAACTAGTTTGACAGTTTTATAGGTCGGGTCCTTTAGGATGCAGCAATACCAAATTTTTTTTTTACATAAATATACATATTCATGGGTATAATATTATTTGCTTTTTTAATTTATTTTGCTAAAAAATATTTTTTACAATTTTTTAAAAACTTTTTTACTCAGTCCCTCTCTGGGACTTTAACTTTTATTAGTCTGATCGCTGGTATAATGCATTGCAATGCACCAACATTGTAATAATTTATTCCTGTCAGTATTACACTGACAGAAGTCTCTTAGACCATGCTCCTGGCATGGTCTAACAGTCTTGCCATAGCTGGTTGACCTGGGTTGCCATGACAATAATCCTGCCCTCGCAATGGTGTTGTGCAATGGTGCCCGGGGTGGTAGCCATAGGCGAGTGCCATGCGTCCGACACCCCAGCACATTACAGAAAAAATGAGAGTTCTGGATGTGTGTGTGTATGCTGGCAGTGTTGCAATTGGTACCTTCATCTTAAGGCTGGTCCTATTCCTCTCCTCACCTGGTCCATTGCACTTCAAGACAAGGACACCAGGCACGTTCATAAAAACAAGGCACTCTTTACATGACAACACACTTAGGTATACAAGGCAGCAGGCAGTACACTTTACAACTTCTTCTGTCTCACACAGAGGTACATTCTTATCAGTTTCGGGCGATGGCACTTTACATGTGGATGATAAACAAGTAGAGCAAATGAGATAAACCTCCATCTTCCCGATGCAGGGATACATGGGTAGATATGTTACGCTGTGAACCCAGCACCCAAACAGCAGTCTGTGATCTGTTAACGAGGGCCTCTCTTAGAGCCACTTCCCTCTACTTTGTCCTCAGCTGGGCAAGACCCTTCTCTACAGGGCTTCCCACATCTGCCCAACACTGGACTCACTTCCTCCTTTAATTCTCTCACAAATAGATTTCGACCACCTGCCTACTGGACTGGATCTCAGTCGCCTCTAAAGTTCCTTAATGATTCTTGCTGCTTTGTGCCTCTCAGTTCACTCCATACTAGCTCTATTCCTCTCAAGATCTCTGCACAATCTCCTCTCTGCTCTCCTCTTACATCACTAACTTCCTCAAGCTCTCACTACCCAGAGATTCCCAATCCTCTTCCCCACTATGGGCCGGCCTTATAGTTAACTCTCACACTGTCCCTGCTGTCTGTTGCTGGGCAGACTTAATCTTTCACCTAGTTCTGTACAGAAGAAACGAGCATGGCAGTGACATCTTGTGAGGTTGGTTAGTCCTGCAGCCCACAAGGAAATTAACACTTGTTACCACAAGAAAACATATGTCACACATTTACATTAAGCTCATTGATGTTTTCAGGGAGAAACATGACAGTTGGTGCAGGGAGCCAATCGGATAGGGAGTGGTAGCTCCCTCTCTCTCCTAGCCTCCCAAATGCGGCTATCGATCGCGGTATTTAGGGGGTTATACTGCTGGGGGTTGTGCGGGCACCGCTCCTGGCAGTGATATCCAGGTCTCAGCTGTCATGTAACCAGAGCTCTTGGCGATGATTGAGCTGGCACAGCTGCTGTGCCGCGCACGATCACCATGACGTACCCATATGGGTCGGGTGCCCCTATCCGACCATGTATGGGTACATCAAAGGTCGTGAAGGGTTTAAAAAGTAATCATTGTTTTTATCTTCATTTCATAAATCAATAGTACACACGAAAATAAGAAACTTTGTAATATATCTTATCAGACATATTTGCTTCTTTCTCTGCCAGGACTGATCAATCATTCTCAAAATTCTTAATTCATGGGTACAATTTGTAAAAGGAAAGAAGGAGGAGGAGACAGGAACTAGAGGCAGGGCACCTTCCTCCTATTCTCTCCCATCTACATAGAATCTTATACATAGCAACCGTCATCTCCTATCTCAGTAATGTAAAAATCTGTCTTCATTGAATACAGATTTTACCCATGAATTGAGAATTTTGATAATGACTGATCAATTTTGGCAGAGAGAGAAGCAGATTTCTCTTGCTTATTTTCATGCCTACTATTGATTTATGAAAGAAAAATTACTCTTTAACCCCTTCTACTGAATCTTTGTATCTACCAGAAGATCTATAATTACACAGTGACACATGACCTAAAATGTTATATTTCACCGCTACTTACAATATAGGTAATAATGATACGTTCCAAAGTTCTTTTTATCTTTATTTTTTTTAAAGCACAATAAGCTCTGGAACAAGCCACAAAAGATCTTTCTCTCGCAATAAAAAAAAAAGAAAAAAATTGCATTCAGTAATTAGTGAACAATAGAGCTGGTCATGCAGCATTCATTTTTCCTCACTAAATATATAATGGCCACATAAAGTAATATCATTCATGGTTATTCATAGTAATCACAGATACAGAAAATGTGATCCTCTTATAAATGGTCTCAACACATGCAATCTCTCTATAACATGGCAAAGTGTATATGCATGTACAGTATATGTGTTTGTGTATGTGTGTGTATGTCACTAATTTTCAAAGTAAATATATTTCTAAAGGTGCTATTGACATGAAATTATCACCAGAAGAAAGAGGTGCCCAAAGCAATGAAAATTCATAACAACAGCTGAAATCTATCAGTAATTAGACAGCAATCCTGTCACTTAGTGAAAAAATATATCAGCTGGTTCAATTGAAGGCCTATAAAAAGGTGTCTACCAAGTTGCCACACAAGAAACATCTCATGATGTCTCAAGACCTTTGCAACCTTATTGCTGCAAAACATAAGGATTGCATCGGTTAGAGAAAAATTTCTAAACTATTGAAGGCTACAGTGAGCACTGTTGGGGCCATAATCCAGAAGTGGAAAGAACATAATTTCACCATAAACCGGCCACAGCCAGGTGCTCCCAGCAAGATTTTAGACAGAGGAGTGAAAATAATTATCAGAAGAGTTGTCCTAGACCCAAGGACCACCTGTAGAGAGCTACAGTAAGACCTGGAATCAGCAGGTACAATTGTTTCAAAGAAAACTATAAAAAATGCACTCAGCCTCCATGGCCTGTATGAATGCTCACCAAGCAAGTCTCCACTGCTTAACAAAAAGCATGTTCAAGCGTGTTTAAAGTTTGCTCGACAACTTTTAGACAAGCCTGTGAAATACTGGGAGAATATAGTCTGGTCAGATGGAACCCAAATTGAACTTATTGGATGCCAGAATAAACACCATGTTAAAACACAATACCGACAGTGAAGTTTGAAGTGGAAATATCATGATGTGGGGATGATTTTCAGCATATGTAATTGGAAAACTTCTTTTCATTGAAGGAAGGATGAATGGACAAATGTATCCAGACAATCTTGATAAAAATGTGCTGCTATGTACCAGGATGATAAAGATGAAACAAGGGTGGAAATTTCAACAAGACAATGATCCCAAACACACAGCCAAGGAAATGCTCAATTGGTTTCAGAGAAAGAAAATAAAGCTGCTAGAATGACTCAGCTAATCACCGGACCTGAATCCAATACAAAATGTATGGAAGGAACTAAAGCTCAGAGATCATAGAAGGAGCCCACGGGACCTTCAGGATTTGAAGAGTGTTTGTGTGGTAGAATTGGCCAAAATCACACCTGAGCAATGCCTGCGACTAGTTTCTCCATACAAGAGTTGCATTGAAACTGTCATCACCAACAAAGGCTATTGGATGAAGTATTAATTAAACTTCCGTAAGCGTGTTCAATACTTTTTCCCCTGTGTCATTTCTCATTATTTTATATAATTTAATTTATGGACATCTATGGTTTGATTTATTTGCCTGTGCGGATTGGATGGGTTGTTTCCGACATCTGGTGAGAATGTCTTGTCAATAGCACCTTTAGAAATATGTTTACTTAGAATTGGTGACGTGTTCAATACTTATTTCACTTGCTGTATATATGTACACATATATACATAAGTATATATATATATATATATATATATATATATATACAGTAGTGTTCAAAATAATAGCAGTCCAATGTGACTAACCAGATTGATCACTGTTTTTAGTATAAATTATATTACCACATGTCAAACAATTTACCAGTTGGTGCAGTAGATTCTAAGGAAACCAACAGACTCAGCATTCATGATCTGCATCTTTTTGAGTCTTTGTATTTGAATAATTAATTTAAAGGCGGTATGTTCAAAATAATAGCAGTGTGGAGTTCAATTAGTGAGGTCAATCATTCTGTGAAGAAACAGGTGTGAATCAGGTGACCCTTGTTTAAGGGTGAAGTCAACACATGTTGTACATGCATTTCTCCTTGAAAGCCTGAGTCATGGGTCGTTCCTTGAAAGCCTGAGATATGGGTTGTTGGAGACATTGTTCAGAAGAACAGCGTACTTTGATTAAAAAATTGATTGGAGAGGGTAAAACTTAAAAAGACGTGAAGACAATGACAGGCTGTTCAGCTAAAATAGTCTTCAATGCTTTAAAATGGAAAGAAAAACCAGACAGACATGGAAGAAACGGAAGACTACAATTCAAATGGATCAAAGAATAGCCACAATGCCAAAAGCTCAACCAATAATCAGCTCCAGGATGTTCAAAGACAGTCTCAAGTTACCTGTGAGTACTGTGACAGTTATAAGACGCCTGTGTGAAGCTAATCTTTTAGCAAGAAGTTCCCGCAAAGTCCCACTGTTAAAAAAAAAGACATGTACTGAAATAGATACAATTTGCAAAAGAACACATCAACTGGCCTAAAGAGAAATGGAGAAACATTTTGTGGACTGATAAAAGTAAAATTGTTCTTTTTGGGTCCAAAGGCCGCAGACAGTTCGTCAGACGACCCCCAAACTCTGCATTCAAGCCACAGTACACTCTGAAGACAGTGAAGCATGGTGGTGCAAGCATCATGATATGGGCATGTTTCTCTTACTATGGTGCCGGACCTAGTTACTGCATGCCAGGGATCATGGACCAGTTTGCATATATTAAATTACTTGAAGAGATCATGTTGCCTTACGATGAAGAGGATATGCCCTTGAAATGGGTGTTTCAACAAGACAACGACCCTAAGCACACCAGTAAATGAGCAAAATCTTGGTTCCAGTCCAACAAAATTGAGGTTATGTAGTGGCCAGCCCAATCCCTTGAGCTTAATCCAATAGAACACTTGTGGGATGACATCAAAAATGTCGTTTCTGAGGCAAAGCCAACAAATGCCAAAAAATTGTGGGATGTAGTCAAAGCGTCCTGGGCTGGAATAACAGTTTACAGGTGTCAGAAGTTGGTTGACTCTATGCAACATAGATGTGAAGCAGTTCTAAAAAACTGTAGGTATACAACTACGAAATATTAGGTTAGTGATTCACAGGAATGCTAAATCCTCAAATAAAAAAGAAGAGTACATACATATTGTGAGTTTGTAAAGACAAATGCAGACACAGCTATTTTTTTCAACAATATTATTAATTATATTAGTCTAAATTATACATATTTCTCTTCATGTTTTGAATTAGAAAACAGTGTGCAATGTTCCCAATGCTGGAAATAAAAACTAGTATAAAGATTTTGTGCTTAACTCATGTTTTTAAATTTTTGAACACACTGCTATTATTTTGAACACTACTGTATATATATATATATATATATATATATAATATATACTACACACACTATATATATATATATATATATATATATATATATACACACATATATATATATTTACTAGAGTTGAGCAATGAGATTTGCAGAACCTCAGTCCAGCGGCCAAGTCGGTGTTGGTAGTCTGTGGTGCCGGACCAGAGCCTTGCAAACCTTTTCTTTCCTGCTGGCATCCCTGGCATTTGTTCTGATTTGCAGGCCCGATGTGATGTCATCACTGTGGCATGAAACATGCATGATGTCACCCAAACCTACTAATAAGGAGCGGTGCCAAGGATGCCAGCAAGAAGGAAGAGGTGGGCATGGCTCTGGTCCGGAAGCAGCTGCGGACTACCGAAGTGGCTCCCGGAAAAAGGTCTAGCAAATATCTTTGCTCAGCTGTAATATATACATATATTTATTCACAGCATGAGAGATATACAGTAAAATATACATAGAGATGTACGTACACACAAAATAATCCTTTAGTCCAGCATTTAAAAGAGTTCAGAAATTCGGATAGTCCAGTAACTTAATTTACAGGAGAGAAGTGAAAGATATTCTGAAGCAGATAGTCACCACATAGGACTCTTACTTAATAAGTTCCTTTACACTGCTCTGCATTGAACTGAATATTAATAACACAGTATGTGATAAGCTCCCTCTGGTGGTGACTATAGACAGCCAGCATTTTATCATTTAATACTTAGATTAGGCAGGCTCTGATCATATATTTTAAAAAACACATTCAGCTTTGAATTCTGGATCTAAAAAAGACATGATGATAAAAGTAGAGATTAATGTTAGAATCCTCTATCCAAACAAGTATTGGAAGGTCCAATAATCCAGAATATTTTGTAATCTACTTTCAGTTCCTGCTAATGCCAGAATAAAGAAACTTTCCTCAGGGGAAGGCAAAAAAGACAGATTGCCTATAGCAGAATTTAAACAGTGACCCATTATAACGTAGGGTTTTGCCCCCTAGGACAGGAGGGTGTAATATTTGCTTTCCTCTCCATGATCTTCGGGTCATTTCCAAACCCCTTATTTGCAAACAAAGCATTTTTGTATAGGGGAGTGCTACACAGGTTCTCACCACCTAAATGGGATAGGGATGTGACCAACCAGGTCTGGGCCCCTGTCTCTCTAAGGGCCCCATAGCAGCAGCATTGACCTGCATCATTAGTATATATATTTGCATATTTGCAATATATATATATATTTTTTATTAGTGTGTGTGTGTCTGTACATACATAAATAAATGCAGAATTACATTTCATTCAATACAGAATTTCAAGCCATTTGCAATAAAGAATAACAAAGAAAAAAAAGAAAAATATATACTTATACATATATACTCTTGTGCTTTCAACATTGTCCATATATCCTTGCCAACATTTGGTTGCAAAATGAAACAGCTACATATTTTCTTAGTATGACCGAGTCCAGTATAGTGTTGTCATAACATGATATGGATTATTCCACAGGTTGATAGTCCAAGGCCCCGACTTTCATTGTATCCATAAGTAAACATACTTGACACTGGATGTAATGTATAGGAGATAAATGTCTTATACGGCAAACGGATCGTGCGCAAGGCTGTTTTTTTTTGTCTTCCGTGATACATAGAAAACAATCTAGCAGGAGGTTGTTATCCACTAAGAGTAGAGGAATGACTGAGAAAGGCAATCACTTGCAAACAAGGCTTGGCTTACAAGCCAGTTAGTTGTAACTGTTCGCATGGGTAGGAAAAGAATCATTAGAACTGACTTGTGCTGCTTGGGTCACATTGTAACAATCGCACAATTGAAGGATCACTCTTGGCACCTTTGATAAATTCTTCAAGGGACAGTTTACCTGAAACAGAAATAAGAATTCATATTACAGAAGTATATTGCTTAAATTATCTGCATTGTGACATCACTGAGTGTATTATCCCTGTACTGCGACATCACTGTGTTTTATCCCTGCACTGTGACATCACTATATTTATCCCGGTACTGTGACATCACTGTGTGTATTATCCCTGTACTGTGACATCATTGTGTTTATTATCCCTGTACTGTGACATCACTGTGTGTATTATCCCTGTACTGTGACATCACTGTGTTTATTATCTCTGTACTGTGACATCACTGTGTGTATTATCTCTGCACTGTGACATCACTGTGTGTATTATCCCTGTACTGTGACATCACTGTTTATTATCTCTGTACTGTGACATCACTGTGTGTATTATCTCTGCACTGTGACATCACTGTGTGTATTATCCCTGTACTGTGACATCACTGTGTGTATTATCTCTGTACTGTGACATCACTGTGTGTATTATCTCTGTACTGTGACATCACTGTGTTTATTATCGCTGTACCGTGACCTCACTGTGTTTATTATCCCTGTACTGTAACATCACTGTGTGTATTATCCCTGTACTGTGACCTCACTGTGTGTATTATCCCTGTACTGTGACATCACTGTGTGTATTATCTCTGCACTGTGACATCACTGTGTTTATTATCTCTGTACTGTGACATCACTGTGTATTATCTCTGTACTATGACATCACTGTGTATTATCCCTGTACTGTGACATCACTGTGTGTATTATCCCTGTACTGCGACATCACTGTGTGCATTATCCCTGCACTGTGACATCACTATATTTATCCCTGTACTGTGACATCACTGTGTGTATTATCCCTGTACTGTGACATCATTGTGTTTATTATCTCTGTACTGTGATATCACGGTGTGTATTACCTCTGTACTGTGACATCACTGTGTGTATTATCCCAGTATTTTGACATCACTGTGTGTATTATCCCCGTACTGTGACATCACTGTGTTTATTATCTCTGTACTGTGACATCACTGTGTATTATCTCTGTACTGTGACATCACTGTGTTTATTATCCCTGTACTGTGACATCACTGTGTGTATTATCCCTGTACTGTGACCTCACTGTGTGTATTATCCCTGTACTGTGACATCACTGTATGTGGTATCTCTGTATTATGACATCACTGTGTCCATTATCTCTGTACTGTAACATCACTGTGTGTACTATCGCTGTACTGTGACATCACTGTGTGTATTATCCCTGTACTGTGACATCACTGTGTGCAATATCCCTGTACTGTGACATCACTGTGTGTATTACTGTCCTGTGACATCACTGTGTGTATTATCTCTGTACTGTGATATCACTGTGTGTATCTCTGTACTGTGACATCACTGTGTGTATTATCTCTGTACTGTGACATCACTGTTTATTATCCCTGTACTGTGACCTCACTGTGTGTATTATCTCTGTACTGTGACATCAATGTGTGTAGTATCTCTGTACTGTGACATCACTGTGTGTATTATCCCTGTACTGTGACATCACTGAGTGTATTATCCCTGTACTGCAACATCACTGTGTGTATTATCCCTGCACTGTGACATCACTATATTTATCCCTGTAAAGTGACATCACTGTGTGTATTATCCCTGTACTGTGACATCATTGTGTTTATTATCCCTGTACTGTGACATCACTGTGTTTATTATCTCTGTACTGTGACATCACTGTGTGTATTATCTCTGCACTGTGACATCACTATGTGTATTATCTCTGCACTGTGACATCACTGTGTGTATTATCCCTGTACTTTGACATCACTGTGTTTATTATCTCTGTACTGTGACATCACTGTGTTTATTATCGCTGTACTGTGACCTCACTGTGTTTATTATCGCTGTACTGTGACCTCACTGTGTTTATTATCCCTGTACTGTGACATCACTGTGTGTATTATCCCTGTACTGTGACCTCACTGTGTGTATTATCCCTGTACTGCGACATCACTGTGTGTATTATCCCTGCACTGTGACATCACTATATTTATCCCTGTACTGTGACATCACTGTGTGTATTATCCCTGTACTGTGACATCACTGTGTGCATTATCCCTGTACTGTTACATCACTGTGTGTATTATCCCCGTACTGTGACATCACTGTGTTTATTATCTCTGTACTGTGACATCACTGTGTGTATTATCTCTGTACTGTGACATCACTGTGTTTATTATCGCTGTACTGTGACCTCACTGTGTTTATTATCCCTGTACTGTGACATTACTGTGTGTATTATTCCTGTACTGTGACCTCACTGTGTGTATTATCCCTGTACTGTGACATCACTGTATCTGGTATCTCTGTATTATGACATCACTGTGTGCATTATCTCTGCAGTGTAACATCACTGTGTGTAGTATCGCTGTACTGTGACATCACTGTATGTATTATCCCTGTACTGTGACATCACTGTGTGCATTATCCCTGTACTGTGACATCACTGTGTGTATTACTGTCCTGTGATATCACTGTGTGTATTATCTCTGTACTGTGACATCACTGTGTATATCTCTGTACTGTGACATCACTGTGTGTATTATCTCTGTACTGTGACATCACTGTGTGTAGTATCTCTGTACTTTGACATCACTGTGTGTATTATCCCTGTACTGTGACATCACTGTGTGTATTATCCCTGTACTGTGACCTCACTGTGTGTATTATCTCTGTACTGTGACCTCACTGTGTGTATTATCTCTGTACTGTGACATCACTGTGTATATTATCCCTGTACTGTGACCTCACTGTGTGTAGTATCTCTGTACTGTGACCTCACTGTGTGTAGTATCTCTGTACTGTGACATCACTGTGTGTATTATCTTTGCACTGTGACATTGTGTTAATTAACCCCAATTCCAAAAATATTGACAAGAAGTTTAAAATGTAAAAAAAAACAAGAATGCAATCATTTGGAAATCTGTTATAGCGATATTTTTGTTCACAGCAGAACATAGAACACAGATCAGAAGGTGAAAATTAGAAATTGTTCTATTTCATTTGAAAAAGTTAACTCATTTACAAATTGATGGCAGCAAAGATAAAGTTGGGACAAGGTTAACAAAAGGCTGGAAAAGTAAGTGATACTAATGAAAAACAGCTGGAGGGTCAATTTTAAACCAAGTCCCATGACTGTGTATAAAAAGAGCATGTTAGAGAGGCAGAGTCTCTCAGAAGCAAAGATGGTTAGAGGTTCACCAATCTGTGAACAACTGCATCAATAAATTGTGGAACAATTTTAGAAAAATATTCAACATTAAATTGTAAAGACTTTTAATATCTCACCATCCACAGTACATAATATCATCAAAAGATACAAAGATTCTGGAGAAATCCATGTGCACAAGGGTCAAAGCCAACAGTCTATACCAGTGATGGCGAACCTTTTAGAGACCGAGTGCTCAAACTGCAATCCAAAACCCACTTATTTATCGCCAAGTGCCAACATGGCAATTTAACCTAAATATTGAGGTTTTACTGATACAAACAACTGATACAAAGAGCAGACGAGGGCAGCATAGAGCAGCCTCAGACAGGAGCAGGGGTATGAGACTGCAGAAATAAATAATATGCTCACCCCCATCTTGGTATATGCTCCCATCCTTGTATATATGACTGCCCTCCCCCCATCCTTGTATATATGTTGCCATCCCCCCATCCTTGTACATATGCTGTCCTCCCCCCATCCTTGTACATATGCTGCCCTCCCTCCATCCTTGTACATATGCTGCCCTCCCCTGCTCTCCCTCGTCCTTGTATATATGCTGCCCTCCCCCATCCTTGTATATATGCTGCCCTCCCCCATCCTTGTATATATGCTGCCCTCCCCCCATCCTTGTATATATGCTGCCCTCCCCCCATCCTTGTATATATGCTGCCCTCCCCCCATCCTTGTATATATGCTGCCCTCCCCCCATCCTTGTATATATGCTGCCCTCCCCCCATCCTTGTATATATGCTGCCCTCCCCACATCCTTGTATATATGCTGCCCTCCCCCATCCTTGTATATATGCTCCCTCCCCCAGTCCATGTATAAATGCTCCCCCCCAGTCCATGTATATATGCTCCCCCCAGTCCATGTATATATGATCCTTCTCCCCCTGTCCATGTATATATGCTCCTTCTCCCCCTGTCCATGTATATATGCTCCTTCTCCACCTGTCCATGTATATATGCTCCCCCTTGTCCATGTATATATGCTCCCCCACTCAGTCCATGTATATATGCTCCCCCCCTCAGTCCATGTATATATGCCCCCCCCTCAGTCCATGTATATATATGCTCCCCCCCAGTCCATGTATATATGCTCCCTCTCCCCCTGTCCATGTATATATTCTCCCCCCCACCCAGCCTGCTGGCTCCACTGTGCATCGCATATTAAAAAAAAAAAAAACATAACAAAAACTCCTACTCACCTTCATTCTTCTCCCGCGCAGCGTCCTCTCTTGTAGCCGGCAGCTGACTCCAGCGTCCTAGTGACGGGGCGCATGACGTCACTGCCATGCGCCCAGTCGCGTGTACGCTCACGTCAGCTGCTAGTCTCTGATTGGCCAGCAGCTGCTGGTCTCTGATTGGCCAGCAGCTGCTGGTCTCTGATTGGCCAGCAGCGTGTATTGCAGTGCACGGGCCTGGCAAGTTTGTGCGCTGCAATACACTTCAGCTAGATGTGCGTCCGAGAACGCACATCTAGCTGAAGTAGCGAGGCTGGTGTCGGCACTCGGGGGGCTCAGAGTTCTCACCCGCCGGGCCCGATCCAGTAGCGCTAGTGCTGCGGCGATGGCGCGCTTGCCCACCGGGAGGGCTCTGCGTGCCCTCTCTGGCACGCGTGCCATAGGTTTGCCAGAACTGGTCTATACTATATGTCAGCGATCTATGGGCTTTCAGCCAGCATGATCTGTAGTGCAATCCAAGAATGAAAGTGAGGGCTCTATCATGCAAACAAATAGCCGTATATCAACCTAATCCAGAAACGCTGCCATCTTCTCTGACCCAAAGATCATTTAAAATGGACGCCGTGTCCTGCGGACTCAAGAGGAGAGGGACCCTCCAGCTTGTTATCAGCGCACAGTTCCTGCATCTCTGATGGTATGGGGCTGCATAAGTGGCTATGGAACAGGCAAGTTGCACATGTTCGGGGCTATCAATGCTGAGCGTTATGTACAGGTTTAGAAAACATATTCTCCATCCAGACAACATCTATTTCAGGGAAGACCTTTCAGCAAGACAATGGTAAACCACACTCTGCATCCGTCACAACAGCAAGGCTGATGAAGAGTCTGAAGGATGGACCAGTTGTCTGCAGTCCAGACCTTTCACCAATAGAAAACATTTCACGTATTATGAAATGAAAAATCCAGCAAACTCCATTCACTGTGTACACTGCTCAGCATAAACGAGTAGAGACCCTTTGAAAATTAAGATTTTAATCAATATCTCACTAAACACTAAAACAATTTCCTAAAATTAGATAGATAGATAGATTCACAGAACATTTTTTATTCCATACCATGAAAGTAAGTGTAATAATATAACTTTCATTACAAAATCTTCAGTTTTACACAAATTAGTTGATGCAAAAATGAATACACCCCACATCAAAAACTACTACATCTAGAATTTTGTGTGGCCTCCATGATATTTAAGGACAGCACTAAGTCTTCTATGCATGTAATGAACAAGTTGGCGACATATTGCAGCATCTATCTTTTTCCATTCTTCAAGAACGGCCTCTTTTACTGGTGCTGGATGGAGACACCTTGTCTCTTCAGAATTCCGCATAGATGTTCAGTTGAGTTCAGATCAGGAGACACTTGGCCACTGAATCACTTGCACCCTGTTCTTCCTTAGAAATGTAAAAGTGACCTTGGATGTGTGTTTTGGATCCTTGCCATGTTGGAAACGTGCACGTCTACCAAGAGCACGGAGTGATGGTAGCATCTTCCTTTTTAATATAGAGCAATAAATCTGTAAGTTCATGCATGGTTCCTACAGTGACCAATGGTGGTGGCAGTGTCCTTATGTGGGGTTGCATGCGCGCTGCTGGTGTCAGGAGCTACATTTCATTGTTGGTATCATCAATGAAATGCAGCTGTTGACACCAGCAGTGCTCATGCAACCCCACATAAGGACACTGCCACCGCCATTGGTCACTGTACAGTCATGGCCAAAAGTTTTGAGAATGACACCAAAATTATATTTTCACATGATCTGCTGGCCTCTGGTTTTTATTAGTGTTTGTCTGATGTTTATATCACATACAGAAATATAATTGCAATCATATTATGAGTACCAATAGGTTATATTGACAGTTAGAATGAGTTAATGCAGCAAGTCAATATTTGCAGTGTTGCCCCTTCTTCTTCAAGACCTCTGTAATTCTCCCTGGCATGCTCTCAATCAACTTTTGGACCAAATCCTGACTGATAGCAGTCCATTCTTGCATAATCAATGCTTGCATTTTGCCAGAATTTGTTGGTTTTTGTTTGTCTTGATGATTGACCACAAGTTCTCAATGGGATTAGGATCTGGGGAGTTTCCTGGCCATGGACCCAAAATCTCTATGTTTTGTTCCATGAGCCATTTTGTTATCACCTTTGCTTTATGGCAAGGTGCTCCATCATGCAGGAAAAGGCATTTTTGGGCGCCAAACTGCTCTTGGACGGTTGGGAGAAGTTGCTCTTGGAGGACATTCTGGTACCATTCTTTATTCATGGCTGTGTTTTTAGGCAAGACTGTGAGTGAGCCGATTCCCTTGGCTGAGAAGCAACCCCACACATGAATGGTTTCAGGATGCTTTACAGTTGGCATGAGACAAGACTGGTGGTAGCGCTCACCTCTTCTCCGAATAAGCTGTTTTCCAGATGTCCCAAACAATCGAAAAGGGGATTCATCAGAGAAAATGACTTTGCCCCAGTCCTCAGCAGTCCACTCCCTGTACCTTTTGCAGAATATCAGTCGGTCCCTGATGTTTTTTCTGGAGAGAAGTGGCTTCTTTGCTGCCCTCCTTGAAACCAGCCTTTGCTCAAAGAGTCTCCGCCTCACAGTGCGTGCAGAAGCACTCACACCAGCCTGCTGCCATTCCTGAGCAAGCTCGGCACTGCTGGTAGTCCGATCCCGCAGCTGAAACAGTTTTAAGATACGGTCCTGGCGCTTGCTGGTCTTTCTTGGGCGCCCTGGAGCCTTTTTGACAACAATGGAAGCTCTCTCCTTGAAGTTCTTGATGATGCGATAGATTGTTGACTGAGGTGCAATCTTTGTAGCTGCGATACTCTTCCCTGTTAGGCCATTTTTGTGCAGTGCAATGATGGCTGCACGTGTTTCTTTAGAGATAACCATGGTTAACTGAAGAGAAACAATGATACCAAGAACCAGCCTCCTTTTAAAGTGTCCAGTTATGTCATTCTTACTTAATCATGACTGATTGATCGCCAGCCCTGTCCTCATCAACACCCACACCTGTGTTAATGGATCAATCACTAAAACGATGTTAGCTGCTCCTTTTAAGGCAGGACTGCAATGATGTTGAAATGTGTTTTGGGGGTTAAAGTTCATTTTCTGGGCAAATATTGACTTTGCAAGTACAGTAATTGCTGTTAAGCTGATCACTCTTTGACATTCAGGAGTATATGCAAATTGCCATTACAAAAAATGAAGCAGTAAACTTTGGAAAAATTACTATTTGTCTCATTCTCAATACTTTTGGCCATGACTGTAGGCACCATGCATTTTTCTTTGTACTCTTCACCTTTGTACCCAGTTTTGAAGCCATCAGTTCCAAAACATTTATCTTGGTCTCATCACTCCAGAGTCTAAAGTTACAGTAGTTTTCATATTTTTCAGCACGGGCCTTGGCGAATTGTAGGTGGTATTTTATGTGGATGGGCTTTAGGAGTGGCTTCCTTCGTGGACAATATCCATGCAACCCATTCCTTTGGAGAGTACACTGTATTGTATCACAGGAAACACTAACACCGATTTTAGCTAACTGCAGTGCACTTGTATGTCGATTTTCTTCAACTCTTCTCCATCAGAAGATGATTCTTTTTAGGTCTTAACTTCCATGGTTGGCCTGGAGATCACTGAGATGGTTGAAGTTCCATCTTTGTTAGATTTTAGTATCACTTTTGCTACAGTATTCTGCTTAATAAGTAAAGCTTTGCTCATCTTCTTGTAGCCTTCACCTTTCTTGTGTAGAGAAATTCATTTCTTTCTCAGGTTTTGTAACATTTCTCTTCCGTGTGGTGCCATTGCTGACTTTGTTAAGTACTTTCTTTGTAGTCAACTGTCTTCTGTACACCTGTGTAATGAATTAGACTTACCTGTGGTTGCATTTTTGTTAATTGAAATTTTGTAGTCTTAGCTTTAGCTTTATATTAAGACTATTATTGGGGTGTACCTATTTTTGCAACATGGTCTTAAATTAATTTTTTTTAGGAAAATTACTTTCTTAGGTCGCACCAAAATAACAAATCTTGTTTGCAATCTATGGCCCACATTTGTGGGAATATTTCGTAGAATGGTATTCCAGAGACAATGTTGATTCTGAAAGGAAGCTAAAAGTTTTCTGATAAATCTGTTGGGGTGGACTCATTTATGCTGGGCACTATACATGTGGCCGCTACCGGAGCTGATAATAGCTGATCGGTAGGGGTGATGGGTATTTGACCCCCACCAATTTGATGTTGATCACCCATCCTAAAGATTGGTCATCAATATCGGGAACTTGAAAAATTCCTTGAAATGATTTCTAAAAAGTAAATTTTTTCTCATATCGTAATTGTTATGTTCTGCTACCAGAGCTAAGGAAAGAGAGGAGATCTGTCCCTACGATAGAACTCAGCTTAATCCCTACGATGTAACAGGGGACCTGATCCTGCGATCAGACCTGCTAAAGTCCTAAGCTAGTCTGTACGGAGACCTATAGATGTGGGGAAGGAATCCCTACAAGTACTAAGGACTGGGAGGAATATGGGACACCTCCTAACAGAAATAGTAGCAGACAGACGAACAAACAAAATATATAGAACATAGAGGTCAGTAGACCAAGCAAACTAACAGAGCAAGACACAGAGCACAGGCTAGCTAGAAAGTAGATATACAATGAAGTCCAGCAAAGCCAGAAGGGCGGAGCAGGATTAAATAGGCCAACAAGGTCATGTGACCAGCAAAGGAAAAAAAACCTAAGAGCAAGGTTCTAACAGTACCCCCCCTTCTAAGAGGATCCTCCGGATCCCCTAGGACCAGGCTTATCAGGAAATCTCCTGTGAAATGCTCTGATAAGTCTGGACGCGGAAACATCATCCGACCTCACCCAAGAGTTATCCTCGGGACCGAAACCTTTCCAGGCCACAAGATACTGCAAACTACCTCTATACCGTCTAGAGTTAAGGATGCGAGAAATTTCATATTCCCCGTCCTCCACCACCGGAGGAACAGAGGCAGAGGCGTCACAATCCGATACAACAGCTTTTTTCAACAGAGAGACATGAAATACCGGATTAATTTTCCAGGAGGTAGGAACCTCCAACCTAACAGCCGATTGGTTGACAACCTGAAGCACCTTAAAGGGCCTTACAAACTTGGGACCCAATTTCTTAGAAGGAATCCTCAACCGCAGATTCCTAGAGGACAACCAAACCATGTCACCAACAGCGAACAAAACCTCCTGTCGTTTCCTATCAAAGTAGTCTTTAGATTTTCTGTTGGCCTCCTGAAGATTACCACGCACATCCGTCCAAACTCTCTCCAAATCACCGGAAAAATTCTCCTCCTCAGGCACGGCAGATCCCAACTTGGAGAACGACCCAAACGACGGATGTCTCCCAGAACAACAAAAAAAAGGCGAACAACCAGCAGAAGAAGATGTATGATTGTTCAGAGCAAATTCAGCAAGTGGCAGAAACTCAGACCACCCCTCTTGATTGTCTGCCACAAAACAACGCAAGAACTGCTCAACATCCTGGTTTTTCCTTTCTGTCTGGCCATTAGATTCAGGATGATATCCGGACGAGAACGACAAATGAACTCCCAACCTATCACAAAAGGCACGCCAAAAACGAGCCACGAACTGAGGACCCCTATCAGAAACAATGTCAGTAGGAACGCCATGAAGTCTGACAATTTCCTTGACAAAGGCCTTAGCGAGAGTTTTAGCGCAGGGCAGTTTGACGAAAGGAACCAAGTGACACATCTTGCTAAAACGGTCCACGACCACCCAGATGACAGTAAAACCCTCAGAGGGGGGAAGGTCAGTTATAAAGTCCATAGCCAAATGTGTCCAAGGAGCACTGGGAACCTCCAAAGGACAAAGCAACCCCGCAGCAGGAGTATGTGAGGACTTAGATCTAGCACATATAGTACATTGACGCACCCACTTAATGACTTCCTTCTGCCATCCAGGCCACCAAAAACTGCGACCCACCAGTCTCTTGGTCTCAGAGATTCCGGGATGACCTGCCAACCGAGATTCGTGACACTCAACAAACAAATCTCTCCTAAAGGTCCCAGGCACAAACAACCTCCCATGAGGAGTGTTAGAAGGGGCATTCTCCTGTGCTTTAAGAATCTCATTTTCCAAAACGGAGTCCAAAGCAGCTATCACAACACCTTCTTGTAAAATGTTCTCCTCTTTCTCAGCACCGACTATGGGAGAAAAACTGCGAGACAAGGCATCCGCCTTAACATTCTTAGTACCAGGGATGTAAGTAACGGAGAAATTAAACCGCGAGAAAAACAGTGCCCACCTAGCCTGACGGGCATTCAGGCGCTTGGCAGCATCAAGATATATCAGATTTTTATGATCCGTAAGAACCTGAACGGGAAATTCCGCACCTTCCAAGAAGTGGCGCCAGTGTTCAAATGCGAGTTTAATAGCCAATAATTCCCGATTACCAATATCGTAATTCAGTTCAGTCTCCGAAAATTTTTTTGAAAAAAAGGCACAGGGATGTAATCCATCCCCGTTATCCTGAGACAATACTGCGCCAACCCCCACAGAGGAAGCATCAACCTCAACCAAAAACGGCCTAGTCACATCAGGCTGCATAAGGATGGGAGCAGAGGTGAACCTCTCCTTGAGATACACAAAAGCTTCAATGGCCTCAGAAGACCACTGAACCGCATCAGCACCTTTCCTGGTGAGATCAGTCAGAGGTTTGACAATACTAGAAAAATTTTTTATGAATTTTCTGTAGTAATTGGCGAAACCCAAAAACCTCTGTATCGATTTCAAACCAATAGGCCTAGGCCATTCCTGCACAGCCTGAACCTTAACCGGATCCATCTCAAAACCTTTGCTGTAGATAATGTAGCCCAAAAAACTAATTCTCTGTACAGCGAACTCACATTTCTCCAGCTTAGCAAAAAGCGAATTGTCCATTAATAACTGTAATACCTCACGCACGCTCCGCCAATGAGACTCCAGATCCGGCGAATAAATCAAAATGTCATCCAAATACACAACCACATTTTTGCCGATCAAAGGTCTAAGGATGTCATTAATCAGATTCTGAAAAAATGCAGGAGCATTAGTAAGACCAAAAGGCATAACCAGATTCTCAAAATGACCCACAGGAGTGTTAAAAGCAGTCTTCCATTCGTCACCCTCCTTCATGCGCAACAGATTGTATGCCCCCTTAAGGTCAATTTTAGAGAACCACTTGGCCCCCATTAACTGGTTAAACAGATCAGGAATCAATGGCAGTGGGTAAGGATTGCGTACAGTAATTTTGTTAATCTCACGAAAATCCAGACAAGGACGTAAACCGCCGTCCTTTTTTTTTACAAAAAAAAATCCAACCGCCACAGGAGACTTAGAGGGCCTAATGTGACCGGCGGCCAAACTTGTCTGTATGTATTCCTCCAAAGCCTTCCTCTCAGGAATAGTAAGGTTAAATAAACGACTTTTAGGAAGAGTCGCTCCAGGGACAAATTCAATAGAACAATCATAGTCTCTATGGGGAGGCAAAACCTGCGATTCCTTCTCAGAAAAAACTCTCCAAAAATCCTGAATAGGAACAGGCAATTCTCCCCTATCCAAAGCTGCAATACGCCCGTTACAACACTTGTCATAACATTTATGGCTCCAGGATTTAATTTCACTGGTAGACCAATCCAGTACAGGATTGTGAAATTTTAACCAGGGCAATCCCAATATTACTGGAGAAGGCAAGTTATTCAACACTACCAAATCCAATTTCTCATGGTGAACACCATTAATAGTGAGAGGAAATTCACAGACCTTGAGAGTAATATTCTTCAAAGGGGAACCATCCACAGAAACCACAGCAATGGGGGATGATAAAGGTTCAGGTTCTAAATTGAGTCTTTCCACGAATCCCCCATCAATTACATTCAGAGTAGACCCGCAATCAACAAACACCCGAAATTCCATTAATTTTTTTCTGAGCAATCGTGGAAGCAGCTAAAAATATACCCTTGGAATTTAAACAGGCAATACGAGCGTGACTGACCATTTTTTTTTCTTTCTTCATACGAAGCTCACAGCCTTTAATCAAATGACCAGATTTTCCGCAATAGAAACACAAGCCTTCAGAAAATCGACGGTCTTTTTCTTGAGAGCGAGGTGCCACCGATCCAATCTCCATCGGTTCACCACTGTTAGTACACACATTCTCATAACCAGAAACTGACATAGCAGAGGATTTGCTCTCATTAACCCTAGCACGCAGTCTCCTATCCACCCGTATAGCTAATTGCATAGCCTGTTGCAAATCTTCAGGTGTAGGATAAGCAATTAACAGGTCTTTAACCCTTTCACTGAGCCCAGCAAGAAATAGACTTTTCAGAGCAGAATCGTTCCACCCTCTTTGAGTAGACCAACGACGGAAATGAGTACAATATTTTTCCACATTACCTGATCCCTGTTTTAAACGTCTCAACTCAGTCTCAGCTGATGCGACACGGTCAGGATCATCATATAATAGTCCCAAAGCAGAAAAAAAACTGTCCACTGATCTGAAGCATGTATCACTAGGTTGCAAAGAAAAGGCCCACTCCTGAGGCTCTTTGCGCAAAAGTGACATTATGAACCCTACGCGCTGGGATTCATCCCCAGAGGACTTAGGTCTCAAACGAAAATACAATAAGCAAGCATTTTTGAATGAAAAAAATTCTCGGTGTTCACCAAAAAATAAATCCGGCAAACATACCTTAGGCTCCAAGAAATGTGCTCCAGGACAGTTACTCACGTGCTGACGGAGCTCGGCCACCTCCAGAGAGAGTCCCTGCAGGCGATGAACCAAATCCTGAACCGACACCATGATGGAACAGAAAAATCTTTCCTTAGAGAATTTGCTGGCTGGACTTACTGTTATGTTCTGCTACCAGAGCTAAGGAAAGAGAGGAGATCTGTCCCTACGATAGAACTCAGCTGAATCCCTACGATGTAACAGGGGACCTGATCCTGCGATCAGACCTGCTAAAGTCCTAAGCTAGTCTGTACGGAGACCTATAGATGTGGGGAAGGAATCCCTACAAGTACTAAGGACTGGGAGGAATATGGGACACCTCCTAACAGAAATAGTAGCAGACAGACGAACAAACAAAATATATAGAACATAGAGGTCAGTAGACCAAGCAAACTAACAGAGCAAGACACAGAGCACAGGCTAGCTAGAAAGTAGATATACAATGAAGTCCAGCAAAGCCAGAAGGGCGGAGCAGGACTAAATAGGCCAACAAGGTCATGTGACCAGCAAAGGAAAAAAAACCTAAGAGCAAGGTTCTAACAGTAATAACCATAAATTTTGATAATACGGCATCAGGTTGATCAGATTAAAAATATAGACTAGAGAACAAGCTTTAAGAAATTAAACCCAAAAAGTAGAGTTTGCCAGCCGTCATATTCTTCTACCTATTTTTTTTTCAAATTTATTATGTCGAGGGCTGAAAGCATCAAGCCCTCTTCTAAATGGCATGTCATTATCTTACTATAATAGGCCATTTCTATGGCAACATGCTTATTGGGATCCAAAAGAGGATAAATGGCAAAAAAAATATATATATAATTATAGAAAAACTGTTCTCCTGGAGAGGTTTATAATTATAATGCTATTTTCACTCGCGAGTAACCACAACAGAGCTCCCAGCTTTTCCGGAACATGACTAATAGGTCTCTTTGATGGAAGTTCCTTTTAAAGCATAAAATGGGACTGGAAGATGGATGAAGCTCATACGGACTGATTTCATAGACCTTACACTGAAGGACAAAGAGCAAAGTGTGCTCAGACTCTGAGTCTCAGGAGTTTTGGCTTCAAATTGGATTTAAAGACCATGTAGTAGTATACATTTTGAAATCTCACTAAATAAAAGCATCCTTGAAAATGTTTTTTTTTTGGGTGGATATAAAGGGGTACAATCTCCATAAAATAATCACCTACAGTTGTATACATTGCAATCATTTCTGCTATAATTCTTCCAAATCAATTTTTTTTTTAAAGTAAACACATAAACTGTAAGCCTCCAAATAAGCAAGTAACTAAACTTTTTATTAATTATCTCCTGTTCTAGACATTGCAAAGTTCTGAATTTATGTAATATACTTCATTATTATAGTTTGCCTCCTCCTCTCCTTTAGACCATGCTCTCAACTGCTGCTCTGCAATATCCATACACTATATTTAACAATCTGTGTACGGGAATTTTTCCTGTCACACACTGACGCTCAGACAGGGAAAAGCCTGTACACAGACTGTTTGAATATAGTGTATTGCTGAGCAGCAGTTGAAAGGAGCTTATAAAGGAGCATGAATCTGGAATTGAAACAGCACTGCATCATGGTGTTTGTAAGAGAAGAAAGTGAAGCTGATCAATGAGTGGAACAGGCGGCCACGAGAGGTGGTGAGTTCTCCTTCAATGGAAGTCTTCAAAACAGAGTCTGGACAGACATCTGTCTGAGATGGTTTAGTGAATCCAGCATTGAGCAGGGGGTTGGACACGACGACTCTGGAAGTCCCTTCCAACTCTAACAGTCTATGATTCTATGATTCTAAAGCTAAATAAATTAATGACGTGTATTACAAAAATTTGTAACTTTGCAATGCCTGAAGGTTGAGGATGATTAAATGCTAAAAAAATACTCTCTAATGATTATAGTTCCTAAAAGAGGTTGCTGCTTTGCAGAACATTCATTTGTTAGATTGGTTTCCCAACAATTTGCTGATCACCAGGGATACTACTGCTAGGACCTCCAGCAATCAACTGTAATAGGTGGGGTAATTGGTTCACAAGAGTTTTAATCCCCTGCAGCACCACCATCTGGGGAAAGGAAGCATTGCAGAAATCACCACTCCAGCATTTTTTTTTATCTCAGCATTGGACTGGTGCCATTAATCTAAGTTCTCTGCCCCTAGTATTATACTCACCAGCCGCCATCTTCACCTGTTCCTAGTGCAGCTCTGGTCCTTCGCCGCCATCTTGTGACCACAACTTCTCAATGTAAGACTATGAGATCCCGATTTTGGCTTTTCATAGACTTACATTGAGTTGTGACTTCCAGCTCAACCACCAAACACTGGAGCAATCCGGCAGTTCACAATCTGTAACGGGTGTGTCAGGTGTGACAGACAGTCGCTCTGGAGTCGGCAGCAGAAGGTCACTGCGTTTGGCGGTGCAGATGCCTTCTTGATTCTCTCATCTCTTTAGTATTGTTATATCCTACTTCCTTTAGGACCCAGCAGCTACCTTCACCTCCTGCTGCTGATTGACACACCCTTACTTGGTAGTTAAAAACTCTCAATTTCTCCAGACAGGTGCCAGTGATAGTTCTATGTACGTCTGTGTTGCCTTGGAGCACTAGCAGTTGGCTAGTTTATTCTCTGGTGTCCTTGGAGGACAGTTGGCGTTATCTCTCTGGTGTCTGCTAAGTGTATCCCCTTTGTTTGTCTACCTTGTTGTCTTTAGTTTGTAGTGGGGCTTGACTAGTGCTCATCCTGTCCCCTCCCTATCTAGGGACAAGCTCTAGGGACATTCAGGGCTTAGGTTCCTGCTCGGCGAAAGGTGTGGAACCTATATAGGGATGGTAGGGTAGGCAGGGTGATATTAGATCTGCCTAGGGGTCTCCCCTCCCCCTTCCCCTAGTGTTTAGGCTTCCTTCCCTTTTTCCCTTCTTGCTGCACTTAGTCTTTCCCTCACCTTGCGTGACACAACCCGCAGAAGACGACTGGACCGATAACAGAAGAAGATGGCGGCTGGTAAGTATAATACTAGGGGCAGGGAACTTAGATTAGTTGCACCACTCCAGTACAGAAATTAAAAAACATCTGGAGCGGCGCTTTAATAAAAGAAAGGATGCAATGTAATGTTAGATAAGTATTGTGTCCTCTAGAGTAAAAATTGTCTTTTGCAGCCACTCTTCTCTCTTCTATTATCTCAGGATATACAGGTGCATCTCAATAAATTAGTATATCATCAAAAAGTTAATTTATTTCAGTTCTTCAATACA
Organism: Phyllobates terribilis; assembly: GCF_046119375.1. NCBI lineage: Eukaryota > Metazoa > Chordata > Amphibia > Anura > Dendrobatidae > Phyllobates > Phyllobates terribilis. Next base: position 139,519,542 of record NW_027362763.1, read on the forward strand.
AAAAGTGAAACTCATATATTATATAGCGGCATTACAAACAGAGTGATCTATTTCAAGTGTTTATTTCTGTTAATGTTGATGGATTATGGCTTACAGCCAATGAAAACATAAACGTCATTATCTCAGTAAATTAAAAGAATTAACAAAAAACACCTGCAAAGGCTTCCTAAGCATTTTAAAAGGTCCCTTAATCTGTTTCAGTAGGCTCCACAATCATGTGGAAAACTGCTGACTTGACAGATGTCCAGAAGGCAGTCATTGACACACTCCACAAGGTCCCAGAGTTCCAATTTTCATTTGGAAATCAAGGTCCCAGAGTCTGGAGGAAGAGAGGAGAGGCCACAATCCAAGCTGCTTGAGGTCTAGTATGAAGTTTCCAAAGTCAGAGATGGTTTGGGGAGCCATGTCATCTGCTGGTGTAGGTCCACTGTGTTTTATCAAGACCAAAGTCAGCGCAGCCGTCTACCAGGAAATGTTAGAGCACTTCATGCTTCCCTCTGCCGACAAACTTTTTGGAGATGGAAATGTCATTCTCTAGCAGGACTTGGCGCCTGTCCACACTGCCAAAAGTACCAATACCTGGTTTACACACAACAGTATCACTGTGCTTGATTGGCAGCAAACTCGCCTGACCTTAACCCCATAGAGAATCTATTATAGAGAATCTATGGGGTATTGTCAAGAGGAAGATGAGAGACACGAGACCCAACAATGCAGACGAGCTGAAGGCTGCTATCAAAGCAACCTGGGCTTCCATATCACCTCAGCAGTGCCACAGGCTGATCGCCTCCATGCCACATTGCCGCATTGATGCAGTAATTGATGCAAAAGGAGCCCCGACCAAGTATTGAGGGCATTTACTGAACATACATTTCAGTAGGACAACATTTCAGATTTTAAAAACATTTTTCAAGCTGTTGTTATAAAGTATTCTAATTTACTGAGATAGTGACTTTTGTGTTTTCATTGGCTGTAAGCCATAATCATCAACATAAACAGAAATAAACACTTGAAATAGATCACTCTGTTTGTAATGACTCTATATAATATATGAGCTTCACTTTTTGTATTGAAAAACTGAAATAAATTAACTTTTTGATGATATCAATTTAGTGAGATGCAACTGTATATCAGCAGGACACTCTGTGAATTACTTATTTCCGGGGAAACCTTTTGGGGAAACCTTTTGGAGTGTACTAGAGAAGAAGCTGAGCACCCCAAGTTCTCCTCCTCTTGCACAGCCTGGCCAGTATTATTTTATTCCAAAGAGTGGCGACAAATAGAAATTTACAATACAAATAAAATAAAAAAAAAATACAGATGTGAGAATGACAAAAATGGGTGAAAAAGAGAAATGTTAGTGAACTTTAAGTGATCACGATGGCATGTAGAGAGTTCTCGTTAAATAAGAAAGGAGTTAATCACAAGATGAAGATGTGCATCCTACCATCGTTATTTGTGTCCATCTGCTTGAAAATCTTATCTGTCCTTTTCTCCGGTGTAGACTCATCTTCTGGCATTTTCATCACAGATGAAACCATCTTGTAGATTGCCTGTAAGTGAGAGAATACTTAGATTCTATATGATTATAAATTCTATTCATTTTCTATCCTTCCATTCATTGCAGAACTCAATTTTTGAACAATTCGTCACTTTGCACTTTTTATTCCAAGCTTGCATTGAGGAAACGTTTGTAAGTACGGGGCTAGGTCATTTTTATTGCCTGATTTGATCAAAGTGTACAGCTTTTTGTAACTTTTCAACACTATGTCAAAAATCTCCTGTTAATTTTTGCTTGTCTTTGCAACTGAGTTTCACATCTATTTGATGGCCGCAGTGAGATGCTAGGTGGCAGCACATTACAACAAATGCTGAAGAAAGTTCCTCCACAACTTCTTTAGATAGAGCTGACATCTGTTCATCGTATAATACTCGCAGTCTGGTATAGAATATTTACTGTATTCCAAAGGGGAATTAAAACGTCTATCAAAACCATCACACGCAACAGGACAGATAAGGCTCAAGTCACATCTATATAATATGGGTGTCTCCTTAGCCATGGAGGAGCTTCAAGAACCATCTAGTCCTGGTAGCTGTCCTAGTAGGCAATCCAGCTGTTATTCCAGCTCAGCCTCCTAATCAACCGAGACTTCATTATATGTTATTAATCTAATATGTTATTTGATGAGTATAATTTGTGCATTAGGGGCAGGATGTGAATGTCTACGCTGCATTTCAGCCATTCTGGCTTTTTCTACCAGGTTTGTTATGATCTTTTATTAAAGAGATTGTCTAAGATTGGAGGAGCAGATCTTTTTTTTTTCCTAATCTTGTCTTTAGGCTGTGTCTGGCATTGCAATTTATCGCCTTTAAAGGCAATCTGTCACCAGATTTTTGCTACCTCATCTGAGAGCAGCATAATGGAGGAAAATAGACCCTGATTCCAGCGATGTGTCACTTAGTTTACTGGGTGCAGCGGTTGTGAGACAATCAGAGTTTTTAGATGTAGCATGAAGCAGAGCTGAGAAAGCTAACCCCGCCCACACCACAGCTCTCTGTGTACATTGTCTATGGACAGAGAGCTGCTTATCAGTGCTGGGGGCATGGTCAGACCAGGGCTAATGTGAACATCAATCTGGGCAGTGATAATCTCCTGGTGATAAAACATTCATTGTATGGAAACAACAACACACAACCTAATAAATGATATATTACCAAAATCTGTGTCTCAGCCATTACATCATGTTGTCCTCAGATTACATAGCAAAAACCTGCTGAAAGATTCCCTTTAACTGCATTCTAGGAACAGCAAATGGACAAGTGTGACATGGAAAGAGTGTACAATTCCTTACCATGAAATTCTGACAGCTCTCCTGACATATTTGTTTTAGTAACTATTACACCTTTATAAAACTCTGCGTTGTGCTGTTATTTCACTGGGAAATGTATGAATAAACTGACAAGTGGTTAGTTACCAGTAAAAGGTCTTGTTCCTACTGTCTGACGCTGCCAACGCTGATTGGACACTTTCAGGCTGACAACCCCAAGAGCGGACAGGCAGTTGCTAAATTATTCATTAATGTACAGGAGGAGTAACACAGGGGACGGCACAGCATAGAGTACTAAAGAAGAAGTCACACAATTGTTATGCTATACTATAGTACAATAAGGAGATCTGACAAATGAAATCTGTCAGAAAGATCAATCCATCTAAACCACATACATGGGCATGCAGGTCTTTGAAATGTAAATCCATTGACTCCTTTACATCTTCTATCTGTTGCTGCATTCTCTAGAACTCAGCGTTTTAATTCATGTGCAAATGAGGTGTCTAAGATGTCTTTGTAACATCAGGTGCTAGGGAAGAAAATCTTAGGAGGCAGAGGCCTGGGAAGTGCTTTTCCACACGTAGAACACTTCATAACTCATTTACATATTAAAATGCGGATTTCTCAGAAATGCAACAACAGATAGAAGATATATGAAAGTGTTGATGGATTTATATTTATATTATAAAAACCTGCATGCCCATATATGTGGTTTGGGGTGTTGATCTTATTAACTGACTCCCTTTAAGGAGGATCTGTCACTTCTGATGTAACCTCTGAAAGTGATGGGAGAACAAAGGATAAAACGACCATTCACCTGGCTGGCTAGTGGCCAGTTGAGCCCAACATTAAGCCACGACTTGTAAAGGGATGGGGAGGGCACAGATTCTGCAGTTTCCCTGTATTGACCTGTCGGGAACTTAAACTTAGCTACTTCAGAAGAAGTATAATATAATTTTCTTTGGCATCATTCAGCCTAGCTGTTTGACTTCTCACTTTTGATGGCTTTTTGCAAAATCTAGCAGTTTTCTGCTGCACTAATCCACCTCCCAGCTACACATAGAGAAATATGAAGCTCTGAAAACAAACTTACTGCTTTGCAGCATTAGTATAATCTTACCTGGACAATTTCTAACATCTCTCCACGACTTATGTAGCCATTTCCATCCAGGTCGTACATGCTAAACGCCCATTTAAGCTTCTGTTCTAGTTTCCCTCGTGACGTCACACTCAGTGCAATTATAAACTCCCGGAAGTCAATCGTCCCATCACCATTTGTGTCAAATGTACGGAAGACATGCTCTGCAAACTTTGAGGCATCTCCGTAAGGAAAAAAGTTTGCGTAGATCTTTTTGAACTCGTCAACTGTTAAATGTCCGGTTGGACAATCCTTCAGGAAACCTTTGTACCACTCCTGCAGCTCGTGGTCTGTGAATTCTGTATTTTCCCTCAGATCTTGTAGAACTTCAGGTCGCAATTTACTGTTTTGTTTGCCCATTCTATATCTTCTTTATATACCAGACCTGAAAAATACATTGTGGAGATAGTCAGATTGGAGGTAGATTTCCTAATTCTCAAAAAGACAAACCAAGATACCACAGATAAATATGGAGGACTACCGGTGTCCACTGAAAACAATGAGTGTCAAATATTGTAGTTACACTGTCAGTTGCTGATGAAAGGCAAGACCTCTAGTGATCAGCTGTTGGTAGGGAGCCCACAAATATAAGAGAAATAATATAAGAATAAATTATATTTTGGTAAATAAAATTATACATAACTGCGATGTCCAAGCCATGAAAACCAGGCGGTAAAGTAGAATAAGGTCTCATGCACACAGTTGGTGTAAGCAAATATTCTCTGTACATAGTCCTTGTACGATGTAGTACGGAACAATTATATTTTTGTTCTGATTCCCTACCTCTGCATTAGAGACCTACAAATGTACGTTATAGGGCCAACCATACAAAATTGAGACGTATTAGGGCAGGAGCCTCAAGAGTCAACTATCAGCGAGACAATACTCAATTCTACACTCTACTAGTGGATTCATCAAAAACAAAATAGCATTAGATGGCCATGGGTGCACGTTGCTAAAGACTACAGTATATTTCTGAATGCACCAAAAAGCTGCATAAATAACTATGCACAATATGGCTCTTATGGAAGAGGCTTGAACATAGAGCAGAAACCTCTAGATTGGGCACGGTGTTCAAGAAAGTACCATTGGTCTACCAATCAGTTGGACCAGTGGCATTTACGATACTACAGAACAGCCATTCAGATCCCTACTGTTCACAGGTAAATGTGGTTCATGGTCGCTAGTGTGGCTTAATACGTGAACATTTGTTCAATAAGTTCATATTTTGAGTCATATTTTTAATATGTATTGAAATCAAGCTCAATAGTTTACTGGGGATAAAGGGTGTAAACTACAGAGGATGCTCACACTGCTATCATCCGGCCCATGAAAAGTGGGGACCTAAAGATCCCCTTTCAACAGGTCCTACAATGTTAGCAAATGTTGCAATCAACCCAGAATCATGGAAAGGAGATGGAACACACAGGCATCAGGTTCTTTCATCTCGAGTGTCAGCCAACACCAGAAATGTTTCAATCTAGGGGCTTAATTTTGGTTATCCAGGACTATTTGATTTTTTTTTTTACTATAGGCCTATGAATTAACAGGCAGGTCATTCTGATTTACAGCCGGCTCCCCACAGTTAGGCAGTCACGCCCCGTCAACAGAGCAGAGCGGAAGAGAAGGTACTGCTCTGTCGACATGATGTCTGCAGAAGCCGCAGAATTGCCGGCCTATGACTGCTCTGTGCCGGCAGAGATCTGCACTGGGCAAAACAGACAAGTAATTGGCAGCTACCTGCTTGTTAGTTCTTAGGCCCATATGAAGAAAATCAAATAGTTCCGGACAACTCCTCTAAAGTCAACAAGACCTGCTGATATCGGTGGGACCAACTGACAGTCTCATGTGTTTGAGGGCCTCCTGACTCCTCCCTGAGAGCTGATGTTGGGTGAAGGAAGGACCCGAGATACTGGAATTTCAACAAGCAAACCTTTTGTTCGGTGTACACGTAACTCACCGCAAGAAGAGTCAGACAATGGAGAACACGTGAACACTCGGCTGAGCTGAGCATTCTTGTGTGTGAAGAAGTCAGGGGAGATAGTTGGCGGCCAGATGATTGTTCATCCGACAAGTATGTACTGTGTATCCAGCCTTTAGACTGATTCTTCCTCATCCGTAAAGATCACTTTTTAATAGTCACCTCAATATCATCAATCACAGGAAGAATGACAACAGATATCACCTATAATTACATAGACAACACAGGATTCAATATAGGTGATGGTCACAGTTCACCTCCTCACCCTCCCTGCTCAATGTTCTCTGCACAGGCTACAGAGCATGCCTACAACACTCCTGTAGACATTAATGAATATCTCTTTGTTTCCAATGGTCTATGTGGTTGCTGTAAAGCATATCTATGAATGCTGTTAGAAAATAAAATAAGATATAACTACAATCAGACAATAAAAACAGATTTGAATAAAATCAATTAGAAGATTATGCTCTTTATACGAGGCTGATGTTTAAATACTTGTGCGCTGCCGTTCACCTTCCTCAATGCCTCTTAACAAAAAACTTGTTATCACGAAATAGAATTCTTTGCAAGATGAAAAAACCTTTGGTGTAAGCACAGTCTGCTCATCTGTTATTTTTCACAATGTGCAGAAAATTCAGCAAACCTAATATTTTCCTAGTGGAATTATCCCACCTCCACCAAAACACCACAATAAATTCAAGACTGAACCTCCAGACTATTACATGGAGACTTGCTATCAAGATGGCAAGGAAATTGCTTTGATCAAAGTTCTGTTCACATCATTTTTTCTGACTTACTTTTGGTGTTCACATTTGAAAAGTAAAACCAACAGGCTGTAATGAGAAGAACCATAGAATTTGCATCTCAATAAGTAAAATAAAGTTTCCATTTATATTTTCTAAATCATATGTCTTATAAGGCTCCTTTGCCACACATTTGGCTGATACAAGTCTGGATCACTTTTCAACATGCCCATAAACAGAGGCTCAGTTGTCTAATAAAGCAAGAAGACATTTTGTGATAGATTTTAATTCAGAGATTAATTATTGTGTACATCCGCTGCTGAGAACATTAATAACTTAACATTTAAATGTATTAAATGTTGCATAGACAGAAAAAGAGCAAATGAAAAACTGCAGCTGCATCCCCCTCTTCTCCCTTCTCTGTTTTTTATTTACTGTATTACTCAAGACTTAAAAGGTTACTGAATATTTACAGGGTGTCCACTAGTCACATTATCACTAGTGGCGTACGATGCAGAACAATTTGTTAGCAATACATATGATACAACAACAAAAAAACACGGCTAAGAGTCAGGTACAGTGGGAGACAAGACTCTCCTCGTGAGGGCTAACAGAGAAGAGGAAATGAGACTGATTGTAGATGAGAATAGGTGCTGCTATGGAAGTAAGGTGGTAGGAAGGATATCAGAGGTTGTTTTCATGTTGTGATTTAAAAGTTTCAAAAGGTGGAAAAGATTTTTTTGTTTTGCCAGTTCGGCGTCAAAATGTGTTGTTAAATAAAAACCTGTTTCTATAGCTAAAAGAATTATTTTTCTAGCCGTGTAGACTATTTTTATAGTGTTTTTTTTTTAATTCCATATCTCCCCCAGCCACGAGGCAGCAGCGACTGTGATTTTTATGGTGGTTGGGAAACCTCCTAGGTGAGCACAACCAATTTTTCTTTGGATTTTTTTCTCTTTCTCCTCTATGTGTAAGTGCACACACGTTGTGTTTTTTTTCTGCACGTTTTCTGCACCAAAATCTGCACGAAATCTGCTGATAACTTTTCTCTGGCAGGAGATTAGCTGCGTTTTTTTTTTTTTGTTGAATTCTGTCTCATGTTCATGCTAATAAAATTTAGTGACTACAGGGAAAGAAAATGTTGTCTCTGTTATTTCTGGCCCAAAAACGATGCAAATATGCAAGTGCGTTTTTGCTGCGTATTTGTAGCGTTTTTCATCCCCCCATTACTTCCTATGGGTGAAAAAACGCTGAATGCGTTTTTTTTTCAGCGTTTTTCTAATCACTGAAAATACACAGCAAACAAAAAAGCAACATGTGGGAACAGTGAATTCTGGTTTTTCATACACTTTGCTGGTACTTGCCAGACGCAACTGAAAATTTACATAAAAATCTGCTGCAAATACGCAGCAAAACACAACGTGTGTGCACTTACCCTAAGGCTATGTTCACACACGTTGTGTTTTGCTGCGTATTTTGCAGCAGATTTTTCTGCAAATTTTCAGCTGTGTCTAGCAGTACCAGCAAAGTCTATGAGAAACCGGGATTCTCTGTTCACACATGTTGTTTTTTTTTGCTGAGTATTTTCTGCCTGGCTTGCGTATTTGGAAAATAGAGCATGTCACTTCTTTCAGCGTATTTTGCTGCTTTTTTTTCACCCATAGGAGGTAATGGGTGGTCAAAAATACACAGCAAAATACGTAGCAAATACGCGCGTTTTTAACACAGCTGTTTTCCTGCCAAAGAAAATTTAGCAGCAGATTTGCAGCAGAAAAAAACACAACGTGTGTGAACATAGCCTAATAGGGTCACCCTATTGTGTGTGCTTCTTCCCTCCACAGCACCACCCGAAAGGTAGAAAAGTATTAGGTGTAGTGAATTCCAAAGTATAGTGGAAGCATGGGAGAAATCTTCTGAACAGTTGTGTGAGGAACAAAAAAAAATGAGATACGAAAGAAGGTAGACTTGTGAGATCTGGAGATTACATATGGGAAGGTATAGAGGGGACAGATTATGGATGGCTTTGCAAGTCGTAATAAACATTTCTGGGTGATAGGAAGAAAATGAAGGGATGAACAGAGCGGAGAGGCAGAGGAGTAATGAGGGGAGAGGTGATTATTCAGCCAGAAGAGTGAAGGATGAATTAGAGTGGTGCAAGAGTGTAAGATGGCACACTACAGGGAAGGATGTTGCAGTAGTCAAGGCGGGAGATGATAAGGGCATGCACTAACATTTTTGGGCACAAACAACGCAAAAAGAGCAATAAAGTAGATGAATCAAACCTGATGAAAAGAGAAAGTGGAGTAGATCAGACCATTGCTTTCAATTACCAAAGTATCATTGAAAAAATTAGAGGTGGGTTCTGGTTGGCACAGACAACCACTCTACTTTTTCTTTGCGCTAGGTGTGATACATGTTACTTATGTACTGTATTTTCAAAGATAAAAATCATGAAATTATGGGACACTAAGTGCAATGGCAATCATTTGCCCAATTCAAACCACTCAATATGATGGCCAGGTGAGAAAGTGACCATGAAGGCAGCGAGAGAACAAGTGCTTCCACCATGTCAATGATGCCCTACTAATAAAATTACATCAACCTCTGGCGGTTTTAATCACAGCAGGATCCTACCTACTCGTACAAGTGTAGGCTATCAGCCCAGAAGAGGAATCACATTAGGTTAGGTCCCAGCAAAGAGAATCGCCTTATCACGGCTACGGGGTATACATGAATTGGCCTATTTATGCGGTAAGTATTCTTGTTTTTTCCTATTTTCTAGAGCAGTAATGCAATTCAAATTTCATAGTTTTCATGTTTGTATGCTATAGCGCTACAGAGTGCAGCTTTATTTGTTAGTTATATATGGAGATGGCTACTCTTAGTATGCATCTGTACACATCTGTTTTCTGTTTAGAAGTGACGGTCAGTCTTTTGTTCGTTTTATACATAGGCTGTCTGACCGAGCACTCCACCCATCAGCCCGTGGCAGTTTTAATCACAGCAGGATCCTACCTACCCACATAAATGTAGGCTATCAGCTCAGGAGAGGAATCACATTAGGTTTGGTCCCAGCAATGAGAATCGCCTTATCACGGCTACGGGGCATACATGAATTGGCCTATTTATGGGCTAAGTATTCTCGCTTTTTCCTATTTTCTAGAGCAGTAATGCAATTCAAATTTCATATATTTTATTCTTGCTTGCTATAGTGCTACAGAGTGCAGCTTTATTTGTTAATAATGCCCTACGTGATATTTCCACAGCAGTCCCATAAATATAATGGCACTTTGTAGAAGAGATATATGGCGGGAAGATATTCTTGTCGCAAAGGTGTGCTTGTCCGAGGCTTGGTACTATGTGGATCTGTAATGGATCTGTCTATCAAAAGATGCATTCAGCAGTCAATTACATCCTTGTCTTACATGGATCTTACTATCTTTCTCATTCTCATTAGTGGCTTCATTTAGGTTTTCTCGTCCATTTGTTCAGACACCGCAGTGCGTACAAATCCAGTCGCTTTTCAATTTCTAAATAGTAAAACCCTGCCAAATACACATCCTGTTCTGAGGCTGCAAAACACCACTTGATGCAGAAATACACAGCTGCTTGTCAATAAAATAGAAAACAGAACGGGGGGAAATTAGACCCTCTGTGGCCATTAATTAATTAAAAGCAGCCAGCTGCGTATATGCAAATGCATCAAGAACCCGTACATCTACAGTCTCGAGGTTGTTTCGCTAAATTTAGATGTAGATGGCTTTAGTTTTCCATCCTGAGGCTGATAGATTGACGGAGCAGACCTACTTCAAGACACAGAAAAACAACTTGTCCACCTTGCTTTGATGGGAAAAAACCCTTTTCAGCAATTGTAGTGTAAGGCCGGGGTCACACAGCCGTCGATTCTCTCATCTGAGAGAATGGGGCTGATTATGCAAATCACTTTCTGATCAAACTCTAATTAGTGTGACCATTGTGTGCTCCAATTCTCTCGAATGAGAAGATGGAGAAGAAAAATGTCTCCATCTTCTCCATAGTGTCAGTCCGCGGAAATCGGACTGCACTCAGATGTCATCCAATTGCAGTCAGTGGTTTCCACACACTCAATGATTTGTATGGCTGGGAGCAATCTGTATCGGATCAAACTTGGACATGCAACAATTTTTTTTCCTCGGACAGCCTCTGCCTTGGGCTTGTGCACAGCCCCATAGACTAACATTGAAAAAAAAAAAATTGAGATAAAAAAGGGAGTGATAAAAGTGCTGCGGAGTGCTACAAAAAGGCAGGTAACATCTACATAAGAGTTTATTAATAAAAATGGGGCTCCGCGTTTCAATATGGGATATGTGCATTTGTTTGTGTTTGTGTATGAACATATTTATTATTGGTTCATGTTTGATATTGTAATTGTAAAGAATAGAAGAATAAACCTGGCTCTTTAAAAGGGTTATTTACCCCCCAAAAATCTCCAAAACTCCAGTGATCCTGAAAACAGGTCTCTGTAGTCCTGTCCTGGATGGAGCAGAGTTGGCATGCTTGGTCTCTGCTCTATTCATTATTTATAGAGCTGCTCAGCGCTGCGCTCAGCTATTTCCATAAGTCTTATAGACAAAGAATAGAGCAGAAGTTGCACCTCCACTGCATTCAGGACTCTGATGCACACCCCTGTTCCCCGGATCACTGGGAGTCCCAGCGTTTGGACCCCCAGCGATTAGCAAGTTATCCCGTATCCTATGGATCGGGGGATCGGGGATAACTTGATTTTTTGGAGAATAGCCTTGTAAGGCTAAATGACCTCTGTTCAGTGCATACAGCAGGATGGGTTCGTTAAACAGTTGCTCCCTATGGATTCCGTATAGTGGCTTTCAAAATCCACTGTTAAAAAAAAGTCAATATTTTAGGTTCCCGGTTTTACAGGATGCCATTGTATGGAATAGTGCAGTCTACTACACTATTCCATACTTTTATGTGTAGTATTCTATCAGCTACCAGACAGACATATAAATATATATACAAGGAGTTGTCCACCCCTGGTGAAATATTCGGAAAGCACTGTAGCTTGCTGAATCCTAATAGTGTGTAATGCACACACTGTTAGGATTCGGCTCTGCCAGCTCCGGCAGTCATCGCATGGCCACAAGTATGCGCTTTGCATACCTTCTGTTAGGTGCCGAGTAGAGTCTCAGCCATGTCTCACAGTGTTCTTCTATTCATAAACGTGGCTAACGTTTGGTGATGTAATGGCTGGAAGCGGCAATGCCCAATCCTAACAATGCTTGCTGAAGATTTCACCAGGGTTAGAGATGATTAAAAATATACTCAGGACCACGGTCTAGTGGCCATGTTGTTAGTCTGTGGCCGCTAGACCAGAGCACTGCGAACCTTCCTCTACCTGTCAGATTCCCTGATTAGTAGGACCCATGACGACAATAATGTTGTGCCTGGTCTCTACATCATGCTATAGTTGTTATGAAGGGAGGGATGGAAGCACCATTGCCCGATCTGCCCACGGCACCAAAATACCTTGTCCCGGCCCTGTTACCAGGAGTAATGCTGAAGTGAGTGCACAATGGGCAACAACAGAGAACATTACAAGGAACATATCAGGAAGGATACAATGGGTTTGGAGCAAAGTCAGATGGCTCAGAGATTGATAAACATAGGTCAGACAGTATCGGGTCATGTAATGTTCAGGCAAAATCAAGATGGAGTACAGTGGAGAATTCAAAAGAGTAGTCAGGAAATTTGGGTCACAACGGTCAGGTAAAAGTTCACTAGTACACTAAGGTCAGGAGACCACCACTCACTTTTATTCACCAGGCGAATGCTTGGCTTACACGTGTGCCACCAGTCATCCTCAAGTGCCATAGCTGAAGGTGAAAAGAGATGTTGATGAAGTGTGAACTGGAAAGCATGGTGCATATGGGCAAGAAAAACAAAAATGATATCTACAGAATGGGAGGAATAGAACTAAGCAACAGCATGTGTGAAAAAGACATGGGTATACTAATAGATCACAGACTGCACATGAGTCAACAGTGTGATCAGGGCAGGCTCCAGGTTTTCGTGGGCCCCGGGCAAAAGAGTCTCAGTGGGCCCCTTTAACACATACATGATTCATGATGCACAGATACGGCGGTGAAATATAGGTATACAACACAGGGCCCAGTCTGTCCCCTCATCCATCACGTATGTAGACATGCACACACACAGTACGCAGACATGCACACAGTTCGCATGCACTCACACAGTACGCAGACAGGCACACACACACAGAACACAGACATGCAGGCACACAGTTGGCAGGCATGCGCACACACAGTACGCAGACATGCACACATACACAGTACACAGACATGCACACACAGTAGGCAGACATGCGCACACACAGTACGCAGACATGTGCACACATGCAGAGACATACACACATGCACATGGTACACAGATATGCGCACATACAATACGCAGACCGCAAATGCACAGATACGTATACATACAGACATACATACATATTTGAACACAAATTCTTAAAAACACATATAAAACAGACATAAATATATATACACAGTCATACACACTGACATACACAGACATTTACATCATACATACACAAACACAGACACACACATATTAGAAATATATTTAATATGGGGATTGGGGAAGCTGGCAACAAGCCACCTGCCCCCGGTCCTGTCTCCAGTCCAGCTCCTCTGCCATGTGGCTGTGCAGGGCCGCCAGCGTGTCCCAGACATGGCCCTGGACCATCAGAGGGGCCCACTCGTCGTCCGAGCCTGGGCTGCTCCCCCTCATCTGTGCAGGGCCACCGGCGTGTCACAGACATGTGGCCCTGGACCATCAGGGGTGCCCACTCGCCGTCGGGGCCCTGGCCGCTCCCCCAGCATCTGTGCACGACCTCTGGCGGTGTTTGATTGCCGGCACTTCAGGCAATGCGGCGCGCAGTGCACTGTGCGGCTGTGTCTGGTAGTAATGACGCGACAGGGGCGACACACAAGCACAATTAAAGGTGCTGTGTCACCCCTGCCATGTTATTACAGACACAGCCGCACAGTGCACTGCGTGCCGCCATGTCTGGAGTGCTGGTAATCAAGCAGCGCCGACAGTCCTGACTGCACAGAATCCGGGGAAGCGGCCCGGGCCTTGACAGCGAGTGGGCCCCTCTGATGGTCCAGGGCCCCAGGTACGCTGGGTGCTGACGCCGGCCCTGAGTGTGATGCATCAGCAAAAAAGGCAAACACAGTTCTGGGGTGTATTAAGGAAAGCATACAGACTAGATCATGTGAAGTAATTATCCCCCTCTACTCCTCCTTGGTCAGACCTCATCTAGAATACTGTGTCCAGTTCTGGGCACCACATTTTAAGAAAGACATTGAAAAACTGGAGCAAGTTCAGAGAAGAGCGACCAGGATGGTGAGAAAACTCCAAACTATGTCCTACAAGGAACGGTTAAAGGATCTGGGAATGTTTAGCTTGCAAAAAAGAAGACTGAGAGGAGACTTAATAGCTGTCTACAAATATCTGAAGGGCTGTCGCAGTGTAGAAGGATCATCCTGATTCTCATTTGCACATGGAAACACGAGAAGCAATGGAATGAATCTGAAAGGGAGAAGATACAGATTAGATATTAGAAAAAACCTTTTTAACAGTTAGGGTGATCAATGAGTGGAACAGGCGGCCACGAGAGGTGGTGAGTTCTCCTTCAATGGAAGACTTCAAACAGAGGCTGAACAGACATCTGTCTGAGATGGTTTAGTGGATCCTGCATTGAGCAGGGGGTTGGAAAAGATGACCCTGGAGGTCCCTTCCAACTCTAACATTCTATGATTCTGTGATATAGAGAGTAAAAAAATGGAGTGATTCCCTAATATTAGAGGATATAGGGGAACTGGGGATCTGTCACTAAAAGATATTGTACACATCAGTCATAATGCAAATGGCTTAAATTGATCCTCCTGGATTTAAATGGGCACATTCCTTTTAGGCTTTCTTTTGTCTAACTTGGTGCCCACTGACGATTGACAACTGTAATATCCGTTTTAGTAGCAGAGACACAGAGATGCATTGCTGGATGTGGGGGCAGGAGCTTGTCTCCTGCTCTTCTATCTGCCAAACTGCAGAGAGGACACGTAAGCTATTGGACAATGCATGCTGTAAAGTGAGGAAAAGAAAGTTCTAGTTCCTATAGTGCTGGCAGAATGCTTACGAAGAAGAACGAACCACTCAAAAAAGAGTGGATAACAAGTTACAGAGCATAAGAATTGTGACCATTCCTGTACATATTAGACTGGTAGTTGCAGCAAAAGCTGTTTTACCTTCTTGTATTGAATGAGGGCTGCAAGATCAAGCTTTTCTGTAGGGGTACAGTTTGAATAATGTATTTTTTGAGTTCAGAATATTTAAAAGAATCCATCTACTCACTAAAAATTACACAGTTCTAAAATTTCATACTCAGGTAACACACATCTTCCCTTTATTATAGGTTCTGGAAAACTTCCATAAAACACTGTAATAACGGCGGCGAGCGCTGATTGTATTGCTTTTCTTTCCCGACTACACAGATCCGTGTGTTGCCTGCGCTCAGCAGCGTCATGTGCAGCACGCAGTGAGAATGGTGACTTTGATTAACTACACGTCCTTCACTGCTAATCATAACTGGTAAAACAGTAATTATTCCGCCCAGGGACCTACTGGGATTCCACAACGGTCCCTAAAAGGACCAACGCTCTCCAGACCCCAGACAATTATCATACCATTACTGTAAAGGCAATATTGTACTGTACATGATCATAAAGTATCATTACCCACCGGTGATTTGTTATAACAGCTACATAATCACTGGTAAATGGATCCCAGCCCCAGGATCACAGACCGCACTGTACAGCACAATTTTATCTTAATGCAAATGTACTTTGTATAAATTACCTTGTAAAATCAACCTTTCTATTAGGAAAGTGGTATCTGTAATATGGTCACCTTGATAGTATTACTGATTCTTCATTGCAGTCTATTTTCCCTGTTATCAGCAATTTTAGGCTGAGCCATAATATTCAATTGACAGCGTCCAACAAAATGTCTATCCCCATTGTAAGATGACTGCTGGACAGGTCCTTGAGGGGAAATATGTATCATCAAGGTTGGTAGCCTCGGTGATGTAAGCCTGGAAAAGCATGCTCCAGTACGTATAGTGCTGAGAGAGTTAATAGGGCATGTCAGGGCCAGGTTTACAAGCAGTCACAGAGATGGGTGCGACTGGCAGCTCACATATCCCCACCCCGGGGCGTAGTATGGCAAATGAAAAGGAGACCAGTTGTCTCATGCAGTGTCTCTGTCTGGAAGTGTGCAGACCCCCAGTATTGCTTGTGTTTGCTAAGGACTCAAGAGCTCGACACTGACCTGAGCCGGCAAACCCGCAGTACTATATGAACCATTTACTTTGTGTTTCCACTTTGTGCCGGAAAAGGCTGTGTTGTTTGGTTATCTTGAGTGGTTTATGAAGGTTTTTACTAAACCAGCCTGGACATTTTACCTCAACTGCAACTAGGCAAGTAGAAATCCTACACCATAAACAATGCTTTATCTCCTCTTAGTATAAATTGTGCAGGAATGATACCATTTTATAGGATTTGCAATTTAGTTTTTTTTTATTATATGTACTATTATAAATCAGTAATTTATAAAGCAGTAATTTATTGGGATTTTTTGCTAGTTTGTTTTAGGTTCAACAACTGATTAAATGAAAGGAGTCAGTGACAGAATATCCACATATCCTGGACGCTCTATTCATCACCCCCAGAATATTATAAAGAATTAACAAATATTTAGTTTATTTTGGAGTGTACAACAGCTGCAGGCTTAAGCTTTGGGATTATATTGAGAAGACAGCAGGTGGCACTGTGTTAAGTGTTAAAGGGGTTATCTGGGACTATCTTATTTTCTTCTTATGAACCTAAGGACTTACAGGCAGGTATTTGCTAACTACCTGCCTGTCGTGCCCGGCACCGATCTCTGCCAGCAATCTGCGGCTTCCGGTGTCTTCACATTGACAGGGCAGCTGCTTCTCTTCCGCTCTGCTCTGTTGATGGGGCGTGACTGCTGATGTCATGCTGATTGACAGCCGGCTCCCTGCTGCATAACTGCGGGTAGCCAGCTGACAATCAGCAGTCACGCCCCTTCTACAGAGAAGCCCGAAAGAGAAAGAGCTGCTTTGGTGCCATTACTGGCATCAGCACTCTGTCAGTCTTAGCCCCATGAGGCAAAAATAAAATATTTCCGGACAACCCCTTTAAGAGTTTGTTAATACTGTACTGTGTGACCTCTGGTTTGTTTGTGTCATTGTTCTTCCCTGTATTTATCCATATGATGATGATGTGAATTACAGTTGCTGTATGTCCTGAGTAAAACAGACAATTCTCTCCCAATGTCTGAGTGCTGATGATTCTGCTGAAAGCTGAAATCTGCAACAGTTCACACACAGTACTAATGCTGCGTTTTATGACATTTTGGATGAACTGATATCTACATCTGTTGAAGCTCCTGATTAGAGATGAGCGGTGTTCGACTAGAACTGTTCGCCAATCTGAAATTCGAGCTGTTTTGGGCGGTGTTCGAGTCGTTCGACGAACCCGAACAATTTGCAAAAAATTCGGCTGTTCGAGGTTATGTTCGATAACTGTTCGTGCACCAAAAGCGTGTCCTGCATGTCTGGTGCTATTTAGAGCACCAATCATGCAGGGATTGTCTGCCACTCACTGTAATGCCACAGCCATGGTGGTTGTGGCATTACAGTGATTGCCCAAATCGATGGGAACAGTGCTCACAGTGAAACATGAAAAGGCGGCAATTCAGCAGCGGCATACACCGGTACCCGACAATTTAGAACCAAAAGAATAGAGCTTCACACATAGATTAGATAGATAGAAACATGTCAGTCACACATATAAGAAGCACAGTGACAGTGTTGGTTACTGTACTTGTCATTTAGTGTAAAGGATTTATTAAAAAAAATATTAGTGTTTTCATGCACCGTCTCATTCTTTTTGGGGTCCCCCATTTTAATAGGTAGTAAAGGCTAGGTATTCAGCTGGGGGCTGATATTAGTAGCCTGGGAAGCTCCGTGGGTATTACCCCCTTCCCAGGCTTCAAACATCTGCCCCAGCTGTCTGCTTAACCTCCGCTAGAGACTAAAATTACGGGGAACCCCACGCCAATTTTTTTTTTAATAAATCCTTTATTTTAACACTAAATGACAAGTACAGTAACCAACACTATCACTGTACTTCATATATATGTGACTGACATGTTTCTATCTATCTAATCTATGTGTGAAGCTCTATTCTGTCTGTTATAAATTGTCGGGTACAGATGCTGAATTGCCGGCCGGCTTTTTTAAAGAGACGGTGCATGAAAACATTATTATTTTTTTTAATAAATCCTTTACACTAAATGACAAGTGCAGTAACCAACACTGTCACTGTACTTCATATATATGTGACTGACATGTTTCTATCTATCTAAACTATGTGTGATGCTCTATTCCTTCTTGTCTAAATTGTCGGGTACCGGTGTATGCCGCTGCTGAATTGCCGGCCGGCTTTTTTAAAGAGAGCATCTTCTGAGCAGTTTGTCAGCTTTTGGACACCTTTGAAGGTGTTTTCTATGTGTTTCTATGTGTTTTTGTTTGCCTGCCATTGGTTTTAACGGTGCTCGACGGTGTTCTAAGGTGTTCGACGAACAGTTCCTCGAACATCCCGGTGTTCGACGAACCGAAACCGAACACTACGGGGGTGGCTCAACACTACTCCTGATCCATTTCCGATGCTGATGCTCAGATATACTTCCAAGTAAATACTTTCAATACCAATTACACAGGCATCGTCTGCAGACAAGTCCCCTCTGGGCGCAGACTGCAATATCTGTATCTGTAATAATAGTATTATGTGTCTATGGACTGCAGTAGGAAATAAACTAGTTTATAATAATGAGTTTTTCTGATTTCATGATAATAAAGTGGAATCCTTCGATAATGAAATGTTTTTCAACCTTCTAATGTCCAGCACGCGCTCACTCAAGATTTCAGCTTACCATCAGTGAATACCAATATACAGACCTCATATCTCTCGCAGCTGAGAATTTCCAAAAATTAAATCCTCGGTCCGTGAAACACCGCCTATTAGAGAAATCTGCTTCATTCTCCTTCTGGACTGATCGTTCATTCTCTAAATAATCAGCTAAAATCTATCTTCAGCTAATACAGATTTTCCCATTACTGAGATAGGAGATGGCAGTTGGTGCTCATAAAGTTCTATGGAGAACTTGCAGCAGAATATCTGTCTTACCCTCTCTATAGAATTTTAAAAGCACCAACTGTCATCTCCTATCTCAGTAGTGGGAAAGTCTCTCTTTCACTGAATACGGATTTTATAGATTTTTCCCATGAAATGAGAGTGAAAGACAAAGCGAGAAGAAGAAAGAAGTGGATTTGTCTACTAAAATATATTTCAAAGTTGCTTATTTTCATGTGAAGGGAATCTGTCAGCAGGATTTTGCTATGAAATCTGAGACCAGCATGGTGTAGGAGCAGAGACCCTGATTCCAGTCAGCATTGTGTCACTTATTAGGCTGTTTCAATATAATAAGTGTCTTATCAGCAATAGATTACCACTATAGTACTGGGTGCCTTGTGCCTTCTAGTTCAAACCCGCACCAGACACTGATTGGCAGTTTTCTATGTATACTGTGCATAGGCAGACATCAGCCAAACAGGGTTGTGGGTGGGGTTATACAGAGCTCAGCATTCCGAGCTTTGCTAGATCTGCAGCAGAGAAAACTGTGAGTTTACTGATTGTAGCAGTTGTGATAGAATCACAGTTTTCTCTGCTGCAGATCTAGCAGAGCTCGAAATGCTGAGCTCTGTATAGCCCCGCCCCCACCACTGATTGGCTGCTTTCGGCCTATGCACAGTATACATCGAAAATTGCCAATCAGTGGCTGTTGCGGGTTTGGACTAGGAGGCACGAGACACTCAGTACTAGAGTGGTAATCTATTGCTGATAAGACCCTTATTATATTGAAACAGCCTAGTAAGTGACACATTGCTGGAATCAGGGTCTCTGTCCCTACATCATGCTGATGTCAAAATACATAGCAAAAACTTGTTGAGAGATTTCCTTTAAGTCAATTTGGGTTCTATTTTCATTTCTGGCTCTGGCGTACACATTAATTGATTTTTGAGCCTAAAGTCTGTATTCCTGTGTTAGTGTTTTTTTTCAGAAATCAGGTTGGATTGGGTCCAACTTCCCTGTTTAAAAGGACAACTCCATATGTTTAGCAGCGGCTGTGTTTGTCACTAATTTATGAGACGAAGCTGCAATATGAAGCGCAGATGCTAGTAAAAGTATGGTGCAGTACGGAGCAGCGTAAAGAATGAAGAGGACATGGTTCTTAATGGATTGCTGCAGACTCTTTAAACAGCTGACTGGTGTCAGACCCCCACCAAATTTATATAGATGACCTGTCATAAGGATAGGTCATCAATTTTAATAAACCCCTTTAATTGATTTGGGGGGGTCTCTAAGGGGCTGATTAATAGGTCATATGTATTGCAGTGCACATGATTCAAGGGAATTATGATGATCGCATTAGGAGGGGTCGGACATGGGTCTGTAACACTTTTTGGGCATCTGTGCATTTTAGCTCGATTATCCAGAATGTTGGCAGCCCTGCTGGAGTCAGGTGCCATTTATCTGGACCACAGGAATTTTGGGGAGGATTTATTCTCAGAGCTGCGGTGTTAACATAAGGAGACAATAAATTACACACAATCAATGACAGACGTTTTTTTTCCATCCTGCTTTTACTAAAATATTTAACAAGCTCATAAACATAAATATAAATCAGTTCCTCCAAGTTTCTTCAGGAATCAATTTCAATAAATCACAGCAGTAAATTAGTCATGTATGAAGCAAAGCAGGTACACAGCGGACGGGTACAGAGCCACCAAAATACCCCCAAGGTTTATAAATAGAGATCCCTGCCAGACGTCCTCCGTTAAGGTATCCCACTGTGAGCCTCCAGCACTTACACCTCTATTATGGATCACATGACTGTGGTCACATTTTGCATTTTTAGTGCAGTTTTTTAGGTTTTACTTCTCTGGTTTTGGCTAAAAAAGACATAAGAGAAAGAATGAATGGAAGATTGTAAGGCCCAGGTTGCAGTGTGGCGCATGAAACAGGCACCATATGTTTTCATGTATTATCATGCATTTCAGTTATTGAACATCTGCTAATCCATCTAATAGTTTGCAGAAGACCCTATCTGGTCTGTTTCAGCATCAACAAAACAACAAAGAGTTCAGTTTTTACAGAGTTTGAAGCCAAAAGTCTACACTATACTTTGTCCTACCTTTTTTTTTTGCATATTACACCGTTTTTTATAACCCGCTACTGCCCCCGGATTGTGTTCCCCTGTCCCCCTGTAAATGGTGTACGCACAGTTAGTACTTTCTTCCTGTCCCCCCAGTAATTGGCGTACGCACAGGTAGTACTTTCTTACTGCCCCCCTGTAAATGATGTAGGCACAGGTAGTACTTTCTCCCTGCCCCCTCTGTAAATCTTGTAGGTACAAGTAGTATTTTCTTCATGTCTCTGATGCGCCCCCTGGGCCTTGGGGTACTCGGTAGTTGGGCCGGTCGATGCTGGGGGATGTCACGATGGCAGTGACCCGGTCCGTGACCCAGGGCGGTCAATTAAAGGGGAAAGGTAAAAGGGAAATAAAGTTTTTAGAGATAATGTCTGTGACGCCGCCTGTGGTATGCGGCTATATGGATCCGCCGCTGCGGTGCAGATCCTCTGGAGCTGATGGTGAAGCAGCAGAGTTAGTTCAGCTCTCCACAGGCAGAGTTAAGCTCCAGGGCAGGAAATAGTGATGTTATGAGGTAGATGTTGCTGGTGCTGTGTAGTGCAGGGCTGGTGATGTCGCAGCAATAATTCCAGGACACAGTGGGGTGCAGTCTTCAAGGTTTACTCACAGTTTTTCAAGACTCCAGGCTACCAGCACCAGTGCATAACCTCCCACGTCGTCCTGCGTTCACCAAGGAAGGGGTTCAGCAGCTCTCAAGTATTTCAGGAGTACTTAAATGGGACCCCGTTCTATGTTCCTTTCTCGGTCGTCTTCCCTGCGCTGGCTCTCACCCTCCTGCCCTGCGCCTCACAATCAGTGTCCCAAGCCAGTGGCCTCGGGTCTTGTCAGGCGACTTGCAATCCCCTGGTCCCTAAGCAGCCACCTTTTCGGCGATGTAATTGTGGTGGTTGGCCGCTGCACCTTGCAAGTCCAGCAGTCTCCAGTTATCTAGCTGAGCCTGGTTGTTCTCCACTAGTTTAGGGGCCGGTCCCCTCTGCGGTCTGATCCCTCCACCTCCGTGTAGATTCGGGCGCACAGGTGGCTTCCAGCACTCACTGTGCCCCTGGGATCCCCTCTGTCTCTGGAGCCTTCCTCACTGCTCCTGTCCTCTATCACTCTCTCTCCTGGGCCTCTCAGACTAGGCCCGCTCCTCTCTCCTGAGCGGAGCTCCCACTCCCCATTGTCTCTCCTCTTTACTCACACGACTGAACTACTTCTAGATGGTTCCCCTCCTTCTTATACTCCTCCTGACGGTGCTCCCCTGACCTGCTTCCTCCACCCACACCCACTACATGCTTCCATCTCTCTCGGTTCCCCCCTTTCCAACCAGGGACAGCGCTCAGCAGTGGATCAGTGCATTTTGCCCCTCCTGCTGGTCAGGAATGGTGTAGTGTTGGATGTAGGTGGGTGGGTCCCGGGTAGTACTCCCTCCTTACCTGAGAGTGGGGTACCACACCTCTGGGTGAGATGCAGTACCTCTGTGGTGACTGAACCCGCAGGGGCGCCACATCTCCCCTGTAAATGGTGCAGGCACAAGCAGTACTTTCTTATTGTCCCCCCTTGTAAATAGTGTAGGCACAGGCAGTACTTTCTTCTTGTCTCCCCTGTAAATAGTGTAGGCACAGGTAGTACTTTCTTCCTGTCCCCCCTGTAAATGATGTAGGCACAGGTAGTACTATCTTCCTGTCCCCCTGTAAGTGATGTAGGTACAAGTAGTACTTTCTTCCTGTCCCCCTGTAAATAGTGTAGGCACAAGTAATACTTTCGTCCTATCCCCCCTGTAAGTGATGTAGGTACAAGAAGTATTTTCCTCCTATCCCCCCTGTAAGTCATGTAGGTACAAATAGTACTTTCTTCCTGTCCCCCTGTAAATGATGTAGGCACAGGTAGTACTTTCTTCCTGTCCCCCTGTAAATGGTGTAGGCACAAGTAGTACTTTCTTCCTATCCCCCCCTGTAAGTGATGTAGGTACAAGTAGTACTTTCTTCCTGTGCCCCTGTAAATGATGTAGGCACAAGTAGTACTTTCTTCCTGTGCCCCTGTAAATGATGTAGGCACAAGTAGTACTTTCTTCCTATCCCCCCCTGTAAGTGATGTAGGTACGTAGTACTTTCTTCCTGTGCCCCTGTAAATGATGTAGGCACAAGTAGTACTTTCTTCCTGTCGGCTCTGTAAATGATGTAGTCACAGGTAGTATTTTCTTCCTGTCCCCCTATAAATAGTGTAGGCACAGGTAGTACTTTCTTCCTATCTCCCCTGTAAATGATGTAGGCACAAGTAGTACTCCCCGTCCCTGTAAATTATGTAGGCACAAGTAGTACTCCCCGCCCCTGTAAATTATGTAGGCACAAGTAGTACTTTTTTCCTGCCCCCCTGTAAATGGTGTAGGCACAGGTAGTACTTCCTTCCTGGCCCCCTGTAAAAAGATCTAGACACAGGTAGCACTTTCCTCCTGTCCCCTCTGTAAATGATGTAGCCCAGTAAAGTTGGCAACGATGATCACATCCTTCCTTCTTGTATTATGTATACAAAGGCAAACTGCCAGCTTGGAAATGATGTGCAAATTATGGGCATCATATTATAAAGCATGAGGACCTGAACAGATTGATCTTTAGGTTTGTGGAAAAGTATTCAGTATAAATGATATTTTAGACACTGAAATCCCTGCTCATTCTGGGCTCAGGGGTCCAGTGGGCGGTCCTAATGAGTCATTGACACCTGTCTATGTCAATCACTGATTAAAACTGCACGCTGGAATTCTGAGCCAAAAATGAGAAGATTTTTGTAAGGGTCATCTGGTGAGGTGGATCCTCTAAGCCTGTAAAGGTGTGCGTCTTAATGTGCCTTAAATAGGCCTAGGGAGATAATGTCATTAATTCACGCTGGGTGATTTGCAAAACCCGACGTGGAGCACAACAGAGGGCAATGGACCCAAAGGAAGAAAGCAGAGCTCATGATACCCGGAACAGGTGTGTAACAGCAGCGGACCCAGTGGGAGGAAGCAGAGCCTGGGATACCTTAGACAGGTGTATAACATTATCCCCCTTCTTAGGGTCCTTTCCTGAAGAGTCAGTGACAGCAAAAAGATGATTCAAAGTTATATTAAACACGCATGTATGTACAATCCCAGTTCCCCAAAATTTCAGCCACTCTGTAAAATGTAAAAAAAAAATTCAATGATTTGGAACTGTCTTATATTTTATTCACAATGAAACATAGAACACAGATCAGAAGGCGAAAGTTAGACATTACTATTTCATTTAAAAAAAGTAACTCATTTTGAAATTGATGGCAGCAAGACATTTAAAAAAAAGTTGCGACCAGGCTAATAAACGGCTGAAAAAATAAGTGTTACTAATGAAAAACAGCTGAAAGGTCAATTTTCACATGACTGTGTATAAAAATAGCATGTTAGAGAGGCAGAGTCTCTCTGAAGCAAAGATGGTCAGAGGTTCACCAATCTGTTAACTGCCCCTAAAAATTGTGGAATAATTTCAGAAAAATGATCCTCAATGTAAAATTGCGAAGACTGTGAATATCTCTCCTCCACCACCATCCAGACAATGTCTATTTCAGGGAAAGTCTTGCATATTTAAGCAAGACAATGGTAAACCACGTAATGCATCCATCACAACAGCATGGTTTGCCAGATGAAGAGTTCGGGTGATGAAACCGCACCTGTAGTCCAGACTTTTCATTAATAAAAAACATTTGGCACATTATGAAATGAAAAATCCAGCAAAAAAAGACCCAGGACTAAAATCAGACAAAAACAAGATTCCTCTCCCAAAACTCCAGCAATTGTTCTCAATTCCACGATGTTTACAGACTGTTGTAAAAAGAAGATTGGACGCTACACAATGGTAGACAAGGCCCAGGCCCAATTTTTTTTAGATGTGTTGCTGCCATTAATTACTAAATTAGTTATTTTTTCAAATAAAATGGAAAAATGTCTAATTTTCACCTTCTGATCTGTTCTATTTTCTGTTAATATTATAAGAGATTTCCATATCATTACATTCTTGTTTTCTTTACATTTTACACATCAGCCCAACTTTTTTGAAACTGGAATTGCATATAACTATATGAAACCGGCCAAGCTGACATATTTATGTCTATAACATTTTCTATTTGAAAGAAAACGGAATATAAAATAAAGTAATATATAGGCAGAATTCATTTTGAAGGACCCAGCTGCAATCTCATTTTCGAGCTTTCAGGAGCTACTTGCCTTTCATATGGCTCAGAGTCTGATTACTGGAGCTTTATTCCCCTCGTTGAAGAGATTAAGGAGATATCATTGAACAAACAAAACATCAAAAGAAAAACATCATATAAACTATATCCCTGATTACAGGGAAGAGTGAATGAGCAGTCAGGCCACAGCTGTAGCTCACGGGAAGCCATGAGATACAAACTTTTCTCAAGGAGTCAAATCAGGATGGAAAAAGCCAAAGTTCCTCATTTGCAGATGCCTAGAGGGGTTTTCCGGGCAAAGGCGGACATATCGACGATGTGTGACACCCCAGGGGTCTGGTTGTCACAGTGATAGAGATATTACGTCTGAGAGCAGGTGGGAGGTCCTTTGGTCAGGGATCCTGTGCATGCCACACCTCCTGCCCAGCCTTGGGAGGGGAAGAACTTCCCCTGTATAAACCCGGGGCTGAGGCAGAGTTAGTGAGTCCAGGAAGAGTAGAGACAAGAGCAGCATAGGAAGCAGCAGAGTCACAAGGAGTCAGGGGCTGGCAGCTAAAGAGCTCGCCCTGACTAAGAAGATTCTTTACCGGACCCGGAGTCCGAGGCTGTGGGGACTAACTTCTACCCAGCAGCAGAATCCGTCAGGCAGGGGATTTCAGGTCCCCTGGCCCAGAAGCCCGAAGGCCCGGTCACACGCGTGGGACCAGCACCGCCATCGTGGAGCGGAAGCCATTAGAAGGCCCCGAGTCACCGGCCATACGGGTGAGCACCACACGGTACACTCAGGGACGTGGGCTACTTACATCAGCTTCTAGCAAGGTAGCCAGAAGAGTACAGTCAGCTTGGGAGGCCTACAACTACGCCTGGCCAGGGGAGATCCCATCTGCTCAAGGACTGACCAGGCCCCGTTCGCTAGCAAGTACTCCGGGAGGGTCTATCGTTGTTACCAGTAAAGACCCTGAACGCTACCATACCGTCTCTGAGTGGTTCCTGCTACCCCCATCATCCACGTCGGCTGCCCTGAGGCCATACCCCTCCCGTTGGGGGTTATACTATCACGCTGCACCATCCTTCCACCGGCCTCAGCGGTCTGCCCTGCAGCAGCAGCCCCCTGGCTGCATTCAACGGGTGGCGTAGTCATCAACCATTTTCTACCGCTAACAGACTGCCGTCCAGTTTGACTCCCTGGGCACGGACCGGGTCACCGCCACGAGACTACAACCCTAAACAGATCCGGCTCCGGGTAAGCTCCCGCGTGCGCAACGCAGCGCGACACAGGCCCAGGGGCGCGTCAACTTTGGCGTAGTCGGCAGGATCACGTGCCCGCAACCACCGGGTACTGCGTGCCTGAAAAGCAAAGACTGTTCAAACTTACCAGTGGTGAAGATTCCCGCCATCGGTGAAAGATTCCCGCCATCCGGCGCCATCTTCAGCCTTCTTCCCGCCATCGGTGAAGTTTCCCGCCATCCGGCGCCATCTTCAGCCTTCTTCCCGCCATCCGTGGAGTTTTCCCGCCATTGGACGCCATCTTGAGGACGCCGCGCGGGAAGAAGAGGGGCGTGGACTCCGAAAGCGCGCGAGAACTGAAGCCCCGCCTCACGTCCGGACGTTGCGTAAGGTCCTGGAAGGAGCCCAGCAGACGCCGACGTCACAGGAGCGCGACGGAAGGTCCTCAACCCTGACGATCCACTGCGGAGCCGCGGCCTACGGAACAGGATCATCGCAAGGTAGGCCACGGTCCACTAGGGGGGAGGAAGATGTCGGATACGGAGGAGAGCTCCACTGCCTCAACCCCCGCCAGCGCTACCGCTGTTGCAGTTATGCCCTTCACCATGCCCTATATCCCGGGAGCAGCTTGGCTACCCCAGTACTCAGGGGAGTCACATACCCTGCATGACTTTAGAGAAAAGCTGGATAGCCTCTTCCAGGTGTACCCCCTCACAGAAGAGCAAAAAGTGAGCATCCTGGTGGCCCAACTAACTGGGGCAGCCAAAAGGGAAGTAAAATCCTGGCCACCTGGGAGGAAGACTGTCGCAGGGATACTAACCCGGCTGAAGGACACCTTTGATACCCGCACCTCAGCCGAGATTAAACTTAGATTCTACGGGTGCAAGCAGCGAGCGCATGAGAGTATAAGGGACTATGCACTCAACCTACAAGAGGCCCTGAGGGCCATTAAGCAGACCGACCCTAATGGAGTGGGAAACGAGGACAGGCTGTTGACCGAACAATTTATAGAGGGTTTATATTGCAATGCCCACCGCACCCAGTTGCGGGCAATGGCCTTACAGGACCCTCATCTAGAATTTGCACAGTTCAAGGACAGAGCCATCCGGGTGCTCCGAGAACCGGCACCAGGTGGCGTTGTGACCCACAGACGCCCCACTACCACTTACTACCAGGAGGCGGCGCCCTTGTCAGCAGGGCCTGTGGGAGCTGATGCGCAGGCTTTGGACAATGACCCGGCTCCAGACCTACACCATCAGGTCCAAGAGCTAGCTAAAAGCGTTGCTGCGCTAACCCGAACTGTGCAGTCTTTACAGGTTTCCACTCCAGGGAAGATCCAGCTGGCATCCGGACCGGAGGACATCCCGTGGCATCGACCAAGGAGGACCCCACCGGCCAGAGGAAGACCCAGTGACCGATACAGCGAGGACGGACGACCCATCTGCCGCCGCTGCAATCAACCCGGACATATGGAAAGGTACTGTTCTTTAAACGGGCACAACCTGGGGTAGAGGGCCAACCCCCAGGAAAAAGATCACCAGGCCCATCGAACTGGCGCGACAGATATGTGGGAGGACGTCCAGTCTTGCCTGTGGTACTGGATGGCATTCCCATGAGTGCCCTACTGGACACCGGGTCACAGGTCACCACCATCCCGTACGTGCTCTTCAAGCAGTACTGGAATGACTCGGATATTACCCGCTACCCTGACGACGACTTGAGTATCATCGCCAGCAATGGTCAGCCCGTGCCACAGATCGGATTTAAAGAGGTGACCATCAAAATTGGTAGAGTCGAACTGGCCGCACAGGGACTGATCATTGTAGATATTGACAAACATGAGAGTCACCCAAAAATAACTCTAGGAACTAATGTAATTGAAAATTGTCTTGCAGAGGTGATTTTCCTTTTACAGCAGGTTGCCAAGAATGCCAGCTCCGGCGAGCAGCGGGTGCTCCAGAAAGAGATCCGGGCACTGATGCAACGGCAACAAGTGGAACTCTCCGGCGGTGAGATTGGTAGCGTAAGAATGTGTGACCCTTTTCCTATTGCCATGCCCCCAAAAAGTGAAATGATGATTTGGTGCCGGGCAGCTATTGGTCTGAGAGGTAGAGATTACCAGGCAATGGTAGAACCAGTTTACTCAGACAGTAGGCCCACCATTTTGACAGCACGGGGGGTGGTCAATGTACGCCATGGGAGGGTGCCCGTTCGCATAATAAATATCGGGGAGAGGGAAGTGTACCTGCCCCGGTATGCCACGCTAGCCAAATTATATACCACTAATCAAAATTCTATACAATCTGTGGAGCCCTTGCCTCCATCTCACCCGGAGGAAGGTAACGGCTCTAAGAAAGACATGGAGGACTGGTGTCAGCAACTACATCTGGGTACTGACTCCACTCCCTCACACCAGAAACAAGGAGTCTATCGGGTGGTTCAAGAGTATGAGAGAGTGTTTAGTAAACACCCGTTAGACTTCGGGCGAGTCAAGGGGGTAGAACACCGCATCCCCACGGGAGATCATCCTCCCATAAAAGAGAGGTATCGACCCGTACCCCCTGCACATTACCAACACGCCAAGGGGATGCTTAGAGACATGAAGGAGGCTGGGGTAATCCGGGATAGCTGTAGCCCCTGGGCAGCCCCACTAGTTTTAGTCAAAAAGAAAGACAACACCATGAGGATGTGTGTAGATTACCGGAAAATCAACCGTATCACACACAAGGATGCGTACCCCTTACCAAGGATAGAGGAGTCATTGGCTGCTTTAAGATCTGCTAACTTCTTCTCTACCTTGGATCTCACTAGCGGGTACTGGCAGGTTCCTGTAGCAGAGGCGGACCGGGAGAAGACCGCATTCACCACCCCGATGGGACTTAGCGAGTTCACCTGCATGCCGTTCGGACTCTGCAACGCCCCAGGAACCTTCCAACGATTAATGGAGTGCTGTCTGGGACACAGAAACTTCGAGACGGTCCTGTTGTACCTGGACGATGTCATCGTATACTCCAAAACTTATGAGGACCACCTGAAACACCTGGCGGAGGTGTTCGAAGCTCTGGCGAGTTACGGCCTAAAGGTGAAACCCTCCAAGTGTCACCTCCTGAAACCAAAGGTGCAATACCTGGGACACGTGGTGAGCGCTGACGGAGTGGCTCCCGACCCCGATAAGATCACCGCAATTAAGGGATGGCCAAGCCCCTCCAGCGTAAAAGAAGTGCGGTAGTTCCTAGGGTTGGTAGGCTACTACCGAAGGTTTATTCCCGGTTTCACCAAAAAGGCAGCACCTATGCAGGACCTCCTGATAGGCCAGTCCCGGAAGGCCAAGAACCAGAAGCCGCCCTTCAAATGGGAAAAGCTAGAAGAAGAGTCCTTCCGCCAGCTGAAGATGGCCCTCACGGGGGATGAAATCTTGGCGTACCCGGACTATAGCCAGCCCTTCATCCTCTACACCGACGCCAGTAACATCGGGCTAGGAGCCGTACTGTCCCAGATTCAGCAGGGGAGAGAACGAGTAATCTCCTATGCCAGCCGAAAACTGCGACCCACCGAAAGGAACCCCGAAAATTACAGCTCATTTAAGCTAGAGTTCCTGGCCGTGGTATGGGCAGTCACCGAGCGCTTTAGGCATTACCTCGCTTCTTCCCGGTTCACCGTATACACGGATAACAACCCGCTGACACACCTGGACACGGCAAGACTCGGTGCCCTGGAGCAGAGGTGGATGGCCCGTCTGTCCAACTACGAGTTCACAATTAAATACCGGGCAGGGCGCTCCAATACCAACGCGGACGCCCTGTCCAGGATGCCCAACCTGCCGGACGGAGGAGAAGATCCGGAGGGACTGGAAGAAGTTGAACTCCCTGCGTTCCACCGTCATGGGACTATCCAGTATTCCCACCGGGTAAGGAGTAAGCAGGCTGCTACGTTGAACCCCTTACCTCACTACAACTGGGCGGAAACGCAAGACAGCGACCCTGCCGTCCGACTGGTGAAGGAGATGCTGACTCGCCCGGAGGCTAGCCTGGAATCAGACGCTCCAGAGGAAGCCAAACAACTATGGGCAGAGAAGAGTCGACTGTTCCTTTACAAGGGGAAGTTGTGCCGCAGAATGGTTAACTCCAGGACGCATGAGCTACTCTGGCAAGTAGTGGTGCCACGAAGAGACGCAGCCATGGTGATGGAGGCATACCACGACGGAGCTGGACACTTCGGGTGGAAAAAGCTGGAGTTCCTACTGCGCGAGCGGTTCCACTGGGTAGGCATGAGGGGAACCATCGAGAAGTGGTGCAGAGACTGTGGCCCGTGCAATCTGAGAAGGAAGGACCGGGCCAGCCAGAAGACTCCCCTGCAGTCCATCGTCACCCGGCAACCGTTGGAACTGGTAGCCTTGGATCATGTAAAACTGACCCCCAGCAGAAGTGGCTACGTCTACGCGTTAACCATCGTGGATCATTACTCCCGGTTTCTGGTTGTCGTCCCCGTCAAGGACTTAACGGCTCGAACAGCAGCTAGAGCCTTCCAGCAGCACTTTTGCCGTCCACACGGGTACCCGGACCAAGTGCTGACGGACCAGGGACCTGCCTTTGAAGCGGAGGTCTTCCAGGAATTCTGCAATCTGTATGGCTGCCGGAAGATAAGGACGACACCCTACCATCCGCAAACTAATGGACTTTGTGAGAAAATGAACCAGGTGGTAATGGATCTTCTAAAAACGTTGCCCCTGGAAGAACGCAGTCTGTGGCCTGAGAAGTTGCCCGATCTGGTGGACCTATACAACCACATCCCGGTAGGTTCCACCAACTGTACCCCGGCTTACCTAATGAGGGCAAGACCTGGTAAGTTACCTGTTGACCTGGAAATGGGAGTCCTGACGCCCGAGGACACTTCACCAGAAACGGACTGGGACACAGAGAGGCAGCAGCAGTACCGGAAAGTACAGGAGAGCGTGGAGCGAAGTCTCTGTCAGGCTAGGGAAAGACAAGAGAAGACTTACAACCAGTATGCTCCCGCTGTTCCCCTGGTACCCGGAGAGCAGGTCTTGAAGAGGAAGAGACGGCTCCACAAGTTGGACGACCAGTGGGAGAAGGACCCGTACACCGTACTGCCCTCAAGCCACGAGAACCCGAAGGTCTGTACCATCAGTAAAGACGGAGGGGAAACCACAGCCATTGTATCCCGGGACCACCTGAAGAAGTGCCCCGAACAACTGAGGAACCCTGAGGAGGAACAGGAAGACCATCGACCCGTGGAAGAAAGGGAAGATATGGTTAGTACCGTGCTCGGGGACTTCCCTCGGTCTTGGACTCAAGTCAATGGTGCAGTTGTGGTACCCGTACTCACCTTCCTCCAACCATCATCCCAAGAACCTACGGAGCAACGGGTAGAGCTGGAAGAGCAGCCGGTCCAGGAGGCAGAAGACTCCACCCAAGCGGAACAGGAGAATCCACCCTCTGCTTATAGTGAGCCTGCCGTACCCCTAGTGAGACAAAGAGCCGGTAGACAGCTGCCCAGTTTACCCTTGACAGCTCCTACACCCTGTAGTTCAGGGCCAGACAGTCAGCTCCGTAGGTCCACTAGGGCCACTAGAGGCCAGTTACCCGCACGTTGGAGGATCTAAATGTTTAAGTTGTTTTACAATGTTTACCTGTTTATTGTTGCTTGTGTGTAATTTTGTGTTTCTAGTTGTTTTTAGGAGTCTTCGGTGGATTTACCGGGAATCCTTTGTATATAGTTGGAGCGTAACCCAGGATGGACTAGAGACTGTTAAGGACTCGGGGTAGGACAGACCCCTACCTGGTTACGTCTCCCTGTGTTGGTGAAATGGACACCTTTGTTTTTCTTCAAAGACTGCACCCGGTTGCGGACATCCGTGACCATCTTATTGTGTTTCCTTATTGTATTTTATTGTTCTTTGATATACCTTGTTATATTTTTCTAAAAAGTGTTTAGTCCCGGAGTACTAAATTTCACTAGGGGGGAGTGTGACACCCCAGGGGTCTGGTTGTCACAGTGATAGAGATATTACGTCTGAGAGCAGGTGGGAGGTCCTTTGGTCAGGGATCCTGTGCATGCCACACCTCCTGCCCAGCCTTGGGAGGGGAAGAACTTCCCCTGTATAAACCCGGGGCTGAGGCAGAGTTAGTGAGTCCAGGAAGAGTAGAGACAAGAGCAGCATAGGAAGCAGCAGAGTCACAAGGAGTCAGGGGCTGGCAGCTAAAGAGCTCGCCCTGACTAAGAAGATTCTTTACCGGACCCGGAGTCCGAGGCTGTGGGGACTAACTTCTACCCAGCAGCAGAATCCGTCAGGCAGGGGATTTCAGGTCCCCTGGCCCAGAAGCCCGAAGGCCCGGTCACACGCGTGGGACCAGCACCGCCATCGTGGAGCGGAAGCCATTAGAAGGCCCCGAGTCACCGGCCATACGGGTGAGCACCACACGGTACACTCAGGGACGTGGGCTACTTACATCAGCTTCTAGCAAGGTAGCCAGAAGAGTACAGTCAGCTTGGGAGGCCTACAACTACGCCTGGCCAGGGGAGATCCCATCTGCTCAAGGACTGACCAGGCCCCGTTCGCTAGCAAGTACTCCGGGAGGGTCTATCGTTGTTACCAGTAAAGACCCTGAACGCTACCATACCGTCTCTGAGTGGTTCCTGCTACCCCCATCATCCACGTCGGCTGCCCTGAGGCCATACCCCTCCCGTTGGGGGTTATACTATCACGCTGCACCATCCTTCCACCGGCCTCAGCGGTCTGCCCTGCAGCAGCAGCCCCCTGGCTGCATTCAACGGGTGGCGTAGTCATCAACCATTTTCTACCGCTAACAGACTGCCGTCCAGTTTGACTCCCTGGGCACGGACCGGGTCACCGCCACGAGACTACAACCCTAAACAGATCCGGCTCCGGGTAAGCTCCCGCGTGCGCAACGCAGCGCGACACAGGCCCAGGGGCGCGTCAGATGCAACCGATGCAGCTGCACCGGAGACTGGAGGTGGAGGGGGGCCAGCCGACGCCAGCGCTGTTTCAGCTGGATGTACATTTGAGGATGCATATTCAGCTGAAATGTATTGCTGCGCAGGGGACCCGCCTGCTCTCTGCGCTGCAATACACGCCGCCGGCCAATGAGAGTCCGGCAGCTGACGTCAGAGTGCCCATGACTGGGGCACATGGCAGTGATGTCAAAGTCAGCAGCCAACTCCTGTGCCGGATATAGAAGAGGACTGTGTGTGGCGTGGGAACCAAGGAAAGGTGAGAATAATCATTTTCTTTATGTGTTAGAGAACAGGGAACATTAACCCCAGGAAAGGGACCAGGATGGGACACATTATCCCCAGGAAGGGGATCAGGATGGGGCTCATTAACCCCAGGAAAGGGACCAGGATGGGGCTCATTAACCCCAGGAAAGGGACCAGGATGGGGCTCATTAACCCCAGGAAAGGAACCAGGATGGGACACATTATCCCCAAAAGGACTAGGATAGGGCACATTAACGCCAGGAAGGGGACCAGAAGAGGGCACATTATCTCCAGGGAGGGGACCAGGATGGGACACATTATCCCTAGAAGGACTAGGATGGGGCACATTAACGCCAGGAAGTGTACCAGGATGAAGGACATCATTACATGGAGGGCGAATATATACATTTTTTATAGGATTTAGAATGCTACAAGGGCCCATACATCTGACCAACATGCAGCTGGGGACCCAGGTCCATATTTACCTGATAGAATCCTCTCCCACCCCCGTCCATTTCATTATAAGACCCTGATAATGGTTTCTCCCACTTCCTAATTCATTATAATGCTATCAGAGACTTATAATGAAGGTGTGTATGCGTGGGGGATGACACAGGAAAGGGACTAAGACTATGTGCAGACATTCAGAATTTGCAGCAGAAACTATGGTGGGAGCAGCGGTGGCAGTCGTACACAGGCCCTGGTGCCTAGGTAGTCCCAAAACGTCCATTTGGCCAATATGAGAAGACCAATACTATAAACAACCTGTGAAAGCTTGGGACCGTATTGGAAATTTTGACTTGAGGCCCATGAGCTTCAAGTTACGCCACTGGTGAGAATCCCAGAAGACGGACTCCCTCCAAACCATATGTCATCACCTGTCCTGTGATAATTTTATCTGGTGTTAGCCAGAACAATTTAATTATTTTACTACGGGTCCTTGATCTAACAGACAGGTAGATGGTCACTAACGACTAACGGCAGTTACACGCAGGCAACAGGATTATAAACATGGTAAGCCCTTTTTCATGCTTTTTCATATATAGATGCTAACTACCTGCCTGTTGTGTCCGGTGCCGATCAAAGCGGTCACTGACTGCTCCTGCCGGTGATTCAGCGGCTTTCTCTGACTTCACATCGACAGAGCAGCAACTTCTCTTTCACTCTGCTCTGTTGACGGGGGGTGACAGCCAACATCATGCTGATTATCAGCCGCCTCCCTGATACCTGACTGCGGGGAGCTGGCTGTCAATCAGCATGATGTCAGCAGTCACACCCCATCAACCAAGCAGCCCGGAAGAAGAAGAGCTGCTCTGTTGATGTGGAACAGCTGAATTGCCGCCAGGAGTAATCTGTAGCCGTTCCAAGCCGGCAATTGGTTGAACAAGCATGTTGTATAATCCCTTTAAAGGTTGGAAATAACCCTTTAAAGAAAACCTGTTACTTGCTAATAATGTGTATTTTCTTAATCTGGTGTAAATGCCACGTTACTTTGGAATCTGGCATTATTTATTTTGTTCCTATGCCTCTCCGTTCCTGAGATTTGGCCTCCTCTTCCTAGTTTTGTAAGACAAGTGGGTGTGGTCCACAAAAACGATTGCCACGGAAAAGAGTTGAGGATGTAGACTTGGCTAACAAGACTCGATATTTATATAGGTAACTGAGGTAAGAGGTGGCCATATCTCAGGAATGGAGAGGAGCAGCAACAGAAAAACACCAATGCCAGATTCAGATAAACAGAGGCATTTGCTCCAGGTAAAATAAAATGAAAAATTTATGGAAGTGACAATCATTCCCATTCCCAATGTACCTCTCTCTAATGCACTAGTAGACCACTGTGGTTACTAGAAACCTCATGCAATATTAACCCTATAGTCTTGGAATTTAAACCTGAAAAATGGAGGTCAATCGGATTCTTCCTGCTCATCCAGCATTGAGACTAATTCTGCATATTAGCAGGAATTCTAACCATGGGGTTCAGATTATTATAGGTTTAATATAATGGAAATGGCATTCATCATGTGAAATAATTGAGCAGAAAAAAAACAGATGGGAAAAAGTTGGATTGCAGAGATGTCATATTTAAGTAACAGTTTGTTCTCCAGCGGAACGGGAGAAGCCGGGAGAGCGCAGAAAATGACAGTATTACATGTACAATGGATGTTTTTATGCAAATATAATCTGTTCAGTAGGCCATGGTTATCCATGGATCCCTTTCATGCCAGATGTCCTTTAACGGTCCACACAAAGCTCCTTTTAGGCTCAGCATTCCCATGCTCGAGCCAATAAAAGGCGTCTATTTACTGTACACCCAATGCAGGTAATACTACAAGGGCTAGGTTACACAATGAGAGCGCAGAGTAACAGAGAAAGCGGGGAGATAATGAGAAAAACTCGTCAGGGGTACAATGCGCCATTCACAAAGGAGAAGTTCAATGCAACTTAAACACTGCATGACGTGACTACTGTGGATAAATTCTTTGCATATTAAAGCGAAAATCAATGTGCCACAGATGGAGACCTTTATCTAATATAGTTAAAGGGGTTTTCCCACGAACAAAAGTTGATTTTAATTAATCTTGGAAGAATAATAATTTCCACAATTGGATGTGTTTAAATAAAATGTCCCTGTGCTGAGATAATGTTATAAATGTGCCCCTGCTGTGTACTGTGTAATGGCTGTGTCTGACCGTACAGGGATGTAGTCTGATCGTACCACAGCTCCTGGGCAGGGGGGGAAGCAAAATAGTATACAGACATTACAGCAGGGGATCACAGCTGAATCTTTCTTTGAGGGAAAACATTGTTTAAAAACAGACAGGGAAATGTTTTCCCTCACAAAAACAATCAGCTGCGATGCCCCACAGTAATGTCTGTATACTCTTTTGCGTCCTCCCCTGCCCAGGAGATGTGGTATGATCAGACCATGTTCCAGCACGGTCAGACACAGACATTACACAGTACACAGCAGGGGCACATTTATAAGATAATCTCAGCACAGGAACATCTACTATATAATTGCCTTATCCCGTCTGTCTGTATGTCCTGGAAATACCGGGTCGCTGATTGGTCCGGCCGCGGCCAATCAGCGATGTGGCATTTCTGAAAAACATGGCGGCCGTTAGCGGCTCATGTGCGGCACGGAGGTCAGCGGCAATGCAGCCGGGAGATGCAGCCGGCTACTCGCAGCATAAGTCCCCCGACCGCAGGCGCCGCTGACCTACATGCGGCTATCATCGGGAGATCATCGGCTACGGCTGCTTATCTCCCGAGGACAAGTGACGCCCCTCCCCTCCTCTCCTCTCCCCTCCCCTCTCCTCCCGTCCCTCCCCCTGCTCGATCAGGACCCCGGCACCCGGCGTCATACTTACCCCTCCCCTCCTCTCCCCTCCCCTCTCCTCTCCTTCCGTCCCTCCCCCCACTCGATCAGGACCCCGGCACCGGCGTCATACTTACCCCACCCCGTGCCTCCGCAGCAGCTCCTGTGTCTTCCGCTGATGCTCTGTGAGGTCTCAGGTCAGAGGGCGCGGTGACGTCTTTACACCGTGCTCTCTCCTGACCAGTCACAGCGCAGAGCATCAACATGCCGGCTACGCTGGAGTCCAGAGAAGCAGCTGAGAAGGGAGGTGAGTATTGGATTTTTTTTTTTTGCATGGGGCCATAGGGGACCTGCATGGGGCACTATGGGGGGATGGATATACAGGGGATATGACTTCCTGCATGGGGCATTATATGGGGGGGGGGAGGTGACATCCTACATGGGGCATTATATGGGGGGGAGAGGTGACATCCTACATGGGGCATTATATGGAGGGAGAGGTCACATCCTGCATGGGGCATTATATGGGGGGAGAGGTCACATCCTGCATGGGGCATTATATGGGGGGAGAGGTCACATCCTGCATGGGGCATTATATGGGGGGAGAGGTCACATCCTACATGAGGCATTATATGGGGGGAGAGGTCACATCCTACATGAGGCATTATATGGGGGGAGAGGTGACATCCTGCATGGGGCATTATATGGGGGGAGAGGTCACATCCTGCATGGGGCATTATATGGGGGGAGAGGTCACATCCTACATGAGGCATTATATGGGGGAGAGGTGACATCCTGCATGGGGCATTATATATGGGGGATGTGACTTCCTGCATGGGGTATTATATACGGGGGATGTGACTTCCTGCATGGGGCATTATAAAGGAGGGTCTGGAGACATATGCTAGAATACCTGATGCGTTAGAATCGGGCCACCATCTAGTTTTATATAAACACATCCAATTGTGGAAATTATTATTATTCCAAGATCTATTGAATATGTTTGTGGGAAAACCCCTTTAAATAGGAGATGGAAATATTTATATACAGTACTAGAGATGAGCGAATGAGGGAATTCAATTCTACTCGAACTTTTACAAAAATCTGCATTCTTCGTTATTCATTTCTGCACGGATTCAGCAAAATGGTGGACGTTGGTCTCAATTTTTCTGAACCGTAAAAGGGCAATCAAAAGATTAAAAAATAAATAAATCCTTATACTCAGCTTACCGCTCACCTCTCCGGGCCCTCCGCTCTCTTCACCGTCGCCCGTCTGATATATGTAGCACTTTCTGATCCCTGCCGCAGGCGCTAAAATCCCTGAGCCTCTCGCCCTGATGGGGCATGAGCTGGTTCTGCACACATCGTGATGTCATGATGTTGGGACCTCAATAAATATTCTTTTTCTGGTAAATGCTGACCGACCATAAATCACTAGCAATACATACTGACTGTGGGGGGATTCACTGAAGCATTTTGCTCTTTTTACCATTAATGGCATAAAAACAGCAAAGAAAAAAAAAACAAAAGGAAGAAAACATAAACCTTTCTGTTAGAAAGTGGAGAAGTTATTACGTGGACATTCATCAGCTATGCAACAAGACTCATTAATTCAGTTTTTTTTCTGCACTAGCAAATAAATTGACAATGATATTGCATCAAGTTTAATGGTAGCGGCTGAGTGCTTGATGTTGATCTCATAGTTTATCTTACATCTGATATTGATCCTACAACAAGAATTCATGTAGATATCAGCTGGTGAAGGAAGATGCTGTCCAGGAATTCATATTAATGATGTAATTAATTCCTATTTTGACGGTAATGGTTGAGCGCTGGCAAACATTTACATTCAGCATCTGTAGAGATTTACAATACTGGGATTTCGGGGGCAGAGGATTAGCGGGCTCGGCACAGTTATGAGACCTAGTACTGAATGGACTATGCTTACTAGGTGGCTATGCTGGCTGCCATCTGTGGGAAAACATGTAGTCACGCACTAGACTGCAAAAAGTTAGTGCCTCTTAAGGACCATGATTGCAGATATTTGTTTGTGATTATATCTCACAGCCCTCTCCTTAGATTGATCGAAGATTGTGCAAATGTGCAAGCCAAGTGGATCTCGTAACGACGGTTAAGAGGACCAACATGCACCACCTTCAACCAGGGGGTTCATCATGGATTCATCAAGAATTAGGCTCAAGTGGTAAGGGGTCCTGCATGGACCTGCATTTCCTATTTACTGTGTACAAACATAGCGACTAGCTGCAGACAAGAATTTCAGACCTAAAAACAGACTAGGTGATAATGTGTAGATGATTGGTGGTCAATCTGATGGGACCTCCAAAGATCCCTAGAACACAGGTCCTGTATCCACTGTTTGAATAGAGCAGAAGGCACCGTCACTCCAATCCAGTGCACGTGTACAACCACCTCTCAGGTTGAATGGGGGCAAGGGACGCCTGCTCTGGCAACTGGTGTAGTTGGACCTCCATCAGTTATCTCCTTTGCTGAGAATATATTTTATAACCAAAAGACACATTTGGCGGCAATTCTGATAGAAATTATCTTAAAAAGATCTATTATTTAAATAAGGTTTTTTTCACATCACAATTTTTATTTAAAAAAAAACTAAATTAATTTTGTAATTCTCACACTGGCCACTGGGGCTTTTTATACACTCTAACTTCCTGTTGTTTCAGGAAATACACATGTACATTAACCACAATGAACAGACTTTGGCTCTATCTTTCGTACTGATGCATCTAATGAGCGTGTGCAAAGGTCATTGTGAAGGAAGGAGGAGCTGTGACATCACCTATTGTGAATAGCGGATCCTTAGGTATCAGCTGTGTATAGAGGTAATTCTGCCTCCGATGATAAAAAAAATTCCTGTAAACTCTTCCTGAAAAAAAAAAATCAACAGTGGTCACTGTGAAATTGCAAGGTTTTTTTTTATATAAAGATTGTGATAGGAAAACAAAAAAATTGGTAATCATTTAAAAAAGTAAAAATACATGTAAGAGCAGGAGCAGACGAGTGTATTTTCGGTCCAAGTGCAAACCGGAAAATCATCGGATCGCACTCGGACCACTGTTAGCCTATGCGGCAGTGCACATGTAAGATTTTTTCCTCAGACAGAGTCTGTCCAAGGAAAACAATCACACCATGCCTGAGTTTGATCTGATTATTGGATCGCACTAGGCCATGCAAGTCAATAAATCTGCAGAAACCATTGACAACGGAGAAGATGGAGACATTTTTTTCTCCATCTTCTCCTAATCCAAGAGGATTGGATGACATACACTCTGATCTAACTCTGATCAGAGTGTAATTTGCATAATGGACCCGATTCTCTCAGATGAGAGAAATCTCTCTTGCCTGCACCTGCCCTAACATAAAAACCTAATTTAGACCATATGTCATTTTCTGATGATCACTTATCTTTAAAGTGGTATTCACATCTTCTAAAACAATGGCACATTGGTAGGATATGCCATTACACTATTATTATTGATGGTCTGTCCTTTGGGA
Source organism: Phyllobates terribilis (assembly GCF_046119375.1). Classification (NCBI taxonomy): domain Eukaryota; kingdom Metazoa; phylum Chordata; class Amphibia; order Anura; family Dendrobatidae; genus Phyllobates; species Phyllobates terribilis. The sequence goes on from NW_027362763.1 coordinate 139,560,163, forward strand.
CACCACAAATCCCAGAAAAGAGAAGCTACAGTACATAGCGCTGTGCCCACGCCTACGTCTCCCAAAATTTTTCCACAAATGTTGTGCTTTTTTTTACGTCAACTCTACTTTTAGAAAGTGGCAATCCTGACCACCAATGGGGTACTGTAACACGGGCGGTCAGGAGTTCCAATGTACAGGTCAAACCTAGAAATGGACACAGCTCTACATCAGTGCAGGTCCTAGAACCAAGATCTCCTCTGATCAGAAAGTGATGGCATATCCTAGCGGTTATACCCCCCTTAATGATTAACTCGTTACTACCAGGGATGGTTTCAGGTCTATATAGGTCTTTGGTTTACCTTATTTTAAATAAACCATGCATGAGAATATATTAAGATTTTTGTTCACCATTTTTTAACATTTCACATTTAATAACTATTTAGAAAAATAATATACAAGTAGCAATCAGACCCAGTATATGCGAAAAGTTCTTCAAATTACAATTCATTTCTCCGCCTGTCACAAGGTTTATGTCCTACACTCCACTGACAAGAATTGATAAATCCCTGAGGAAAGTGTAGTAATATTCCTTCATTAATTCACTTACGGATGACATTTGGTACAGTATAATGAAATGTACCTGAATTAATATCAGACAGCTGGCATGAGGCTTGTGTGAATATAGACTGACACAAATGGGATTCACACAGTTACATCCATAATGTATCCAAATTATAATGCAAAGTGCCAGGAGCAAGAGAATTTTGGGGAGAGCTACAAGTGCTCTTAAAGGACACCGGTCACCTCAAGAAACACTCAATACTTTGTTTATCTGCAGGTTAATAGCGTTTCAGCCCTGAGTAGTCAGTTTACTGGAACAGCGGCAACAGGGAGAAAATGAAGTTTTATTCTCCCTGCAGCTGCTCGCTTTCAGTCCTTGGGGTGGAGCAGATGGCTACAAATTGAGCGCAGTTGTAATCACTGCCCAGCACATGGATTGACAGCTCTATCAGCACACATACGCTGCACATATACAGTGGTGGCCAAAAGTATTGGCACCCCTGCAATTCTGTCAGATAATGCTCAGTTTCTTTCTGAAAATGAGTGCAATCACAAATTCTTTGGTATTATTATCTTCATTTAATTTGCTCGCAAGGAAAAAACACAAAAGAGAATGAAGCAAAAATCAAATCATTGATCATTTAACACAAAACTCCAAAAATGGGCCGGACAAAAGTATTGGCACCCTCAGCCTAATACTTGGTTGCACAACCTTTAGCCAAAATAACTGCGAACAACCGCTTCCGGTAACCATCAATGAGTTTCTTACAATGCTCTGCTGGAATTGTAGACCATTCTTCTTTGGCAAACTGCTCCAGGTCCCTGATATTTGAAGGGTGCCTTCTCCAAACTGCCATTTTGAGATCTCTCCACAGGTGTTCTATGGGATTCAGGTCTGGACTCATTGCTGGCCACCTTAGAAGTCTCCAGTGCTTTCTCTCAAACCATTTTATAGTGCTTTTGGAAGTGTGTTTTGGGTCATTGTCCTGCTGGAAGACCCATGACCTCTGAGGGAGACCCAGCTTTCTCACACTGGGCCCTACATTATGCTGCAAAATTTGTTGGTAGTCTTCAGACTTCATAATGCCATGCACATGGTCAAGCAGTCCAGTACCAGAGGCAGCAAAGCAACCCCAAAACATCAGGGAACCTCCGCCATGTTTGACTGTAGGGACCGTGTTCTTTTCTTTGAATGCCTCTTTTTTTTCCTGTACACTCTATGTTGATGCTTTTTCCCAAAAAGCTCTACTTTTGTCTCATCTGACCAGAGAACATTCTTCCAAAACGTTTTAGGCTTTCTCAGGTAAGTTTTGGCAAACTCCAGCCTGGCTTTTTTATGTCTCGGGTAAGAAGTGGGGTCTTCCTGGGTATCCTACCATACAGTCCCTTTTCATTCAGACGCCGACGGATAGTACGGGGTGACACTGTTGTACCCTCGGACTGCAGGGCAGCTTGAACTGTTAGTCGAGGTTCTTTATCCACCATCCGCACAATCTTGCGTTGAAATCTCTCGTCAATTTTTCTTTTCCGTCCACATCTAGGGAGGTTAGCCACAGTGCCATGGGCTTTAAACTTCTTGATGACACTGCGCACGGAAGACACAGGAACATTCAGGTCTTTGAAGATGGACTTGTAGCCTTGAGATTGCTCATGCTTCCTCACAATTTGGTTTCTCAAGTCCTCAGACAGTTCTTTGGTCTTCTTTCTTTTCTCCATGCTCAATTTGGTACAGACAAGGACACAGGACAGAGGCTGAGTCAACTTTAATCCATGTTAACTGGTTGCAAGTGTGATTTAGTTATTGCCAACACCTGTTAGGTGCCACAGGTAAGTTACAGGTGCTGTTAATTACACGAATTAGAGAAGCATCACATGATTTTTCAAACAGTGCCAATACTTTTGTCCACCCCCTTTTTTAGGTTTGGTGTGGAATTATATCCAATTTGGCTTTAGGACAATTCTTTTTGTGTTTTTTTCATTGAAGACAAATTAAATGAAGATAATAATACCAAAGAATTTGTGATTGCAATCATTTTCAGGAAGAAACTGAGTATTATCTGACAGAATTGCCGGGGTGCCAATACTTTGGGCCACCACTGTAAAAGGAATGTGAAATTATTGGACACCCTTTTTGTAGATTTTATGTGTTGTTATAAAATGTATTATTTTTGAGCACTGTTTTATGCTGAATTTAATGTAGAGCTGTAGTAGATTAGACAGCAGAGTAAGGAAGAATGAACAGTTAGCCAGTAGTGTTGAGCGAGCGTGTGTTGTTAACCCTTTCGACGAGCACAAGTATTTGCGGCCAACTAGGCCCCTTGTGAGGAGTGTATGATGGAAAGAAGCAGAACAGGGGTAGCAAGATTCTGTAACTGGATCCAGTGGCAGAGTAATATGGCCAGAGAAGCCTGGGCCCAATGTATCGTGAAGTGGATTAGATATTGAAGGTGAACTCTGCTACAGTGGGTACAGCCAGGAGCCCAGAGGAGATAGAGCTGGATGTTAGTGGGTAACCCTGAGACAGCACAGACAGAGAGGGCTGAAGAGAAGGCAAATTGTAGACCAGACCTGGGAGTCGTAGTGAATAAATACTGGACTTGCCCAGCTGGGGCAAAGGTATTATTGGAGAAGGCTGTTACAAATAACAGATTAGAAGAATGGAGTATTCAGGTCAGGCAAGCCATATTGCTGATATGTCATTTACAAGTGAAGTGCAGCCATGTGTAACTGATATGGCTGTGACTCTGTGTAAGACAGATGAGGATGTGAGCACTAAGTGTTGTGCCTACTATCTCTTTGTGACATGCATAAGTAGTGCTGTTGCTTCAAAAGCATCCAGCAACTATTAGAAATAACACAAGCACAGGACACAGGAAGTGTTGTGCTTCAGAAGCATCCAGCAAGTAGAGGGGTTAACACAGTCACAGGAGACAGGGAGTGTTTTAGCAGAGCCCCAGGGGGATTGTGGGGAACTTGTTATTGTAGTCTGGCTGAAGCCGAAGAGAAAGGTGGTGTGTTATCTGGATCAAACAGAAGGCAACTGAACAGGATTCAGATCAGGAGAGAAACTAAAAACAGGTCAGATAAACTCCATGAACTAACAGTGCATAGCATTATCGGGCAGGAAGATAAGGACTAGAAGGAATTGTGTCATAGGGATCATCTCCCTCATCAAACCCTCCCCCTCTCCATCTACATGCAGGATGAAGAATGCTGTGTACTATTGTGTCCTGGTGAAGGAATAGCCTGTGGTTGTCTATGTATAGAAGTGTGCTGCTAAGAGATCTAATGTATGCTGAATTATGCTACTGAAGAGACTGTAATACTGTGCCTTGTAAAAAAAACTACTGTATTGTTACTGGAGCCGGTTGCTCAACAAACTCAGACTATACTGTAATGAAGATTGTTGCTGTAATATCCCTGAATTGCACTGGCCGTGCATCAGATTAAATTCCACTGTTAAACTGTTGAAAAAGACTCTTGTCAGATGTGTCTGGTCAGCAATTGAATCTATCGTGTGCCTGAGAGAAGCTGCAGCCTATTGTCCCTCTGAGTAACGGTTTCCTCAGGATTCCAACGAATTCATGAAACCCGTCTCACCCTATCTGAAACTAGCGGCGTGCGTGTAACATCTTCTACATACGTTAGACCGGTGTTATCAGTAGAGACTGTTTTATTTTTCTAAAATGGACTGCCTTCTTTCCTGTGATTGTAAAACCCTGAGAGTTTTTGCACCATCTGAGGGTTTGCGGCCTGAATGAGAACATCTGAATGTACTAACAACACCCACACAGTCAGAGGTGCCCGTTTCACTGGTGCCTGGTGTCACAGCGTTACACCTTGACCAGTTCGACCCTTACACACACACACGCTGCAGAGCTGGCTGTCAATCACAGTGCCAAGCAGTGATTACAGTCACTCTCATTCTATATTGAGTGGTGACTGTGACAGCTTCCTGCAGCGCCCTGATGACTGAAAGAAAGCAGCTACTGGGAGAATAAAGCTTCATTTTCTTACTGTAGCCGCTGATTAAGTAAGCCAGTTTGAGCTCGACTCTGCCAGCTGCGGTTAACCTATTATCCCCTTCACGACATCCACTGTACGTGTACGGCGCAAGTCAGAAGCGTGTGAGTGTAGCAGGCTCACGGGCTCATAACCGGCAGGTTAATGGGTGCCTGATACAGCCAGGACCTGCCTCTAACAATCGCGGGTGGAGCGGAGTAAGTATGTTCAGGCCTACTGTAAGGGTGGGAGGTGTGGACTCACTGCACCACTGGCGAAGCTTACCCTAAGCGGGGGTGACTAAGCGACTTCATGGTAGAGCCTCTGGTGGTGAGGATCAGTTTGGCCACAGGTAGTCACCAGGTGTCACTGCAAGGCATTCCCTGAACCTGCAGCAACTGACCCATGGGTCACAGCAGGTAAGCGAGGTACAGAAGGGCGAGACAGAAGTGGTCAGACAGTCCGAGGTTTGGGAAAGCAGCATGGGTTCACTAAACAAGCTGGGGTCTGGAGTGGAAAGGTCAGACAGAATGGGTAAATGAGCCGGTTCATAAACAGGGCAGACAAGACGAGAAAACACACTGACTGAACGCTGAGATGGACAGGAACAGGAGTCTGAACTGGCTATGGTCCCCAGCCACGTATATTTTCTATAAAAAAAATGGCAAAAAGGCTGTAATCATGCTGCCAGGCTGTGAATTATGCTGCCAGGCTGTGAATTATGCTGCCTGCGGTTTGGGCAGCGTGAATCGTCTGACAGTTTCCTTTTATTGATTATTCCAAAGCCTCAGAAAGGATTGGAATGATCCAATGTTAATAGCAAAACAAATCCATACTAAAGTATCTTCAAAAGTATCATAACTAACTAGATGCTCCCAACTTGTATTTACTATATGTGTTGTATCTTCCATTGGAGTCCGACTAAGTCTTCACCAGACAAATGTTGATATAAAACCCAACATGGAGCGACGGTGCCATTTTTTTCCAGGTTTCGCGGTGACTCAGATACTGGAGCTGTCATAAGGACTTGTCTACCTGACATGTGGAATGTTAACAGCGGACTTAAAAAAGAGGCGAACACAGAGAATGTTCAACAATCGAGAACTCCATGTTTATAAAGCTTCTTTTGTATTATGAATGGTTATTTCCATCACAGATATTATGAAAAAGATATAAGGTTATTAGAATTTTATTTTAACAGATCCTTTTCTTTTATCTCGGGGGGCACAAATTATGGGCTAAAAAAAGATGATCTGCCTTTCCATTTTCCATACGACCCAATGGACACTGTAACCATGATGGTTATAAAGCGTGCGGGAAGAGGGCATGTTCGGAAAACCCTGCCCTGGACGCCAAGAAAGCTTCTCCCATTCCTGATCATGGTTGGATATGCTATTATGGAGGTGTCCTCCACTTAAACCTATACTTCTAAATTTAATATCTCTAATATGGTGCCATAAGTGACCATGACCACCACTCTGAGACACACACTACCCACTAGTGATGAGCGAGCATGCTCGTTACTCGAGATTTACAAGCATGCTCGGGTGTTTTCCAAGTATCTTCAGCGTGCTCGGGTGTTATGTTTCAGTCACTCCGTGCACATAATTTGCGACTGTTTGACAGCTTTAATACATGTGAGGAATGCCTGTTTCTTAGGCATTCCTCACATGTATTAAAGCTGTCAAACAGTCGCAAATCATGCACACGGAGTGACTGAAACATAACACCCGAGCACGCTGAAGATACTCGGCGAGTACCCGAGCATTTTCGCCAAAAGGGTTAACAGAACATACTCGCTCAACACTACTACCCACTGCTCTATCACGTGGGACCATAGGCTTTTTAGGTTTTATGCCATGTGTATGATGTATAAAAAATTACTTTAATATATTAATGGGACATCTCCAAGTTCTGCGTATATTCACATCATCAAATACAACGCACTAAATAAACAGCCTGTGACACGGGTGGGCACAGACAGATAAGGAAAGCTGTGCAAGAACAGTATATGGGCTCTTTCCAGTCCAATAGCTCATCCTAATGCACAATTTCCCCTGTTTTGGGGTGGAAATGGACCCCCTTATATGTCTGGCCCTTGTGTGGCTGCACAGGTTGCCCTAATGGTATGTCTTCTCCTGGCCTCTGAGATCTGTGTTTTCCCCAAGCTTTTCTCCTTTACAATGGTCACATTCTATGTAAGAGGCTCAGAAAGGGCGCACTATTTTGGATTAATAAGTACTGATCAAGAGCATGAGATTCATCGGTCCTTGGAGCTCAGACCACATAGAGTCTTTTGTACAGAGAGCGGATACTGGAGCGTCTGTAAGAATCCTGGATGGAGGAGACAATTTCCTGAGAAGCACAAGCCAACACATTGACCTTTTTAATAATTCCTTTCCGTGAAAAAAATGCTGGAACTGTACTTTTGTTTGCACATCTGTTTACTGAACAACCCGGAATTCACAATCCTTTAGGCTACAATCCAAAATATATGTGTTACTCTATGCCCATTTCTAAAATAAAGATAATCTTCTGCTATTTAATTCTACCCAGTCCTTAAAGAAGTCAAATGTGACAGTTTTTGTTCTAATTGTATTTCCGCTGTTCCTCCAAGTATGGCGTTTTTTGCATGTTGTAAATCTGCCATATGGTTTCAGAGATATGGGCCTTTTTTTTTTTACAACTCATTTTTAATGTTTATTTTTACCAAGGGGGTGTGGCTCATAATTACACTTGGTAAAGACCATAAAAATTACACTCAATAAAAATGAAAATATCTCTGCAACAATATTGTGGATTAAAAACAAACAAACACAAAAACAAGACAAATAAAAAAAAGATACTCAGGGGAGCTGCTAGAATAATGTAAGACCAAAAACTGCCCACTTTGGACCTAGTGATAAATTCTCTTCTTTAAAAGGAATTTGTTATTAAGATGAATCACTACAAATTGCATATATTGACATGCAGGCCTTTGAAATGTAAACCCATTGACACCTTTATATATTTTATCTGTTGCTGCATTCCCCAGTAATTAGCATTTCACACATATGCAGATGAGTCGTTAAGTGCTCTGGGAATGAAAAAGCACTCAAGGAGCCACTGCTTCCAGAAGTTTTCTGTCCACCCACCACCAGCCTCTTTTGTTTGATAGCTCACTCTCTGATTTCCTTGCACTTGTCACCCAGACATTGAGCAATCAAGCAAGAGGGGCCTGGGAGGGAAAACAGTCATAGAAGGCAGTGACTCTGCAAGTGCTCTGAACATCAAACAGGGTACGTAGCACACCCTAAATAGTACAAATTTGTGTAGGGTACTAATACCTTTGGAGGCAACCACTGACCTCTTAAAGATAAGTTGTAAATTAAAGGAAGGAACTGCACATGATGAGGCAAGTGGGGATGATTAATTAGGATTTATTAAAAATATCTCAAAGCCATAGATTACACTGCCGTCAGTATAGAAAAAAACGTAACTTTTCAGGTAAATACTCATCAAACATTTCTGTAGTGGTAAATGATCTCAAAATTACAAAGGTAGAGAATATGGGATAGGCTTCTGCAGAGCAAAAAGGCAAACCAGGACCAAATATTGAGTCAGTATTGAAAAAACGCAACATTTTGGGTAAACACCCTTCACCAGACATATCTGTGGTGGTAAATGCTCTCAAAATTAGAAAAATCCAGAATATGGTGTGGGCTTCCCCAGAGCAAAAAGGCAAACTAGGACCAAATATTGTGTCAGATAAGCGGCGTGAGATTATAATTAAGCATCTCCATGTGCCTTATGGTGTGTGGTTCCTTCCTTCCATTTCCTTAAAGGGGTATTCCCATCTCCAAGATCCTATCCCAATATGTAGTAGGTGTAATAAGAATAATATTAGCAAATACCTCCAATTAGAAATGTAGTATAGTTTTTCTGATTCGCTATGTCTCTTTCCTCATGTGCAGGCATTGCAGGACCTTAGGTATCCATGGTTACGACCACTGATATAGTGACAGTTATCTAGCTGCCAGTGGTCGTAACCGTGGATACCTAAGGTCCCGCAATACCTGCACATGAAGTGACATAGCGAATCAAAAATACTATACTACATTTCTAATTGAAGATATTTGCTAATATTACTATTATTACACCTACTACATATTGGGATAGGATCTTGGAGATGGGAATACCCCTTTAAGTTCTCTGTCTCACCCACAGCAGGTAACATTCATTTGCATAAGAATTAAAATGTTAATTACCTTGGAAAGCAGCAACATATAGAAGATATAAAAGGTGTAGATTGATTTACATTTCAAAGACTTGAATGCCCATATACAGTATGTAGTTTTTTGCTGTTTTTTGGAGGGCGGGTTTGATTTTACTGACAGATTATCATTAAAAGGACTTGTTTGCTATGCGCAATCCTTTTTGGTTAGAATGGTGGCCCAATCATAAACAGAACGCAGGGTACACTGCTACTAAAACCTCAGCGATCATCTGTAATCGGTGTAAGAAACCAGACTAGTTATGAGGGCACCACTCATTAGGACAGGATCAATTTTTACATACCAATTGTAAACTAAAGATGTTGATATAATAGAATTAAATTTATGTAAACAGACAATTAAATTGTACATGCAATAAATCGGCTGTACAGGGTTGCCAATATGTCACACAATAACTGCTCCAAAGCATATGACTACAAAGTTCATAGGGCATGCACAGTGACAAAATAAATATATAGATAAACATATATAGTTCTAAACATCATTCATTAAAAATCATGGTGACGCATTAAAGTGCATGATGCCAGTGATGCTAATATAAATCCCACTTAATACCATAGAATTATAGATACCGGAAAACTATATACACAAAATAAATTAGAGGCATACAATACCAGCACGATCAATGGTGTGTATATCAGTTTAGGAGAAATACCACATCGTGGTTCCCAGCAATAAGTGAAGGAGAGGTGTTACCCCACGTGTATCACCGCTGCCAATGCGGCTTCATCAGGGGCAAATGCAGCAAAGAAAGTTCTGAACTTGTCTGAATTAAAGGGGTTGTCCACTACTATTTAAAATATGCAAAAGCGTTTTCATGATGAAAAGCAACTTCTTTATAATTATCTCCCTCAGCCTTTTCTGCCTGTGAGCAGAGCTATCTTTGGCCGCTCACAGGCAGCACGTGACCCTGCGCTGACGTCCCGTCTATTGAGGCTGCTGGGTTGTGGGTGGGATTACCCCACCGCGTCACACCCACCATCCCCCGCATCTTTCCCAATGAATGGGGAGAGGGAGAGCGTGCGGTGGATGCTGGGTATGACGCGCGGGGGTAATCCCGGCCACAACCCAGCAGCCACCAGTGGAACGCGGAAGAGAGAGACCCCCGGCTGCAGCCTGGACTTGTCGTGACGTCAGCGGATGTCAGAGCCGGCTGCAGCCGGGGGTCACGTGATGCCTGTGAGCGGCCAGTGATAGCGCCACTCACAGGCAGAAAAGGCAGAGGGAGGTAATTACAAAGAAGCTGCTTTTCATCATAAAAACGCTTTGGCATATTTTAAATAGTAGTGGACAACCCCTTTAAATATACTCAGTAATTACAAAATATCATACAGGTGTAGAGGCGGTTGCCACATCGCACATAAATCCACGGCGCATATCTATAGCGTGCGTACGCTATGCGGAAATTATGTATAAAGCCTGATACAGGCAATTCAACGTGGGTGTCACAAAGGACTGCATGGGTGTCTGTTAATATTGGGACTACCCCATAGTGGGAGGGAGTTAGTGAAGGAACAGAGACAGCTTCCTGTCAAGAAGTTAGGTAGGACGCAGGGTCCAGTGAAAGCAGACCTACAGTCTGACTTGTGAGCAGAGTCGCGTGACCTGGTTGACACTGACGTGATTGGAGACCGAGGCAGCAGATAGCATGATCCTGAGTAGAGAGAGAGAAGTGATCGAAGGACAGAATTATCAACTGGAGACAGGTCCTGGGACAAGACGTCTAGCAGTGAGGCCCTGAGTTCATAACTCAGACAGGTAACCGGCCAGGATGGGACGATGGGACAGAGAACGTGAGATGAAGAGAGTGCCCTAGGCGGGAGTTCCGAGGCGTTAGAATCAGAGAAGCTAAGTACCGGCCACATTGGCAAACTACTTCTCTTAAGAGCGAAGAGGATGCGTAACTGCGGGTTTAGAATAGCACTCTCACTAACTGGACTGTAGTACTGAGCTGGGTGGTGGTGAAAATATTGGACTGCGTGAGGCAGAACGGAGTCACTCTGAGAAGGGCAGGAAGAATGTATGTGAAGATGTTGAAGATGCTCTATGTGTTAAAGGAAATGTTCGCACCCGCTATCTACTGTACATAGTTGACGCTAAGTTGCTGTTTAGTAAAAAACTGTTCATTGTTGATTTGTGGTCTCCCTCATCGAACTTTACAACATCTGGCTCTGGCCAGCTGAAATCAACAGCATCATGTGGCCTGCAAGAGCTTAGCGCCCCCATAGCACAAGTCCACACCCAGCCAGGACCCCCACCTTCACGTAACGTGCCGGGACTTAAGAGACGAGTACCTCGCCCACAGCTACCACCAAGCGCCACGTTACAATTGAACACAAATTGAGCGCAGTATTTTAAAAGATTAAGTCAGATATTGGGTAACAGACGTCTCTTGAGTGGTGCCAAAAGGTTCAATATGCTTCAGAGTCCTCTCAATCTGGGAATCGCGACTGTCAAAAACCTCAAACTTCACCAATGTGATCTGCTAACATGCATCCATGAGATATCCAAAGAGATTTTTATCTGGAATTCGCTCTTTTGGGCAGACTTGAGGATCTTGAACATTCACAATAAAATACATTTTATTAGCCAGCCCCATGAAAGTGTAGCCCACTGCAAGCAGGAAGGTTACAGTGTAATAGACTGCATTACAGGATGAGCAGCCTGCTGCACAGAGTCATTCAGAGGAAGCGAGATACAAGGGACACGTCCGTAGGGAAAAGCCAAACATGTATTTTAAGAAATACATTTCCTTTTAACAATAGGCTTCAAAGGAATGCCTGCACGTCTCCTCACATAACTGATATGGCAGCCAGCACTACGTGATATATGGTTTTATAGTAAAAATGCAATAATAAACTATTAACGAACCTCACAGGGCTAAGTATGATGATGGATGTAAAGAAACAAGCCCTCTGAAATTTTTGTCTCCACTAACAATTTATTCAGGACAATCACTTAGCTCTTTTGTCAGTATTAATAAAATAGTATCAGGAAACCTGAGTTCTTCAAAAACATTTACAGGACCTTCTTAGTAGTCCTTGGCCACCAGACGAGACCACTACGAACCTCCTCCAACCTGCAGCATCCTTGACGCTTCTTCTGATTAGTAGGCTTGGACAAAATGACTTTGTGGGGAGACTCTTAGAAGGACCTACTACTTAAAAGAGGTGCCGATGATACCGCAGGTAGTAGGAGGTCTGGTGGCTACTTACTACTGATGCTGCCGCTGGACCCAGGTCTTTCAAATATTTTTGCTCAACCCTTTAGTGAATACATCTATTCCCCAAGAAATAATTGTTATAGAATTATTTTCTTCAATGTGCTGTTCCTGTGTTTTTCCTCCTGGAAATATGTGAAGAAATTGTCCCTTCACAATCTCGTAAATTTTTGTTACTAAACATAGGCTTCATGGGGGTCCCACCATTCATATTTATTGTATACACACAAGATATACTATGATGTGCACCCCACTTTCCAGCCAAGTCAATAAAATCTGGCTCTTCATTTAATCTTCTCCCAGAGCCAAGGTGATAACGATGGCTCTCCATCTTTCAGATGTTTATGATGAAGGTGGGTCCTCCTTGAAGGCGTCATTCAGACATCTGTTTTTCGTCTACGAGTGCGATTCGTGTTTTTCACAGATAGAACTCGTACCTGTGATAGTCTATGGGGTCATTCAGATGTTCATGATTTTTTGCGGACAAAAATCGGCAATGCCAGTCTATGAGTCTGTGACATTCGAGGGCGATCTGGTTTTCATGGACTGTCAGGAAGGAGCAGATGGAGAATTTTTTTTTCTCCACGTACGAGAAAAACTGACGAAACTCAGACCACACTCTGATCAAAAAAATCGGTCCGTTTTTCTCGTACGTAAGAAAATCAGATGTGTGAAAGAGCCCTTAGCTGAAAATTTTTTATTTCTATGTCTTATGTGATATTTATGTAACACATACAGTACGTGGCATGCATCAGGGTTGCAATCGTTTTTCTGTGTATCTTAAAACCAAAATTATTGGGGATGTTAAATAAGAGTGAAGGGGATTATTACATTTTTTTTTGCAAGATAACCTTTGAGAAAAGTCCTACTATGTTATTAATACAAACATTCGTAATAACAGAATATATGTATGTCTCTTGTAATTGGATTTTTTATTTTTCATTTTGTTTATTTTGATTCAGCTATAAAACAAAAAGAGAAACAAGGTCATCAAAGAGCGCTCACCCCAGTATACAGACTAATAGGAAGCTTAGACCATGCCGAGTGTCTGTATACAGGAAGGAGGATGAAACAGACACAAAGCGAGGCTGAAAATAAACTTCCTGCCATGTCCACGTAAGATAAGCACATTCTGTCACCCTCTGCTCCACTTTTGTCAAAGCATTTTTCGAAGTGGCCATGAAAAGTGTCAGTAAAATTCCTGCAAGTCAGTAAATCCTGATTCATATTAAAAATAAATGTAAACTTGGTATGAGTTGGATGCACATAAAATACCATCATAAGGGTCAGTGCTTTGGAATTAGGCAGAACTACCCCTTTTCAAATGACTACATTGAGGGGGTGCCCTGTGTTATGCACTTGTCCCGGTATAACATGGCGCGGGGCAGTAGAGGTGGTGAGGTACTAGTCTTCCACGCCTCGGCATGCTACATAAAAACGGTGTCCTGACTGGGGGTGTGCATGTGTGGTCTCGTTGCTGCTGCCGACACCTTCAGGTTCAGCTCTGCCATGATTTGTGCAGGGTCAGACCCCTTTAAACCCATGATGAGGAAACCAGACCAGGTTATAAAAATAAAGTACTGTACATTTTCATACATTTAAAACAACAGGGGTCTCTAGAGAGATGCCACATCATCTTCTCCACCCCTACACAGGATCCTTTCTTAGCTTCCCTCACCTCGGTCTACTAGACTCTGTTGTGCTCCATGTCAAGCTTTGCAGATGGCCTGGTGTGATCCCATGTGAACACATACCCGGGCCTATATAACACTCACCAAGTCACACACCTGTGTCTTGGTATTAACACTTCAGTGCTTCTAAGAGTCTGAGTTGCTCTAAGCACCCTGATCTTCTCTTCTGCCAGACTGCGGTTTCCAGGATTCCATCTGCCTGTCCATGGTCTCCTGGAAGTCTACCACCTGACTGTGGCTTCCAGAATCCATGCTCCCTGTGCGTAATCTCCTGGAGTTTCCTGCCTGTGGTTTCCAGCAACCCCGCTGCCTTTCGTGGTCTCCTGGACATCTCCTTCCTGCCTGTGGTTTCCAACATCCCAGCTGCCTGTCTGTGGTCTCCTGGACGTCTCCTGCCTGCTTGCGTTTTCTAGCATTCCAGCTGACTGTTCGTGGTCTCCTGAATGTCTCCTGCTTGCCTGAAATTTCACATATCCCATATATTCATGTCCTGCATGTCATACCTGTTTGCTATACCGATGCCCATATGCCCACCTGGACCTTGGGCTTAGAGAACCCACCTCACCTGGTGAGCCTAACACTCTGCCTGTGACTGCCCATTATTTGTCAGAGTGGAAGCGAATCTGGCCACCCAATAGCTGGCTAAAAATTTTTCACTTACCTACAGTTAGGCCTGTAATCAAGGACCATAAAACTTGGGACTTGGACCTGTACGCACAGTCAGTGCTATTTTCTTTCACACTTAGATTTATAGACCCTGACATTTTATCTTTCTCTGCTTTTTTCTGGTTATGCTACATTCCTACATTATGCGGGGTCCCTGATCCTTGCTAAACCGCTGCACAATGTCTGGACTTTTAAATCTGCTAAGAAGGAGAAGGAGCAGTACAGATGTAATCCAAAGTAGAATATTGAGGTCACACCATGGCAGGGTGAGCCCCGGAGTTTCAGTGTGCACTCTACTGTGGCAATTTTAATAGCTGCATTTTTCTTACTTTTGCATTATATTGACAGACTCTCTCGAAAGTCGGTGACTTCAGCATGTGAGCAAGGAGGTCAAGGCCAACAGAGGAAAAACACATTCTACCTCTTTCATATCTATTTTTCTACTTAGACATCTAAAGTAAGGTTAATACTGGACAGAACATTTATTGGAATATTGCAACTTGCAAAAATGTTTAAAAGGGTATTCCACCTGTGGATGTATCCATTCACTCTGCTAAGGATGACCTGTCTATCCAGATATAGATCAGACCCATCAATATATTTCCTTTGTAGGTACGGATCCAGATATCTACATCTGGATGTACACTAGCATTACCGCACAGTGTGGGTAGAAGAGATCCAAAAGGAAAAATCCCTTTAACATGATATTGATTGTATGAACTGTCCATCATATTAGAAGAAGGTTGTTTTATGAAGACCATCCCTATCTATAACGCCCTGTAGTTGACCTATAAAAGTAGATCCTGTTCTGGCTTCCCCAGGGTGTCCATGTATTACATTTAGCAGGCATTGATATGATTGGCGGCATGAAATTTACTATTTACTGATCACACTAAACCAACAATGGGGCACGGCTGTTGACCAGGTTTATTGCTGCTGGCTTTTTTAAGCTGGCCATACAAGAGATACGGTAGTTGTTAGGTGGACAGTTATCTCTACTTGCTCCCATCCAAACACATAAATAAGCACCCAGATATCTCTCCCGAAAACAAAATGATTGGGCTTTAAAATTCAAAGTGTCCAATCCTTCTGCACCCTGGCACCTGTCGAGTGCAAATTTGGGAGTCCAACGCACACATCAAATGGTCAGCAAGTCGGCATCTTCAGCCAACTATCATCCATTGTGTATGGGTACCTATAGCGTCTTGAAGACTATCTCTCATTAATAACCCAGCTTTATTAAACAAAGGACTAAACAAATAAAGAAAAGGACTACTTACATCAAGAAGACCAAAGCAATTTAAAAGCAAATGTCGGACTTACCTCAATGGGTTGTAGACGTGACGGCCGCAGGAAGTTTATACTGATGTCCTCCGAGAAAATGCTACTTGCATGCTGCAGGGAAGAAAGAGAAGTAGATTAACAGGAAAGCAAAAAAATAAATAAATTCTATTGACAGTATGAAGTAATTATTATAATAAAGGTGCAACATTTTCCAAAAAGAAAGGGATATAAAGCACATTGTATTGTAATACCGTATTTCTCCAAAAATAAGACAGGGTCTTATATTATTTTTTGCTCCGAAAGATGGATAAGGGCTTATTTTAGGGCATCTTTTATTTGTTCCATTTAATCTTGAACAAAAAAAATTCAACAATTTTTCAAATATAATTACAGTATGTCATCACACACACACTGCACATACACATGTATATACACACACTGCACATACACATGTAAATACACACACTGCACATACACATGTATATTCACACACTGCACATACACATGTATATACACACACTGCACATACACATGTATATTCACACACTGCACATACACATGTAAATACACACACTGCACATACACATGTATATACACACACTGCACATACACATGTAAATACACACACTGCACATACACATGTATATACACACACTGCACATACACATGTATATACACACACTGCACATACACATGTATATACACACACTGCACATACACATGTATATTCACACACTACACATGTATATTCACACACTGCACATACACATGTATATACACACACTGCACATACACATGTATATTCACACGCTGCACATACACATGTATATTCACACACTGCACATACACATGTATATACACACACTGCACATACACATGTATATTCACACACTGCACATACACATGTATATTCACACACTGCACATACACATGTATATTCACACACTGCACATACACATGTATATACACACACTGCACATACACATGTATATTCACACACTGCACATACACATGTATATTCACACACTGCACATACACATGTATATTCACACACTGCACATACACATGTATATTCACACACTGCACATACACATGTAAATACACACACTGCACATACACATGTATATACACACACTGCACATACACATGTATATTCACACACTGCACATACACATGTAAATACACACACTGCACATACACATGTATATACACACACTGCACATACACATGTATATACACACACTGCACATACACATGTATATTCACACACTGCACATACACATGTATATACACACACTGCACATACACATGTATATACACACACTGCAAATACACATGTATATACACACACTGCACATACACATGTATATTCACACACTGCACATACACATGTATATACACACACTGCACATACACATGTATATACACACACTGCACATACACATGTAAATACACACACTGCACATACACATGTATATTCACACACTGCACATACACATGTATATACACACACTGCACATACACATGTATATTCACACACTGCACATACACATGTATATACACACACTGCACATACATATGTATATTCACACACTGCACATACACATGTATATTCACACACTGCACATACACATGTATATTCACACACTGCACAAACACATGTATATTCACACACTACATATACACATGTATATATACACACTGCACATACACATGTATATTCACACACTGCACATACACATGTATATTCACACACTGCACATACACATGTATATACACACACTGCACATACACATGTATATTCACACACTGCACATACACATGTATATACACACACTGCACATACACATGTATACACACACACTGCACATACACATGTATATTCACACACTGCACATACACATGTATATACACACACTGCACATACACATGTATATACACACACTGCACATACACATGTGCACATGTATATACACACACTGCACATACACATGTATATTCACACACTGCACATACACATGTATATACACACACTGCACATACACATGTATATACACACACTGCACATACACATGTATATTCACACACTGCACATACACATGTATATTCACACACTGCACATACACATGTATATACACACACTGCACATACACATGTATATACACACACTGCACATACACATGTATATACACACAATGCACATACACATGTATATACACACACTGCACATACACATGTATATTCACACACTGCACATACACATGTATATACACACACTGCACATACACATGTATATACACACACTGCAAATACACATGTATATACACACACTGCACATACACATGTATATTCACACACTGCACATACACATGTATATACACACACTGCACATACACATGTATATACACACACTGCACATACACATGTAAATACACACACTGCACATACACATGTATATTCACACACTGCACATACACATGTATATACACACACTGCACATACACATGTATATTCACACACTGCACATACACATGTATATACACACACTGCACATACATATGTATATTCACACACTGCACATACACATGTATATTCACACACTGCACATACACATGTATATTCACACACTGCACAAACACATGTATATTCACACACTACATATACACATGTATATATACACACTGCACATACACATGTATATTCACACACTGCACATACACATGTATATTCACACACTGCACATACACATGTATATACACACACTGCACATACACATGTATATTCACACACTGCACATACACATGTATATACACACACTGCACATACACATGTATATACACACACTGCACATACACATGTATATTCACACACTGCACATACACATGTATATACACACACTGCACATACACATGTATATACACACACTGCACATACACATGTGCACATGTATATACACACACTGCACATACACATGTATATTCACACACTGCACATACACATGTATATACACACACTGCACATACACATGTATACTCACACACTGCACATACACATGTATATTCACACACTGCACATACACATGTATATACACACACTGCACATACACATGTATATTCACACACTGCACATACACATGTATATTCACACACTGCACATACACATGTATATTCACACACTGCACATACACATGTATATTCACACACTGCACATACACATGTATATACACACACTGCACATACACATGTATATTCACACACTGCACATACACATGTATATTCACACACTGCACATACACATGTATATACACACACTGCAAATACACATGTATATTCACACACTGCACATACACATGTATATTCACACACTGCACATACACATGTATATTCACACACTGCACATACACATGTATATACACACACTGCACATACACATGTATATTCACACACTGCACATACACATGTACATACACACACTGCACATACACATGTATATACACACACTGCACATGCACATGTATATTCACACACTGCACATACACATGTATATACACACTGCACATACACATGTATATTCACACACTACAAATACACATGTATATTCACGCACTGCACATACACATGTATATTCACACACTGCACATACACATGTATATTCACACACTGCACATACACATGTATATTCACACACTGCACATACACATGTATATTCACACACTGCACATACACATGTATATTCACACACTGCACATACACATGTATATTCACACACTGCACATACACATGTATATTCACGCACTGCACATACACATGTATATTCACACACTGCACATACACATGTATATTCACACACTGCACATACACATGTATATACACACACTGCACATACACATGTATATTCACACACTGCACATACACATGTATATACACACACTGCACATACACATGTATATTCACACACTGCACATACACATGTATATACACATACTGCACATACACATGTATATTAACACTGCACATACACATGTATATTCATAGAATCATAGAATCATAGAATGGTAGAGTTGGAAGGGACCTCCTGGGTCATCTGGTCCAACCCCCTGCTCAAAGCAGGATTCAATAGATCATCTCAGACAGATGTCTGTCCAGCCTCTGTTTGAAGACGTCCATTGAAGGGGAACTCACCACCTCTCGTGGCAGCCTGTTCCACTCATTAATCACCCTAACTGTCAAAAAGTTTTTTCTAATATCTAATCTGTGTCTCCTCCCATTTAGTTTCATCCCATTGCTTCTAGTCTTTCCTTGTGCAAATGAGAATAAAGATGATCCTTCTACAATGTGACAGCCCTTGACATATTTGTAGACAGCTATTAAGTCTCCTCTCAGTCTTCTTTTTTGCAAGCTAAACATTCCCAAATCCTGCAACCGTTCCTCATAGGACATGGTTTGCAGACCAGTCACCATTCTGGTCGCTCTTCTCTGAACTTGCTCCAGTTTGTCTATGTCTTTTTTAAAATGTGGTGCCCAAAACTGTACACAGTATTCCAGATGAGGTCTGACCAAAGAGGAGTAAAGACCGATAATGACTTCACGTGATCTAGACTGTATGCTTCTGTTAATACATCCCAGAATTGTATTTGCCTTTTTTGCTGCTGCATCACACTGTTGACTCATGTTTAGTCTATGATCTATTAGTATACCTAAGTCTTTTTCACATGTACTGTTGCTTATTCACACACTGCACATAAATATGTATATTCACACACTGCACATACACATGTATATACACATACTGCACATACACATGTATATTCACACTGCACATACAGTGCCTACAAGTAGTATTCAACCCCCTGCAGATTTAGCTGGTTTGATAAGATGCAAATAAGTTAGAGCCTTCATACTGCAAACGAGAGTAGGTTTTATGAACAGAAGCATAAATCTTACAAACCAAAAAGTTATGTTGCTCAGTTGAATTTTATTAAATTTTAAACATAAAAGTGTTGGTCAATTATTATTCAACCCCTATGTTTAATATTTTGTGGAATAACCCTTGTTTGCAATTACAGCTAATAATCGTCTTTTATAAGACCTGATCAGGCCGGCACAGGTCTGTGGAGTTATCTTGGCCCACTCCTCCATGCAGATCTTCTCCAAGTTATCTAGGTTCTTTGGGTGTCTCATGTGGACTTTATTCTTGAGCTCCTTCCACAAGTTTTCAATTGGGTTAAGGTCAGGAGACTGACTAGGCCACTCCAACACCTTGACTTTTTCCCTATTGAACCAGGCCTTGGTTTTCTTGGCTGTGTGCTTTGGGTCGTTGTCTTGTTGGAAGATGAAATTACGACCCATCTTAAGATCCTTGATGGAGGAGCGGAGGTTCTTGGCCAAAATCTCCAGGTAGGCCGTGCTATCCATCTTCCCATGGATGCGGACCAGATGGCCAGGCCCCTTGGCAGAGAAACAGCCCCACAGCATGATGCTGCCACCACCATGCATGACTGTAGGGATGGTATTCTTGGGGTCGTATGCAGTGCCATCCAGTCTCCAAACGTCACGTGTGTGGTTGGCACCAAAGATCTCGATCTTGGTCTCATCAGACCATAGAACCTTGAACCAGTCTGTCTCAGAGTCCTCCAAGTGATCATGAGCAAACTGTAGACGAGCCTTGACATGACGCTTTGAAAGTAAAGGTACCTTACGGGCTCGTCTGGAACGGAGACAATTGCGGTGGAGTACGTTACTTATGGTATTGACTGAAACCAATGTCCCCACTGCCATGAGATCTTCCCGGAGCTCCTTCCTTGTTGTCCTTGGGTTAGCCTTGACTCTTCGGACAAGCCTGGACTCGGCACGGGAGGACACTTTCAAAGGCTGTCCTGGCCGTGGAAGGCTAACAGTAGTTCCATAAGCCTTCCACTTACGGATGATGCTCCCAACAGTGGAGACAGGTAGGCCCAACTCCTTGGAAAGGGTTTTGTACCCCTTGCCAGCCTTATGACCCTCCACGATCTTGTCTCTGATGGCCTTGGAATGCTCCTTTGTCTTTCCCATGTTGTCCATGTCTGAGTGCTGCTCACAAGTTTGGGGAGGGTCTTAAATAGTCAGAAAAGACTGGCAAAAGAGATCTTTAATCCACACATGTGAAGCTCATTATTCTTGGTGCCTGAACTACTTCTTAATACTTTAGGGGGACCAAACAGAATTCTTGTGGTTTGAGGGGTTGACTAATAAATGACACTCTGAATTAACTTTTTACGTTTAAAAAAACAAAAACAAAAAAAAACAAAAACAAAATTTGCTGCAGTGCATTTCCCACTTACAGGCTGATCTACAGTACAAATGTCACAATGCCAAGTTAATTCCGCATGTGTCAACCAGCTAAATCTGCAGGGGGTTGAATACTACTTGTAGGCACTGTACACATGTATATACACACTGCACATACACATGTATATACACACACTGCACATACACATGTATATTCACACTGCACATACACATGTATATACACACTGCACATACACATGTATATTCACACACTGCACATACACATGTATATACACACACTGCACATACACATATATATACACACACTGCACATACACATGTATATACACACACTGCACATACACATGTATATTTACACACTGCACATACACATGTACATACACACACTGCACATACACATGTATATACACACACTGCACATACACATGTATACTCACACACTGAACATACACATGTATATACACACTGCACATACACATGTATATTCACACACTGCACATACACATGTATATTCACGCACTGCACATACACATGTATATTCACGCACTGCACATACACATGTATATTCACGCACTGCACATACACATGTATATTCACGCACTGCACATACACATGTATATTCACACACTGCACATACACATGTATATTCACACACTGCACATACACATGTATATTCACACACTGCACATACACATGTATATTCACGCACTGCACATACACATGTATATTCACGCACTGCACATACACATGTATATTCACGCACTGCACATACACATGTATATTCACGCACTGCACATACACATGTATATTCACACACTGCACATACACATGTATATTCACACACTGCACATACACATGTATATTCACACACTGCACATACACATGTATATACACACACTGCACATGCACATGTATATTCACACACTGCACATACACATGTATATTCACACACTACAAATACACATGTATATTCACACACTGACACATACACATGTATATTCACACACTGCACATACACATGTATATTCACACACTGCACATACACATGTATATACACACACTGCACATACACATGTATATACACACACTGCACATACACATGTATATTCACACACTGCACATACACATGTATATACACACACTGCACATACACATGTATATTCACACACTGCACATACACATGTATATAAACATACTGCACATACACATGTATATACACATACTGCACATACACATGTATATTCACACACTGCACATACACATGTATATTCACACACTGCACATAAATATGTATATTCACACACTGCACATACACATGTATATACACACACTGCACATACACATGTATATTCACACTGCACATACACATGTATATACACACTGCACATACACATGTATATACACACACTGCACATACACATGTATATTCACACTGCACATACACATGTATATACACACTGCACATACACATGTATATACACACTGCACATACACATGTATATTCACACACTGCACATACACATGTATATACACACACTGCACATACACATGTATATACACACACTGCACATACACATGTATATACACACACTGCACATACACATGTATATACACACACTGCACATGCACATGTATATTTACACACTGCACATACACATGTACATACACACACTGCACATACACATGTATATACACACACTGGACAAACACATGTATATTCACACACTGCACATACACATGTATATACACACTGCACATACACATGTATATTCACACACTGCACATACACATGTATATACACACTGCACATACACATGTATATTCACACACTGCACATACACATGTATATACACACTGCACATACACATGTATATTCACACACTGCACATACATATGTATATTCACGCACTGCACATACACATGTATATTCACGCACTGCACATACACATGTATATTCACGCACTGCACATACACATGTATATTCACACACTGCACATACACATGTATATTCACACACTGCACATACACATGTATATTCAAACACTGCACATACACATGTATATTCACACACTGCACATACACATGTATATTCACACACTGCACATACACATGTATATTCACGCACTGCACATACACATGTATATTCACGCACTGCACATACACATGTATATTCACGCACTGAACATACACATGTATATACACACACTGCACATACACATGTATATTCACACACTGCACATACACATGTATACTCACACACTGCACATACACATGTATATACACACTGCACATACACATGTATATTCACACACTGCACATACACATGTATATACACACACTGCACATACACATGTATATACACACACTGCACATGCACATGTATATTTACACACTGCACATACACATGTACATACACACACTGCACATACACATGTATATACACACACTGGACAAACACATGTATATTCACACACTGCACATACACATGTATATACACACTGCACATACACATGTATATTCACACACTGCACATACACATGTATACTCACACACTGCACATACACATGTATATACACACTGCACATACACATGTATATTCACACACTGCACATACACATGTATATTCACGCACTGCACATACACATGTATATTCACGCACTGCACATACACATGTATATTCACGCACTGCACATACACATGTATATTCACGCACTGCACATACACATGTATATTCACACACTGCACATACACATGTATATTCACACACTGCACATACACATGTATATTCACACACTGCACATACACATGTATATTCACGCACTGCACATACACATGTATATTCACGCACTGCACATACACATGTATATTCACGCACTGCACATACACATGTATATTCACGCACTGCACATACACATGTATATTCACACACTGCACATACACATGTATATTCACACACTGGACATACACATGTATATTCACACACTGCACATACACATGTATATACACACACTGCACATGCACATGTATATTCACACACTGCACATACACATGTATATTCACACACTACAAATACACATGTATATTCACACACTGCACATACACATGTATATTCACACACTGCACATACACATGTATATTCACACACTGCACATACACATGTATATACACACACTGCACATACACATGTATATACACACACTGCACATACACATGTATATACACACACTGCACATACACATGTATATTCACACTGCACATACACATGTATATTCACACACTGCACATACACATGTATATACACACTGCACATACACATGTATATTCACACACTGCACATACACATGTATATACACACACTGCACATACACATGTATATACACACACTGCACATACACATGTATATACACACACTGCACATACACATGTATATACACACACTGCACATGCACATGTATATTTACACACTGCACATACACATGTACATACACACACTGCACATACACATGTATATACACACACTGGACAAACACATGTATATTCACACACTGCACATACACATGTATATACACACTGCACATACACATGTATATTCACACACTGCACATACACATGTATATACACACTGCACATACACATGTATATTCACACACTGCACATACACATGTATATTCACGCACTGCACATACACATGTATATTCACGCACTGCACATACACATGTATATTCACGCACTGCACATACACATGTATATTCACACACTGCACATACACATGTATATTCACACACTGCACATACACATGTATATTCAAACACTGCACATACACATGTATATTCACACACTGCACATACACATGTATATTCACACACTGCACATACACATGTATATTCACGCACTGCACATACACATGTATATTCACGCACTGCACATACACATGTATATTCACGCACTGAACATACACATGTATATACACACACTGCACATACACATGTATATTCACACACTGCACATACACATGTATATACACACACTGCACATGCACATGTATATTCACACACTGCACATACACATGTATATACACATACTGCACATACACATGTATATTCACACTGCACATACACATGTATATACACACTGCACATACATATGTATATTCACACACTGCACATAAATATGTATATTCACACACTGCACATACACATGTATATACACACACTGCACATACACATGTATATACACACTGCACATACACATGTATATTCACACACTGCACATAAATATGTATATTCACGCACTGCACATACACATGTATATTCACGCACTGCACATACACATGTATATTCACGCACTGCACATACACATGTATATTCACACACTGCACATACACATGTATATTCACACACTGCACATACACATGTATATTCACACACTGCACATACACATGTATATACACACACTGCACATGCACATGTATATTCACACACTGCACATACACATGTATATTCACACACTACAAATACACATGTATATTCACACACTGCACATACACATGTATATTCACACACTGCACATACACATGTATATTCACACACTGCACATACACATGTATATACACACACTGCACATACACATGTATATTCACACACTGCACATACACATGTATATACACACACTGCACATACACATGTATATTCACACACTGCACATACACATGTATATAAACATAATGCACATACACATGTATATACACATACTGCACATACACATGTATATACACACTGCACATACACATGTATATTCACACACTGCACATAAATATGTATATTCACACACTGCACATACACATGTATATACACACACTGCACATACACATGTATATTCACACTGCACATACACATGTATATTCACAAACTGCACATACACATGTATATACACACACTGCACATACACATGTATATTCACACTGCACATACACATGTATATACACACTGCACATACACATGTATATACACACTGCACATACACATGTATATTCACACACTGCACATACACATGTATATACACACACTGCACATACACATGTATATACACACACTGCACATACACATGTATATACACACACTGCACATACACATGTATATACACACACTGCACATACACATGTATATTTACACACTGCACATACACATGTACATACACACACTGCACATACACATGTATATACACACACTGGACATACACATGTATATTCACACACTGCACATACACATGTATATACACACTGCACATACACATGTATATTCACACACTGCACATACACATGTATATACACACTGCACATACACATGTATATTCACACACTGCACATACACATGTATATTCACGCACTGCACATACACATGTATATTCACGCACTGCACATACACATGTATATTCACGCACTGCACATACACATGTATATTCACGCACTGAACATACACATGTATATTGACGCACTGCACATACACATGTATATTCACGCACTGAACATACACATGTATATACACACACTGCACATACACATGTATATTCACACACTGCACATACACATGTATATACACACACTGCACATACACATGTATATTCACACACTGCACATACACATGTATATACACATACTGCACATACACATGTATATTCACACACTGCACATACACATGTATATTCACACACTGCACATACACATGTATATTCACACACTGCACATACACATGTATATACACACACTGCACATACACATGTATATACACACACTGCACATACACATGTATATACACACACTGCACATACACATGTATATACACACACTGCACATACACATGTATATACACACACTGCACATACACATGTACATACACACACTGCACATACACATGTACATACACACACTGCACATACAAATGTATATACACACACTGCACATGCACATGTATATTCACACACTGCACATACACATGTATATTCACACACTACAAATACACATGTATATTCACGCACTGCACATACACATGTATATTCACACACTGCACATACACATGTATATTCACACACTGCACATACACATGTATATTCACACACTGCACATACACATGTATATTCACACACTGCACATACACATGTATATTCACACACTGCACATACACATGTATATTCACGCACTGCACATACACATGTATATTCACGCACTGCACATACATATGCATATTCACACACTGCACATACACATGTATATACACACACTGCACATACACATGTATATTCACACACTGCACATACACATGTATATACACATACTGCACATACACATGTATATTCACACACTGCACATACACATGTATATTCACACACTGCACATACACATGTATATTCACACACTGCACATACACATGTATATACACACACTGCACATACACATGTATATACACACACTGCACATACACATGTATATACACACACTGCACATACACATGTATATACACACACTGCACATACACATGTATATACACACACTGCACATACACATGTACATACACACACTGCACATACACATGTACATACACACACTGCACATACAAATGTATATACACACACTGCACATGCACATGTATATTCACACACTGCACATACACATGTATATTCACACACTACAAATACACATGTATATTCACGCACTGCACATACACATGTATATTCACACACTGCACATACACATGTATATTCACACACTGCACATACACATGTATATTCACACACTGCACATACACATGTATATTCACACACTGCACATACACATGTATATTCACACACTGCACATACACATGTATATTCACGCACTGCACATACACATGTATATTCACGCACTGCACATACATATGCATATTCACACACTGCACATACACATGTATATACACACACTGCACATACATATGTATATTCACACACTGCACATACACATGTATATACACACACTGCACATACACATGTATATTCACACACTGCACATACACATGTATATTCACACACTGCACATACACATGTATATACACATACTGCACATACACATGTATATTCACACTGCACATACACATGTATATACACACTGCACATACACATGTATATTCACACACTGCACATAAATATGTATATTCACACACTGCACATACACATGTATATACACACACTGCACATACACATGTATATTCACACTGCACATACACATGTATATACACACTGCACATACACATGTATATACACACACTGCACATACACATGTATATTCACACTGCACATACACATGTATATACACACTGCACATACACATGTATATACACACTGCACATACACATGTATATACACACTGCACATACACATGTATATTCACACACTGCACATACACATGTATATACACACACTGCACATACACATGTATATACACACACTGCACATACACATGTATATACACACACTGCACATACACATGTATATTTACATACTGCACATACACATGTACATACACACACTGCACATACACATGTATATACACACACTGCACATACACATGTATATTCACACACTGCACATACACATGTATATACACACTGCACATACACATGTATATACACACTGCACATACACATGTATATTCACACACTGCACATACACATGTATATTCACGCACTGCACATACACATGTATATTCACGCACTGCACATACACATGTATATTCACGCACTGCACATACACATGTATATTCACACACTGCACATACACATGTATATTCACACACTGCACATACACATGTATATTCACACACTGCACATACACATGTATATTCACACACTGCACATACACATGTATATTCACGCACTGCACATACACATGTATATTCACGCACTGCACATACACATGTATATTCACGCACTGCACATACACATGTATATTCACACACTGCACATACACATGTATATACACACACTGCACATACACATGTATATTCACACACTGCACATACACATGTATATACACACACTGCACATGCACATGTATATTCACACACTGCACATGCACATGTATATTCACACACTGCACATGCACATGTATATACACACTGCACATACACATGTATATTCACACACTGCACATACACATGTATATACACACACTGCACATACACATGTATATACACACACTGCACATACACATGTATATACACACACTGCACATGTATATACACACACTGCACATACACATGTATATTTACACACTGCACATACACATGTACATACACACACTGCACATACACATGTATATTCACGCACTGCACATACACATGTATATTCACGCACTGCACATACACATGTATATTCACGCACTGCACATACACATGTATATTCACACACTGCACATACACATGTATATTCACACACTGCACATACACATGTATATTCACACACTGCACATACACATGTATATTCACACACTGCACATACACATGTATATTCACGCACTGCACATACACATGTATATTCATGCACTGCACATACACATGTATATTCACGCACTGCACATACACATGTATATTCACACACTGCACATACACATGTATATACACACACTGCACATACACATGTATATTCACACACTGCACATACACATGTATATACACACACTGCACTTGCACATGTATATTTACACACTGCACATGCACATGTATATAGACACTGCACATACACATGTATATTCACACACTGCACATACACATGTATATACACACACTGCACATACACATGTATATACACACACTGCACATACACATGTATATACACACACTGCACATACACATGTATATACACACACTGCACATACACATGTATATACACACACTGCACATACACATGTATATTTACACAC
The DNA here is from genome assembly GCF_046119375.1 of Phyllobates terribilis. Lineage (NCBI taxonomy): Eukaryota > Metazoa > Chordata > Amphibia > Anura > Dendrobatidae > Phyllobates > Phyllobates terribilis. Next base: position 139,591,076 of record NW_027362763.1, read on the forward strand.
TGCACATACACATGTACATACACACACTGCACATACACATGTATATACACACACTGGACATACACATGTATATTCACACACTGCACATACACATGTATATACACACTGCACATACACATGTATATTCACACACTGCACATACACATGTATATACACACTGCACATACACATGTATATTCACACACTGCACATACACATGTATATTCACGCACTGCACATACACATGTATATTCACGCACTGCACATACACATGTATATTCACGCACTGCACATACACATGTATATTCACGCACTGAACATACACATGTATATTGACGCACTGCACATACACATGTATATTCACGCACTGAACATACACATGTATATACACACACTGCACATACACATGTATATTCACACACTGCACATACACATGTATATACACACACTGCACATACACATGTATATTCACACACTGCACATACACATGTATATACACATACTGCACATACACATGTATATTCACACACTGCACATACACATGTATATTCACACACTGCACATACAGATGTATATTCACACACTGCACATACACATGTATATACACACACTGCACATACACATGTATATACACACACTGCACATACACATGTATATACACACACTGCACATACACATGTATATACACACACTGCACATACACATGTACATACACACACTGCACATACACATGTACATACACACACTGCACATACAAATGTATATACACACACTGCACATGCACATGTATATTCACACACTGCACATACACATGTATATTCACGCACTACAAATACACATGTATATTCACGCACTGCACATACACATGTATATTCACACACTGCACATACACATGTATATTCACACACTGCACATACACATGTATATTCACACACTGCACATACACATGTATATTCACACACTGCACATACACATGTATATTCACACACTGCACATACACATGTATATTCACGCACTGCACATACACATGTATATTCACGCACTGCACATACATATGCATATTCACACACTGCACATACACATGTATATACACACACTGCACATACACATGTATATTCACACACTGCACATACACATGTATATACACACACTGCACATACACATGTATATTCACACACTGCACATACACATGTATATACACATACTGCACATACACATGTATATTCACACTGCACATACACATGTATATACACACTGCACATACACATGTATATTCACACACTGCACATAAATATGTATATTCACACACTGCACATACACATGTATATACACACACTGCACATACACATGTATATTCACACTGCACATACACATGTATATACACACTGCACATACACATGTATATACACACACTGCACATACACATGTATATTCACACTGCACATACACATGTATATACACACTGCACATACATATGTATATTCACACACTGCACATAAATATGTATATTCACACACTGCACATACACATGTATATACACACACTGCACATACACATGTATATACACACTGCACATACACATGTATATTCACACACTGCACATAAATATGTATATTCACGCACTGCACATACACATGTATATTCACGCACTGCACATACACATGTATATTCACGCACTGCACATACACATGTATATTCACACACTGCACATACACATGTATATTCACACACTGCACATACACATGTATATTCACACACTGCACATACACATGTATATACACACACTGCACATGCACATGTATATTCACACACTGCACATACACATGTATATTCACACACTACAAATACACATGTATATTCACACACTGCACATACACATGTATATTCACACACTGCACATACACATGTATATTCACACACTGCACATACACATGTATATACACACACTGCACATACACATGTATATTCACACACTGCACATACACATGTATATACACACACTGCACATACACATGTATATTCACACACTGCACATACACATGTATATAAACATAATGCACATACACATGTATATACACATACTGCACATACACATGTATATACACACTGCACATACACATGTATATTCACACACTGCACATAAATATGTATATTCACACACTGCACATACACATGTATATACACACACTGCACATACACATGTATATTCACACTGCACATACACATGTATATTCACAAACTGCACATACACATGTATATACACACACTGCACATACACATGTATATTCACACTGCACATACACATGTATATACACACTGCACATACACATGTATATACACACTGCACATACACATGTATATTCACACACTGCACATACACATGTATATACACACACTGCACATACACATGTATATACACACACTGCACATACACATGTATATACACACACTGCACATACACATGTATATACACACACTGCACATACACATGTATATTTACACACTGCACATACACATGTACATACACACACTGCACATACACATGTATATACACACACTGGACATACACATGTATATTCACACACTGCACATACACATGTATATACACACTGCACATACACATGTATATTCACACACTGCACATACACATGTATACTCACACACTGCACATACACATGTATATACACACTGCACATACACATGTATATTCACACACTGCACATACACATGTATATTCACGCACTGCACATACACATGTATATTCACGCACTGCACATACACATGTATATTCACGCACTGCACATACACATGTATATTCACGCACTGCACATACACATGTATATTCACGCACTGCACATACACATGTATATTCACACACTGCACATACACATGTATATTCACACACTGCACATACACATGTATATTCACACACTGCACATACACATGTATATTCACGCACTGCACATACACATGTATATTCACGCACTGCACATACACATGTATATTCACGCACTGCACATACACATGTATATTCACGCACTGCACATACACATGTATATTCACACACTGCACATACACATGTATATTCACACACTGGACATACACATGTATATTCACACACTGCACATACACATGTATATACACACACTGCACATGCACATGTATATTCACACACTGCACATACACATGTATATTCACACACTACAAATACACATGTATATTCACACACTGCACATACACATGTATATTCACACACTGCACATACACATGTATATTCACACACTGCACATACACATGTATATACACACACTGCACATACACATGTATATACACACACTGCACATACACATGTATATACACACACTGCACATACACATGTATATTCACACTGCACATACACATGTATATTCACACACTGCACATACACATGTATATACACACTGCACATACACATGTATATTCACACACTGCACATACACATGTATATACACACACTGCACATACACATGTATATACACACACTGCACATACACATGTATATACACACACTGCACATACACATGTATATACACACACTGCACATGCACATGTATATTTACACACTGCACATACACATGTACATACACACACTGCACATACACATGTATATACACACACTGGACAAACACATGTATATTCACACACTGCACATACACATGTATATACACACTGCACATACACATGTATATTCACACACTGCACATACACATGTATATACACACTGCACATACACATGTATATTCACACACTGCACATACACATGTATATTCACGCACTGCACATACACATGTATATTCACGCACTGCACATACACATGTATATTCACGCACTGCACATACACATGTATATTCACACACTGCACATACACATGTATATTCACACACTGCACATACACATGTATATTCAAACACTGCACATACACATGTATATTCACACACTGCACATACACATGTATATTCACACACTGCACATACACATGTATATTCACGCACTGCACATACACATGTATATTCACACACTGCACATACACATGTATATACACACACTGCACATACACATGTATATTCACACACTGCACATACACATGTATATACACACACTGCACATACACATGTATATTCACACACTGCACATACACATGTATATAAACATAATGCACATACACATGTATATACACATACTGCACATACACATGTATATACACACTGCACATACACATGTATATTCACACACTGCACATAAATATGTATATTCACACACTGCACATACACATGTATATACACACACTGCACATACACATGTATATTCACACTGCACATACACATGTATATTCACAAACTGCACATACACATGTATATACACACACTGCACATACACATGTATATTCACACTGCACATACACATGTATATACACACTGCACATACACATGTATATACACACTGCACATACACATGTATATTCACACACTGCACATACACATATATATACACACACTGCACATACACATGTATATACACACACTGCACATACACATGTATATACACACACTGCACATACACATGTATATACACACACTGCACATACACATGTATATTTACACACTGCACATACACATGTACATACACACACTGCACATACACATGTATATACACACACTGGACATACACATGTATATTCACACACTGCACATACACATGTATATACACACTGCACATACACATGTATATTCACACACTGCACATACACATGTATATACACACTGCACATACACATGTATATTCACACACTGCACATACACATGTATATTCACGCACTGCACATACACATGTATATTCACGCACTGCACATACACATGTATATTCACGCACTGCACATACACATGTATATTCACGCACTGAACATACACATGTATATTGACGCACTGCACATACACATGTATATTCACGCACTGAACATACACATGTATATACACACACTGCACATACACATGTATATTCACACACTGCACATACACATGTATATACACACACTGCACATACACATGTATATTCACACACTGCACATACACATGTATATACACATACTGCACATACACATGTATATTCACACACTGCACATACACATGTATATTCACACACTGCACATACACATGTATATTCACACACTGCACATACACATGTATATACACACACTGCACATACACATGTATATACACACACTGCACATACACATGTATATACACACACTGCACATACACATGTATATACACACACTGCACATACACATGTATATACACACACTGCACATACACATGTACATACACACACTGCACATACACATGTACATACACACACTGCACATACAAATGTATATACACACACTGCACATGCACATGTATATTCACACACTGCACATACACATGTATATTCACACACTACAAATACACATGTATATTCACGCACTGCACATACACATGTATATTCACACACTGCACATACACATGTATATTCACACACTGCACATACACATGTATATTCACACACTGCACATACACATGTATATTCACACACTGCACATACACATGTATATTCACGCACTGCACATACACATGTATATTCACGCACTGCACATACACATGCATATTCACGCACTGCACATACACATGTATATACACACACTGCACATACACATGTATATTCACACACTGCACATACACATGTATATACACATACTGCACATACACATGTATATTCACACACTGCACATACACATGTATATTCACACACTGCACATACACATGTATATTCACACACTGCACATACACATGTATATACACACACTGCACATACACATGTATATACACACACTGCACATACACATGTATATACACACACTGCACATACACATGTATATACACACACTGCACATACACATGTATATACACACACTGCACATACACATGTACATACACACACTGCACATACACATGTACATACACACACTGCACATACAAATGTATATACACACACTGCACATGCACATGTATATTCACACACTGCACATACACATGTATATTCACACACTACAAATACACATGTATATTCACGCACTGCACATACACATGTATATTCACACACTGCACATACACATGTATATTCACACACTGCACATACACATGTATATTCACACACTGCACATACACATGTATATTCACACACTGCACATACACATGTATATTCACACACTGCACATACACATGTATATTCACGCACTGCACATACACATGTATATTCACGCACTGCACATACATATGCATATTCACGCACTGCACATACACATGTATATACACACACTGCACATACATATGTATATTCACACACTGCACATACACATGTATATACACACACTGCACATACACATGTATATTCACACACTGCACATACACATGTATATTCACACACTGCACATACACATGTATATACACATACTGCACATACACATGTATATTCACACTGCACATACACATGTATATACACACTGCACATACACATGTATATTCACACACTGCACATAAATATGTATATTCACACACTGCACATACACATGTATATACACACACTGCACATACACATGTATATTCACACTGCACATACACATGTATATACACACTGCACATACACATGTATATACACACACTGCACATACACATGTATATTCACACTGCACATACACATGTATATACACACTGCACATACACATGTATATACACACTGCACATACACATGTATATACACACTGCACATACACATGTATATTCACACACTGCACATACACATGTATATACACACACTGCACATACACATGTATATACACACACTGCACATACACATGTATATACACACACTGCACATACACATGTATATTTACACACTGCACATACACATGTACATACACACACTGCACATACACATGTATATACACACACTGCACATACACATGTATATTCACACACTGCACATACACATGTATATACACACTGCACATACACATGTATATACACACTGCACATACACATGTATATTCACACACTGCACATACACATGTATATTCACGCACTGCACATACACATGTATATTCACGCACTGCACATACACATGTATATTCACGCACTGCACATACACATGTATATTCACACACTGCACATACACATGTATATTCACACACTGCACATACACATGTATATTCACACACTGCACATACACATGTATATTCACACACTGCACATACACATGTATATTCACGCACTGCACATACACATGTATATTCACGCACTGCACATACACATGTATATTCACGCACTGCACATACACATGTATATTCACACACTGCACATACACATGTATATACACACACTGCACATACACATGTATATTCACACACTGCACATACACATGTATATACACACACTGCACATGCACATGTATATTCACACACTGCACATGCACATGTATATTCACACACTGCACATGCACATGTATATACACACTGCACATACACATGTATATTCACACACTGCACATACACATGTATATACACACACTGCACATACACATGTATATACACACACTGCACATACACATGTATATACACACACTGCACATGTATATACACACACTGCACATACACATGTATATTTACACACTGCACATACACATGTACATACACACACTGCACATACACATGTATATTCACGCACTGCACATACACATGTATATTCACGCACTGCACATACACATGTATATTCACGCACTGCACATACACATGTATATTCACACACTGCACATACACATGTATATTCACACACTGCACATACACATGTATATTCACACACTGCACATACACATGTATATTCACACACTGCACATACACATGTATATTCACGCACTGCACATACACATGTATATTCATGCACTGCACATACACATGTATATTCACGCACTGCACATACACATGTATATTCACGCACTGCACATACACATGTATATACACACACTGCACATACACATGTATATTCACACACTGCACATACACATGTATATACACACACTGCACTTGCACATGTATATTTACACACTGCACATGCACATGTATATAGACACTGCACATACACATGTATATTCACACACTGCACATACACATGTATATACACACACTGCACATACACATGTATATACACACACTGCACATACACATGTATATACACACACTGCACATACACATGTATATACACACACTGCACATACACATGTATATACACACACTGCACATACACATGTATATTTACACACTGCACATACACATGTACATACACACACTGCACATACACATGTATATACACACACTGGACATACACATGTATATTCACACACTGCACATACACATGTATATACACACTGCACACACACATGTATATTCACACACTGCACATACACATGTATATACACACTGCACATACACATGTATATTCACACACTGCACATACACATGTATATTCACGCACTGCACATACACATGTATATTCACGCACTGCACATACACATGTATATTCACGCACTGCACATACACATGTATATTCACGCACTGAACATACACATGTATATTGACGCACTGCACATACACATGTATATTCACGCAGTGAACATACACATGTATATACACACACTGCACATACACATGTATATTCACACACTGCACATACACATGTATATACACACACTGCACATACACATGTATATTCACACACTGCACATACACATGTATATACACATACTGCGAATACACATGTATATTCACACACTGCACATACACATGTATATTCACACACTGCACATACAGATGTATATTCACACACTGCACATACACATGTATATACACACACTGCACATACACATGTATATACACACACTGCACATACACATGTATATACACACACTGCACATACACATGTATATACACACACTGCACATACACATGTACATACACACACTGCACATACACATGTACATACACACACTGCACATACAAATGTATATACACACACTGCACATGCACATGTATATTCACACACTGCACATACACATGTATATTCACACACTACAAATACACATGTATATTCACGCACTGCACATACACATGTATATTCACACACTGCACATACACATGTATATTCACACACTGCACATACACATGTATATTCACACACTGCACATACACATGTATATTCACACACTGCACATACACATGTATATTCACACACTGCACATACACATGTATATTCACGCACTGCACATACACATGTATATTCACGCACTGCACATACATATGCATATTCACACACTGCACATACACATGTATATACACACACTGCACATACACATGTATATTCACACACTGCACATACACATGTATATACACACACTGCACATACACATGTATATTCACACACTGCACATACACATGTATATACACATACTGCACATACACATGTATATTCACACTGCACATACACATGTATATACACACTGCACATACACATGTATATTCACACACTGCACATAAATATGTATATTCACACACTGCACATACACATGTATATACACACACTGCACATACACATGTATATTCACACTGCACATACACATGTATATACACACTGCACATACACATGTATATACACACACTGCACATATACATGTATATTCACACTGCACATACACATGTATATACACACTGCACATAC